>NW_010964952.1:214096-255796 GCF_000463585.1 Tarenaya hassleriana
CGAGCCCCCACTTACTCGTGCCAAAGCCCGGGCTCTTCGCCACACACTTATGTCCGACTTGGAGCTTCACGTTGACGGGACACAGAGCCTTGACACGTCATTTCCGAGCGACGCAAATCTCAAATCTTGGAATGTCTTTACGTGTCTATTCTCGGAGCCAACGTTACAAGACTAAATGGGCCGGAAAATGGGCTGCACAACTTGAGGCCCAACAGTCACATTTTCCATTCAAAATTGTCATTAAGTCTTAGGCTCCACATGGGTTGCATGTTAAGCAACATTCCATTCAAAATTGTCATTAAGTCTTAGGCTCCACATGGGTTGCATGTTAAGCAACATTAAATGCTTGTCTTTTACCTAAGTTCTATTTATTCCCTTGTAAACTTCAAACAAAGGTTACATTTTCAGAAATCAGAATTCTCTTTTGGTGAATTGCCATTGTTGAGGTTGAGCCATCTCCCTCCTTCTCGCCGACGGTGTGTCCGTTAGCTTAAGGCTCGGTGTGTCTCGGAAGAGGTGATAAGTTCGGTTTATGAGAGAAACCGAGGGAAGGGGATGGTGGAAGGGATGTTCGATGGGGGAGAGCGACGTTGGACAGCGGAGGAGGGGATGGAGACACGAAGGATAAACCTCGGACACACCAAGGGGTTGGCTCGGACACACCGAAACCGGGGCAAGGCCGGACACACCGAGCCTTAAGCTAACGGACACACCGTCGGCGAGAAGGAGGGAGATGGCTCAACCTCAACAATGGCAATTCACCAAAAGAGAATTCTGATTTCTGAAAATGTAACCTTTGTTTGAAGTTTACAAGGGAATAAATAGAACTTAGGTAAAAGACAAGCATTTAATGAGGCGTGCCCCAAAGTTAATCCCACTTAAAACCCTAATTAGAGCGAGTTTAGGAAATCCCGATGTCTGGACCGATCGGTCCAAGCCTGGACCGATCGGTCTGGAGCTTTTTACGTCTGGACCGATCGGTCCATAGGTCAGGACTGATCGGTCTGGAACACTTTCCAGACCGTGTGACTGTCACATGTTATCTCCGGACCGACCGGTCCACGTGTTTGGACCGATCGGTCTAGGTTGGCTGGACCGTTCGGTCTAGACTTTCTAGACCGGTCGGTCTGGCCTCCGCTCCACCGAGTTTTTCTCGTCTCTTCTCACGCATTTGTCCTTTCCTGTGTGTGTGACCCTGTAGGCTCATCCGATATAGTAGTATAACCCGAAATCTCTATTCCGGATATACAGGTCATAGGTGGTCTCTAGCAAGACACTATGACTACCTATCTCGAATAGAGTTTGTTCGTGATCTTACGAACGCCAGTGATGATTCCGGTTGATGATCCTTTTGTATCACAATATCATATGTCGAATATAAGGCATGGACAAGCCACCTTATCTGATTCGACTGCTTTCTCGTTCACTGAGTTCGACTGTCTGAAATAGACGACGTTCGTCTATAGTGCGGCCACACATTTCTACAGTCTCGCTCACACGAGGGGCCCAGCGATATCTCTCTCTTTTACGAGAGGTACAAATTCCGTCTTGACTATCTACAATCCAGCACATGATTCGTTTCGTACCTGATACACGCCTTTATAATCCTCCTGTTACGCAGGACGTTTGACGTATTCAAAGCACGCAACTCCTCATGTTGGATTCCGTAGATATCTCAGGTCTTAGGATCCAATCATGGAACCGCCATATGAGATTCAAGTCATGACGCTAGTCCATGTGACAATCTCATGCGGGTCATCCAGTATTCCGTTCTCCAACGAATACCTATGACTGTGATCGTATCCAATACCTATGATCATCTATATGATCATCAATCACACATCATACTAGTCTTGTTATATCATTATTCCCACAATGATACATGACTAGGGATTTTAGTATTGTTCACAACAATACATGGATTTCATAACATATTAAAGCATGCACAATACGTAATGAATCAAACACTCATCCATAAACTATAGAAAGTGTCAATACATCAAATGTATCTAAGTAAAGCTCGCATAACAGTACATCATAGAGCACTAAACCAAGAGAGTCAACAAAGCTTATAGGAATGAAGAGCCATGATTGTCATGTTTTTATGCAACGTCTCATTCCGATTGCTTTTGCAGAACTGTTAAAACCGAGTGTGCATGAAGGATTATGTGGTATAAGTTCATTTTTCAGAGATATTTGTGCCAGAAATTTAAGAAGAAGCAATTTGGAAGTTCTGAAGATCAACATCCCAGAGATATTATGTGCCTTAGAAAAGGTATTTCCGCCTTCATTTTTCGATGTGATGGAGCATTTAACCGTTCATTTGCCAGATGAGGCGATCGCGGGAGGTCCTGTTCAATTTAGGTGGATGTATCCATTTGAACAGTTTTTCTTCCATTTAAAGAAAAAGGCGAAAAGCAAAGCTGCAGTTGAAGGTTCAATTGTGAAGCAATATTTGTTGGAAGAAATCACATATTTTAGCTCATATTATTTTGAACCTCAAACTCCGACGAAGGAACGAAGATCAGAGAATAATGATTTGGATACATATCTATATCATTATGAATCTCGGTTTAAGAACGATATTCCGGAGATTTTTATGCCGATGGGCCGGATGGATGGTAAATCAGAGGAACAGTGGTTAACTGTACAGGAGTACAACCATCTCGCTATTTATATTTTATTGAATTGCGCAGAACTTCGTCATTACGAGAGGTATGTACACGTACATATATATTATAGGTATATACATTCAATATTTGATCTTATGTCAGCGAAACTGAATATTCAACGTATCAATATATTGCAGGATCTTTGAGGAGCATGTTTTAGAAGCTTACCCAAATTTAAATGGTCAAGCTTTCGACGAATTGAAACAAGAAAACTACGCATCTTGGTTCAAAGACTATGCAAGTAGATATGTATAATAGTAATTTAATCATAAATGATTGCTAACCCAATAACAACTTGTTTTGTTGTAGGTTCAATCTTTAAGTAACGAGAGGATTCCGCATTGGGTACGAGATTTATCACAAGGGCCCAGCAGAAGAGTGATGTCATGGCTGATCATGTTCACGCGTGGATACACATTTCACACGTATGAACATGGGAAACATCGTAATACGTTCAACTACGGAGTGTGCATCAAGAGTTTGAATTACAGTGATTCATCAGATGATCCGGATTTTTTTGGAGTTTTACATCAGATCATCCAGATCGAATATCCCGGATTAGTCGGTCTAAAAACAGTGGTCTTTCGATGTCATTGGTTCGATACAACCACAAGACGTGAATCGCGGAAAAACAAATGGGGAGGAATCGACATCAATCCAACACGAGCATATCCTAAATATGACTTTTAATTTCTCGGATCAAAGTGATCAGGTCTGTTTCATTCCTTACCCAAAATATCCTATATCACAACATAAAAGATGCAAACAAGATCAATGGTCAGCTGTGGTGAAAATCAATCCTCGAAAAATGGTGATCAGTTCATCAACAATAATTGAAGATTCTGAAGAAGCGGTGCAAGACCCGAGTGAAAATTCAGTGCTTCCTATTCAACTTGAAGATTATGAAGATACACTTGTAATTGCGGATGTGGAAGATGAAGATATTGATAATTTTACCCATGTTGAACCCGCCGAATTTATTTCTGATCACAATGATACATCATCCGAAAGTGAATGATAACGATTCACTGTAATTTTTATATATTTTTGTAATATGTTGAATATTTTAAAATTTTCGTTTATTTACTTTCGGATTTTTTTTTACATATTTTTAAAACCATCAACGGACTTCCGTTGAATCACCTGCAGGATGCGACATTAAATTCAGAGACATGTCAACGGATTTCCGTTGACAAAATCCACGGAATTCCGTTGACACATTCAATTCCCAAAGTTAACAACGGATATTCGTTGATATCTCTCCAGATCTGCAATTAAATGCAGCGATATATCAACGGATGTCCGTGGAAAATTTCCACGGAATAGATCAGTCCGTGGATATTTGCAACGGATGTCCATTGATACGTTCATCCGCCAATCAGAACGTATTGAAATCCATGAAAAATATCAATGGATTCCCGTTGATCACTATATATCAACAGACGTCCGTTGATATCGTCTATAAATCTGCCAGCGATTTTCTTTCCCCCTCATTCCAATCTCAATCTCAAAACAAAAAACGCAAAAAAACGCAGAGGGATTCGCAGAGACGCAGGAACATGGTATAATTTTTTTACATTTTTTGCATTTATTTATATTTTTTAATTTGCAGTTATGTTATATATAATGATAATAATTAACTAATTAAATATATTATTATAGTTTGCTATCAGGTTTCATCGAGGCGGAGGATTATTGGCGGGATCTGCTGGTGCGTCTCCACTCCCACCTCCACCACCATCACAGTTGCCACTTCTTCCTGATGCATCGCCCGTGTTCGACGAGGATACGATGCTCGATGTCGATGCAACACTGGATGCTTTCGATAGTTGCACCGTTCCCATCATCGATCCTGATCGCGATGATGGATTATGGTATAATTATAATATTTTTATTTTTATTTTATTGAATTTACTAACTAATATGTTTATGTTATGTAGGTTTGGAGTTAATGATGATCAAATAAAAAGCGCTCTAACTAGAATAATTACAGCTCGTATGCCTCAGCTGTATTATTCTTGAACTGTAACTCCAGACCACATTCGCTGCCAGTGGTGGCTATCTTTTATTGTAAGTATTAAAATATAATATTAATTCGTTATAATCTAATTATTAAATTAGTTCTAATGTGTATATTTTTTTCTAGCTAACTTTTCGGTGGAAAAAATCGATCACCGAAAGAGTTTACAAGGAGTTTAACGTGTTGGGCCAGACGAAAATTAAATTTCTCATGAGCAATGCAAAGCGAAAGTACGACAAAAAGGGGGAGAGACCATTGTGGGCGACAGATGACATCTTCAACGCTCTTTTAGCGCGTTGGAATTCAGATCATTCCGAGACATGAGTCGAAAAGCTAGAGAGAGACGTCCCAATCAACAAGTTGAAGGAGATGGTCCTCATCGTCATACTTCTGGCGCCAAATCTTTCGGAAAACGGGCGAAAGAATTGGTATGAATTTATTTATTAATTTATAAAAAATTATAATTATATATTAATTTAATATATTTTATATATTATATTTGTAGCAACGGGAAATAGGACGAAAACCGACCATCGTTGAGTTGGTTGATCGGACGCATAGACGTTCCGATAGTCGGTTTGTCGATCCTCGAGCTGAACGGGTGTTGGGACTGGTGAACAAGAAGTTATCACAACTCACCCAAACAGTGGCTGCAGTTCATCGTCGGGTACTAACTTGTCTCCTACTGATCATGACAAGTGTTACGTTGAGGTATAAAATCAATTTTATTTTTTCAATCTTTATATTATATTATTATTGATTAAATAATTTATATATAATATACATTATTTTGTAGTCTGTTGAGCGGAACAAAGGCCGCATCTACGGTTTAGGAGGCCTCCAGAGAGATTTGCTGCAAGATTTTGGATCGCCGGTTCATCCGCAAGTATAGATCGATACCGACCAACAACGTCGGATAGGACAACTTGAACGATCGCTCCAACATCAGAAGGAAGAGACGGAGCGGCTGATGGCGGAACAACATGCGAAATGGACAGAGCAGCAAGCGAAGATAACTAATCTCGAACACATGATCGAGCTGCTTAGAGGAGTTCATCCTCCAACGACACCTTCAGCCGGCGGAACCTCCAGCGCTCGAACTCCCGGAACCACCGAAGACGAAAAAACCGAAAGTTTGAATTAGTTTTCGGTAATTTAATTTTATAATTTGTATCGAATCTCGTTTAATTATATGGTTTAATATTTTTAATTTAAATATTTATATTTTTAATTTATATTTTTTATTATTTTTAATATATAAATATAAATATATATATATATATCCAAACGTCAACGGATATATCCGTTGACAGAACTATTATCAACGGACATCCGTTGTTATATCCGTTGATATTATTAACGGATTTTTCCACTGATCGCTGTTGTTGCAAATTTGCGACGGTATATATCAATGGACATACGTTGAAATATGGAACGGATTTATTCGTTGCAAAATACATTGACATATATCAACGGATTTTTCCGTTGCCATGCCGTTGCTATTATCAACGGAATTTTATCGTTGATAATCCGTTGACATTTTCAACGGTTGGTAATGGAATCTTGATTTCAATGACCGTATTGCAACGGATTACGTCCGTTGAAAATTCCGTTGAAAATCAACATTTTCAACGGATATTTGGGCTATTTTCCGTTGATATTAGGGGTTTTTTTTGTAGTGTTATTACCATCGAAATCACATAGAAAAAGGACACATGAATACACACCTATATATATGACGTAGTTGTCGATCAAAGTTTGGGTAGTGCGTTAAAAAAGTTGTCCAAGAGTTTCATAATAAATGTGGTTATTATTGGTTAATGAATATAACGTTTTAGAGTCATGTCAATTTCTGTCCGTTTTTTGTCTTAATTTTTTTTCAGGTTTTACTTTGTAATAAATTAAAAAAAAATTGTGGTTTTCAATGCAAATTAAAGTCCGGGAAAATGTTTTCCATTTCTTTTTATTATAGATAAACTTTATATTTTTTTTAAAATTACAGTAATCTATTGTTAATTTTTTTTATATAAATATTATAAATAGATTTGATCATTTGAAGTATCACTAAACAAAAGTTTCCGTATTATATAAAACTAAATTCAAAATAAAATTTTAATAATATAGATAAATTTTTTTTTTAATTTTAATAATCTATTGATATTTTTTGTTTTTATGCCAATATGACAAATAACATTTTTTATTTAAGGGTAATCAAATTAAAAATTTCAATAATATATAAAATTAAGATCAAAATTACTATTTAATATAACAATGATTTTTTTTGTATATAATAAAGAAATAATTATATATAGAATTTTAATAGACTATTCAAAATTTAAAACCATGATGTGGATCACCACAAACCTTTAAATCTAATTATTATATATATAGATTTTTTATAAATAAAATTGAAAGAAATAACATATTCAATAAATATAAATTTTATACAATAAATATAAATTTAATCTAAAACCCAAATATTTAAGATATTTAAGAGTAACTTTAATTATTGATTAAAAAAATCTAAAAAAAAAAAGCAGATTATGGAGTGTTGCATTGATATTCATAAACAAAATTACCCAGTAACCCTAGGTTTTGTTTGGGGCCCTTTCTTTTTTTTTTTCCACCTGTTTTCAGACAGTCACGCGGGGCTTTCTCGTCTGAAACTCCCTTCCTGTCGCGGTTGCTCTTGCTCTTTGCTGTGCGGTGTTCTCATCGCTTCTCAACCTCAGGTTCTTCATTTATCTCTCTGAAGGTTTCGATTCGATCTCTTCCTGATTTGTATCGATTAGTTTTGGGTTCGTGATCTACCTGTGTTTCGATTTGTATCATTCTCTCCCTGTGTTTTCATTTCGTTTGTATGTATCGATTAGTCTAGCGTTGCTGTATTTTTGAGTGAAGTTGCTGTAATCTGTTTCGATTTCTGAGTAATTTCTTTCTGTGTACATAGAGAATGTGTTGCTGTATTTTTAGTCTATGGTGAAATTGCTGTATTTTGTTTGTATTCTTCATTTGTTTCTTTTGAACAAAACAAGAGAATGTATGTTTGAATAGAGACTGTTCCATCATCGACCTCTCAAAAACTTCAGTTAAGAAATACCATTTTCGGTGTCGGATCTGTATCTTCTGTGCCCTTGTCTTTCTAGGTTCTGATTCTCTGGGAGGTCTTGGTAGTCCAGCAGTCACATTTTCGAGTTCTGTTCAAATTTTCTGCGTGAGGTCTTTGCGTTTACAATCCCTTTTCATCTTATCGAGCTTCTGTCACCATTTTCCACAGCAGGAGATGGATGATACGGAATGCTCAGGGTCGCCATCAACATTCGTCCACTGATTACGCCGGAGTTACTCAACCGATGTACGGATTACATCACGTCATTCCCGGTGAGCCTCAGGTAATCCATCGGGCCTCGATTCTGTTCGTTTTGGTGTTTTTGAATGTCGGAAATCTCTCATTAAATCTGATGGACATCCCATTGATCTTGTTTCGGTGGTTATCTAGTCTGATTTTGTGGATTTAGTGATTGAGTAGGTTCAGATTGGATCACATGCCTTCGCATAGGACATCGTGTTTGGTGGTTCTGGATCCCCTTACTCCGGAATCTATGATAGTTGTGTTGCTCCACTAGTTGAGGCATTATTCAGAGGGTACAACATCACGGGTTTGGCCTATGGGCAGGTTCGGTTCTAGTTTCCCTTATTCGACATTTCTTGTATTAACGAGACATATTTGGTTTGATCCAAGGATATATTGTTGATGATTATGTGGTTTGGCTTTTTGTATTGTTGTCAAAGACCGGATCAAGAAAGACTTATACGATGGGCACTAATTATAATGGGGATGGAACAAGTAGGGGTGACATACCAAAGGTGATGGAGGATATATTTATAAGAGTCTAAGCAACAAAAGATTCGACATAATTTCTGATACTTGTTTCTTTTAATGAGGTAAACGAGTTGCGATTTTAGCTGCATGTTATTGTTGATATTCTTACACTCGCTTTTGCCAAGGGACAGATTTTCAATGAAGTTGTTTATGACTTGCTTGGCTCGAACTCAACTACATTGTCGAAAAATGAAGCAACACCTTATTCAAAGCCGATTAATATTTCAAGGCCTCCTATTCGAATTAGAGAAACTGCAAGTGGAGGAATTTACCTTACCGGTGTTACGGAACTTGAAGTTAAGACAAAAGAGATGATGGCCACATATCTAGCACGAGGTTCAATGTCTCGTGCCACTGGTAGCACAAAGATGAATAGCCAGTCGAGATGTGTAGATACAATTGGTATTTCTTCTTGCAGATTCTTCTTGGAAAGAAAATTTTGAATTTTCTTCTTTGTACTAATTCGATAGCTACTTTTGTTGTAGCCGTTCTCATGCCATTTTCACGATCACCATGGAACAAAAGAAGATATCAAGTAGTTGTTCATCGACAACAAATGATTCTGGTGATGATTTATTATGTGCAAAGCTTCATTTGGTGGACTTAGCGGGGTCAGAAAGAGTAAATCATACTGGAGCTGATGGAATGCGCTTGAAAGAAGGTAATTTGGTTTGAACTTATAAGACTTTTTTCTTTTCTGCTAAAACAATGAGACGTTGAATTGTGATTGATAAAGTGATTTTGCGTTTTTGCACCTTTGAAAGAATTCAAAGTAACAAAGGCCTAGTAGCACTTAAAAATGTGATTAGTGCTTTAGGTGATGACCAAAAAAAAAAAAAAGGAAGGTGCTCATGTCCTATATCGTGACAGTAAGTTAACCTGTTTACTCCATGTATCAGTTTTTATTCTTCTTGGACTTTACTCACGTAAATACCATATCAATATATTTCCATTACTAGTTAATTCTTAAAAATATATGAAGAAGCAAGTCTTATAATCAATTTTGTAAATTTTAGGATTCTTTTGGTGGCACCAGTAAAACTGTGATGATCGGTATGATTTTCTTAAGTCTTGTCAAATTAGTTTTGATGTAGTTACGATATTTTTAGTCTTAACTTGTGTTTTTTTTATCGGTGTAACTTGTGTTAGTCCTGCTAATACAAACGCCGAAGAGACATTGAACACTTTGAAGTATGCAAATTGTGCTCGCAACATTCAAAATAAGACAGTTGTATGTATATTTATCATTTTTGCTTTTGATTAGTTCACGAATGATCTGTACTTTAATTGACCTTGTAATCTATATTGTTTTCAAAAATTTTAGATTAATCGGGACTCTGCATCTGTAAAAATTCAAAGAATGCAGAGCCAAATCGAGCAATTGCAAAAAGAACTCTTCTGTGCATTTGATGAACGTCTGGTATTAGTTCTGAAGAAAAACAATATAGGACTGGTGTTTTGAATTTTTGCTAAAGTAGTATTTTTTGTGTTTTAGATTCTTAAACAAAAGGTATTATGCACACAAGAAGCAATAAACAATGAACTGCAAAAAGAATTTTTGTGTGCATTTGATGAACATCAAATGCATAGTTGTGAAGAAAAACATTGAAATATAGTGCCAGTGTTTTGAATTTTTGCTAAAGTAGTATCTTTGTGTGTTTTAGATTCTTAAGTAAAAGGTATCCTTGCTAGAAGTAAGGAACAACGAACTACAAAGGAAACTAAAGGAAACCCGAGTTGCAGAGGTTTCTCTTTATTTTTTCTTTTATTTCGCTTTCAAATAATCACTTTCAATTTTATTTGAGTGTTCAAGTGTGCACTCGGTCTTTGTGCAAAACAGTGAGACGTAAATGTCGAATGGTTTCCGTGATCACTCAAACAAAATTGAAAGTGATTATTTGAAAACGAAATAAGAGAAAAAAAGAGAAACCTCGGCGATCCTGGTTTCCTCTACTTTAGCAAAAATGGTTTCCTCTATTTTAGCAAAAATTCAAAACACCAGTATTACATTTCAATGTTTTTCTTCAGAACTAAAACCTGATATTCATAAAATGCACACAAGAGTTTTTTTTGCAGTTCATTGTTCCTTACAGTCTAGTAAGGATACCTTTTGCTTAAGAATCTAAAACCCAAAAGGTACTACTTTAGCAAAAATTCAAAACACCAACGTTATTTCAAAGTTTTTAACATTATTTCAAAGTTTTTCTTAAGAATTAATACCTGATATTCAGCAAATGCACACAAGAGTTCTTTTTGCAATTCATAGTTCCTTGCTTCTAGCAAAGATACATTTTACTTAAGAATCTAAAACACAAAAGATACTACTTTAGTAAACATTCACAACACCAACACTATATTTTAACGTTTTTCTTCAGAACTAATATCTGATATTCATCAGATGCACACAAGTGTTCTATTTGCAGTTGCTCGATTTGGCTCTGCCTCCTTTGCATTTCTGCAACTGCAGGATCCCGATTAATATAAAATTTTTAAAACAACATAGATTACAAGGTCAGTGAAAGTATAGATTATTCGTGAACTAGTTAAAAGCAAAAATGATAAATATACATACAAATGCTTTATTTCGAATATTGCGTGCACGATTTGTGTACTTCAAAGTGTTCAATGTTTCTTCGGCATTCGTATCAGCAGGATTGACACAAGTTGCACCGATCAAAAGACAACACAAGTTAAGATTAAAACATCATAAGAACTACATTAAAACTAATTATTTGGCAAGACTTAAGAAAATCATACTGATCATCACAGTTTTACTATCGCCACCAAGAGAATCCTAAAATTTACAAAATTGATTATAAAATTTGCTTCTTCATTCATTTTTAAGAATTAACCAATAACGAAAGTATATTGTTATAGTGTTTATGTGAGTAAAGTCCAAGAAGAATAAAAACTGATACTTTGAGCAAACGGGTTAACTTGCTGTCACGATATGGAACATCAACACCTACCTTTCTTTTTTTTAATATCACGTAAAGCACTAATCACATTTCCAAGTGCTAACAGGTCTCTGTTAATGTGAATTCCTTCAAAGGTGCAAAAACGCAAAATCAATTCATCAATTACAATTCAACATCTTATTGCTTTAGCAGAAAAGAAAAAAGCCTTATAACTTCAAGCCAAATTACTTTCTTTCAAATGCATTCCTCCAGTTCCAACATGTTTTACCCTGTTTGATCCCGTTAAGTTCATCCGTTGAAGTTTTGCACACAATACATCAACCACCAAAATCATCCGTTGTTGTGGAACAACTACTTGATATCTTCTTTTGTTCCATGGTGATTATGAAAATGGCGTGTGAAGGGCTACCTGACAAAAGTAGCTATCGAATTAGTACAAAGAAAAAAATTCAGCTCAATACAACAAAAAACATGAGAACAATCTTTTGCAAAATATTAAATGAATTGACATTGAAATATTACAGAGAAGCTATTTGTCCACTGGAACAGAAAAACTTCATATTTTCCTTTCCATAGATAACTGAAAAAGAAATTTGAACTAAATCTAATCAATTTATGGAAAAACATAAATTTAAAGACCTAAGTGTTAAACATTTGTATCAATTTTATGTACAAAGGTTATCTCCAATCATACGAAACAAAGGAGGAGATGAATTGAAACAACAAACCTCCCCAATCAGAAGTACTAATAGAAACCAACCTAATGACCATATAGGAATTTTCTTTCCAAGAAGAACCTGCCAGAAGAAACACCAACTGTATCAACACATCTTGATTGGCTATTCGTGTTTGTGCTACCAATGGCACGAGACATTGAACCTCATGTTAGATATGTGGCCATCATCTCTTTGTCTTAACTTCAAGTTTCGTGACACCGCGTTGCAAAGAGCAAGTGCAACCCCCACATTCGGAGAAGAGACCGTCGACCACTGCCAGCGAAGATGAAGAACAAAGAAGGAAGGAGGCGAGAGAGAGACGAGAGGGCAATATATCTACAATACCCTTTGACTGCTATCCTAACTTCTATTGTATCCTTGAAACAAAAAATTGAACAAAAAAAACTTTTTTTCATGACAAATGACACAAAAAACCCTAAACATTTACGAATAGACCAAAAAACCCAACAAATTTAAAAAAAAAACTGAAAAAAATAAAGAAAGACGCAATGTCTCTCTCTCTTCAGTCACGTCTTCTCTCTCTCTCCTCACTGCACTCTCTCTCCTAAAACTGTCGATTTTTCTTAGTCACGTCTTCTCTCTCGGAACGATTTTCGCTCAAAACCACCGAACCGTTCTCGTGTTTGTGCCCCAAAATTCATTTTCTCTCAGCGTTTCTCTTTGGGGAGATAGAAGAAATAGATGGACATAAGGTAAGTTAAACTTCAATTTCTTTGCAAATTTCGGAGTTAGATGAACACAGTTATTGTTCGATTGAAGTCTGGGTTGGAAATTTGAAGGATAGAGCGTTAGGGTTTTGGGCATTTTTGAAATTTGGGGATTTCGAAATAGAATTTTGATTTGAAACTTTATGGTTAAAATCGAGTGTGATAGTTAAGTTTCGGTCATAATGGATGAGTTTTAGTCAAATAAGAGAAATGATATAGAACACAACACCGTATGGGTCGATGGATGTATAGATTGTGATGAGGAATCGGATGACCTATGGATTCAAATGCTATGGTCTCACGGTCACAGTCACAAAGGTCACAGTGTCACACGATTGTATAGTCACTAAGTCATAGTCTCAAAGGTCTCAATGTCACATGTTTATATAATCACAAGGTCACAGTCTCAAAGGTCACAATGTTTGATGTTTTGCAGTCGCCGTATATCTACAAACTTGATCAAATTCAGTTTTGCCCGAAGATAAATACGAGATGTTACCCGGCTCAGACACTGAAGAAGCTAAAAGACCTACTAACAAACGAGGAATGGATGTACTTTAGCAAAGAGTCACAGTTTCAGCATCTGTTTCATACCAAATTCGAAGAGACACTAAAGATGGCACCTGCTGCATTCCTCATCAACCACGCAGTGTTGGTCGAGGACGATTGCGAGCTATGGTTTGTCGTCAATGGAGTACCCATCAGGTACTCCATCGTGGAACACGCCTTGATATCGGGATTGAAATGCGGTGAATATCCGCCAGGGTGGGAGTACAAAAGGAAAGACAAGTTCAGACTGAAGATGCTTGGGAATCGGAAAGTGTCTAAGCAAAACAGACTTAGACAACTTGAGAAGACGCCAATCGCTAAGGTTGCTGATCGGAAGAAATTAGCCATGGTGATGATACTCGGAGGGATTCTGGACCATGGCACCACAAAAGATAGTATCAACAATGATTTGGTGGACATGGTGAATGATTTGGAGTTCTGCGAAAGGTTTCCGTGGGGATGATATACATTTGAAAAGATCAATGATCAGATACGGAAAAGTTTCTCGAGTGAAACTCCGAAGGAAAAATGGCACTGTCGGAGATACAGATGCAAATGTTCAATTTTGGATGCAACATCTGAAAAAGAACCCGGAAAGCATATGTTGGAAGAAGAGTCGCGATGCAGAGCTGCATTGCAGAAAGCCATTGGAGACGAAAAGGAAGGGTAAGCGCAAAGTATTGATAGACGATGATTCAGAGGAAGTAGATGAGAAAGAAGATGAAGAAGAAGAAGTACAAGAACGAGAGCAGCAACAACGGCAACAACAACAACATCAACAACAACAGAGGGCTTTTCGTCAAGGAGTAACGGGGCTGTCACATATTGAAGCACTTAAGTAATATATACAGCTGGAAATAAAAGCGTCTGAGAGCCGAGTCATCAATTCTATTGGAGATATAGTTCGATGGCTTTTCAAGGACGCTGGACTCCTTTCTGATCAAGTTACGGAGAATCCAACAGAGCCCGTAATTTTGAGGACAAGTCCCCGACACACAGAAGGGTTGACGACAAGTATGATAGATCTGGGCAATGTGAGGATGAACCCAACATTCAAAGAACCAAGGTATGAAGAAGCAAAACCGACAAGTCCGATAGATTCTGTTGGGACTGATGAATATTACGATAAGGGAGAGGAAGAAGACTTTATATTGCAGTCTCGAGATGGGACTCCTATGGCTGTCTCGCCCAAGAATGCACATAAAGGAGAAGGGTGTTCGGGACTTGACACAATTGTGGCTACTATTACTGCACAAGTAGGAAGTAAGTACTGGAATAATGTTTCGGTCACAATGTAATTAAGTCACATGGTCACAGAATTTAATTTAATTATATTCATCGTTTTTTGTTTAGGTGATGGTGATAATGATAAAGGTGATAACAAGTCTGAAGGTGATGATGATAAGGATGAAGGTTACGATTCTCAAGGTCATGATTCTGAAGGTGACGATGATAATGATGATGGTGACAATTCTGAAGATGATGATGGGGATGATGAAGAAGATGATGATATAGATGACGAAGAAGATGAAGAAGATGATGATAAAGATGATGATCAAGAAGATGAAGAAGATGATGATCAAGATGATGATAAAGATGATGCATCAGATGATGATAAAGCCAATGAGGATGATGTAATGTCTGACAAACCTAACGAAGAGATAGTCACACAACCTGAAGCAGAAGTTATCCCCCCAACACCATTGAAAAGGAGTAAAAGGAAAGTCGCTGATGGTCCGACCAAGAGAAGTCCCTATGTCGATCCAATATCAAGTGCCCCCTGCAAAAAGAACTCGATCCCATGCATACCGAGGCAGAGGAAAAAGTAGGGGTAGAAGAAAAGGTAGAGTCACCATCAGTACAAGCCAAAAGGATGTTGAAGTTGCTGAGGTCGCTGAGGATTCAACCGAGAAAGAGGTTGTTGGAGAAAAGGAGTATGTGTGGAATCCTGAGCGCATTCACAGTAGTGGTAAGTTCCTTATCCGGAATCAATCTTTTGTTGAATGCGATGGACCAAGGGCTTCAGCTCTTTGGGAATTTATGAAGAAGCCATAAGAAAAAAGGTTGTGGAAGTCAGGGTTGAATGTTGAGCGGGAACCAAGTTTTTGGGAGACGCTTTTGGAAGTCGAACTATGACTCACAGATATTGTAAGTGTACTCGGTCACACAATCACAATCACACAGTCACACAATCACATAGTCACGTGGTCACACGATCACGATCCCACAGTCACAAGGTCACATGGTCACAGAATCTCAAGATTTAATGTTGATTGTATTTACTAACATGTATTGTTTTATTCTGTAGCACATGGATGAGGCGATGTACCAACTCCGAACCCGCGTTATGAAGAATCCCGTGACCTTCATTGGATGCAATTACTTGGTGTGTGACACCATGTTTGTAGAGTTAATCAATACATGGGCCGAATCGGGAGATATGACAAATTTGGGCGATCTACAACCATACTTCAACGAAAGGCTTCCTATTGGCTGTACAGGGACGCCGTTGATCAGCTACGAGGGATTCGTGAGTGTGCCTAATGTTCTCTGATTTGGCAATGATGAAATCAGTTGCAATTGGATTGCCATTAAAGTGGATTTCAGTGAGAAAACTCTGCAAATCTACGATTGCCAAGCCAGACTGCATGAAAAGGCGAAAGAGGCAGTTCAAAAACTCTGTCATGTCATTCCGAAGTTGTGTTGCCTCACTGGGTCGGAAGCTTTCGCTGATGGAGATGTATTGGACATTGAGTATGTGCAGGGCGTACCCCAAAAGAATGGGGAAGAATGCAGGGTTTTCGCAGTGAAGTACATCGAAGCCATTTGCCTTGCCAAAGAGCGGATGCTATTACCGTTGATATGCAATGACAATGTCACGCTGATCCGTGAACAACTAGCAGCAGCAATATTCGCTAATGGCAAGCCTCAGAGGTTTAGGAAGAAGAGAGAGTGAACGATCCCTAAACCCTTTTTACGTTTATGTTATTTTGAACCCTTTTTAAGACTACTTTTGTTTGTTTGACATTATCTTTTTTATTAGTATTTATATTTATGTTTCTTTGTATTAAGTTGAAAAAAAATCTCGGATTCTTAATGTTTTTTTCGAAAATTATGGGTTAAAATTTAATAGATGAAATTTTGGGGTTAAAATTTGAGAGGAAAAAAAATATAGGGTTAAAATTTGGGAGGAAAAAATTTGAGCGTTAAAATTTAGGAGGGAAAAATATAGGGTTAAAATTTGGGAGAGAAAAATTTGGGAGGGAAAAATTTTAGGGTTAAAATTTGGGAAGGAAAATAAATATAGGGTTGAATATTCAAAGTGGAACCCATAAAACACAAAAAATCTGGCGATTCTGACTGTTTCTTTGTATGGGTCCCACAACATATTTCGGTCACAATGGGTCACAGTCAGTCACAACCGGTCACAACCTTCGATCCATGTGATTTTTGTCAATTTAATCAGTCTACAATATCACACATCCCTCATAAGCCTATTTTTATATTGTTTTGAATAATAAAACATGGGTTTTGTAATTTTTTTGGTTTCAAAGTTGGTATTCCAAATGTGTTCCTATATGGTTCATATTGTTTTATGAGTAATTTTGGCAAAATTGATATATTTCTTCTACAAACCCATTTAAATAAAATTAAATTTTGCCTCTAACACTATATATTTGATATATACACTTTGATAAACCATTCCCAAGCTTTAAAATTCAAGTTTGGCCTATATTTATCAACACATTTTGGTCACGGGTCACAGTCGCTCACAATGGTCACATAGTGCAAAATTGCACTTCGGTCACATGGTCACATGCCGATCACAATGGGTCACAACGTTGTCTCACGTGAGTCAATTCATATAGTGTCTAACTTAAACCAGATATATGTCAAAATTCATCTTCAATAATACATCTTTATCATGGTACAAACACAATATTATATATCATTACATTATACAAACACAAGATTATATATCATTACATTATACAAATACATTACAACATCATTAACCAAAGTTCTTTGACATTATTATACAAATATTTTGTAACACCTCATAATACCAATAAACCACACAATTATTATACAGATTTTTGACATTGTCGATGTTTTTCACTCCAAAATAGTCGTTCTCTCTGACATTGTCGATGTTGATGTTCCCGCTACACATTTGATTCTCTTCCGTGCTTCACCAGGACCAGGATACCGATTTTGTTTAGGCCTCCCACATGGTCGTTTCTCATCCATTATAGGAGGCATAACCACAAGATTTGCAACATCCAGGTCATCGATAATCCATTCACAGCAATCGGGAACCGGATATACGGTTTCTTGATAGGCAAGATGCCATGTCTCCCGTTTTACCAATCTTATGAAGCACTGCAATTGCATGGCTGCATGGGATCTTATCGATATCAAACACCCTAAAGTTGCACGTTCTATCTTCAATGCTAACAAAGTGTTTTCTACCCTTTTCACCCGTCACTTCAAACTCCTCTGTAACAGTGTTTAGCACAATGACTTCATACGTACATGCAATTTCATACCTCTCATGCAACATTTTGTCAACATGCGGTGTCATTTTTTGTGAATCATCGGCACATCCTGCTTCCACTCTATATCTATCGAACCATTCTACGGTTTTGGAGACACACATATCCAGAAGGCCCAGCACCGGAAATCTTTTTGCCTTTTTCATTACAGAATTTATTGATTCCACCGCATTTGTTGTCAATAAATTGTACCTTTCACGCTTAAATTTACACCTCGCCCATTTCTCGGGATCAAGTTCTTCTTTCTGCATATACTCCGCAACTTTGGGATACCTACACAATGGTCACATGGTCACATCGTCACATGGTTCAGAATAAGCAATGGTCACATGATCACAATATACAAATAGTCACATGGTCACATGGTCACATTGACGATGGTCACATGGTCACATGGTCACATTGACGATGGTCACATGGTCACATGGTGACATGGTCACACGGTCACATGTTTCAAAATAATCAAAATTTTAGGTTAGGTAATAATGGTTAAAAAAACCTCATACCTGTCCTTCATATCAGTAAACAGGTCTTCAAATTCGTTCAACGTATAAGCTTCCGCGCATTTGAAGAATCGTTCGGCAACGGTATCACGTCTCGAACTTTTCCTTCCCATACCTCTGTTAACCTTGACTTTCAAATTTTGCGCTATATGTCTCGCACAAAATCCGTGCCCTGCCTCTTTGTACACTTCGCTGACGGCCTTTATTATACTCCTATGTCGATCAGAAATCACGACAACATCAGGTCCATCTGGGATTGCCTTTATTAACATTTTCATAAACCACCTCCATGATGCATCTTTTTCTCTGTCAATAACACTTCAGGCTAACGGATATAGGTGGTGGTCACCGTCTTGTACCGTTGCAACAACCAATGTACCCTTGTATTGTCCCATGAGAAATGTTGCATCAATCGCAACCACTTTACGCATTTAATTCCATCATCTTACCGCTGCACCCAATATGAAGAAGAGATATTTGAAACTTTTGCCATCTTTGTCCAACTCAAGACCGACAATTGTTCTGGAATTTCTCTTTTGCAACATATGCAACCACCCAGGAAGCTTTCTGAAATGCTCTGTGTTGGTTTAGTGCTCTATGATTTACTGATTATGAGCTTTGTTCAGATACATTCGATGTATTGATACTTTCTATATGTTTTTTTTTATGAGAGTATTTTGTTCATTACATGTTCCTGCATGCTAGATCTGTTATGAAATCCATGTATCATTATGAATGATACTAAACTCCCTAGTCTTGTGTCATTATGGGAATAACGACATAATAAGACTAGTATGATGTGTGATTGATGATCACATAGATGATCATAGGTATTGGATACGATCACAATCATAGGTATTCGTTGCAGAACGGAATACTGGACTGACCCGCATGAGATTGTCACATGGACTAGCGTCATGACTTGAATCTCATACGACGATTCCATGATTGGATCCTAAGACCTGAGATATCTACAGAATCCAACATGAGGAGTTGCGTGCTTTGAATACGTCAAACGTCCTGCGTAACAGGAGGACTATAAAGGCGTGTATCAGGTACGAAACGAATCATGTACTGGATTGTAGATAGTCAAGACGGGATTTGTACCTCTCGTAAAAGAGAGAGATATCGCTGGGCCCCTCGTGTGAGCAAGACTGTAGAAATGTGTGGCCGCACTATAGACGAACGTCGTCTATTTCAGACAGTCGAACTCAGTGAACGAGAATGCAGTCGAATCAGATAAGGTGGCTTGTCCATGCCTTATGTTCGACATATGATATCGCGATACAAAAGGATCATCAGTCGGAATAATCACTGGCTTTAGTATGATCACAAACAAACTCTATTCGAGATAGGTAGTTATAGTGTCTTGCTAGAGACCGCCAATCACTGGCTTTAGTATGATCACAAACAAACTCTATTCGAGATAGGTAGTTATAGTGTCTTGCTAGAGACCGCCTATGACTTGTATTACCGGAATGGAGATTCTGCGTTTTACTGCTATTCCGGATGAGCCTACAGGGTCACACACAATAGGGATGGACAAGTACGTGTGCTAAATTATCCCGATTAGGAATCCTAATTGGATTGAGATTCCTAATTGGAATATGAATCCTAATGGGATTAGGAATCCTATTATGTATAGGAATCCTAATGAGATTAGAATTCTATTACATCTAGGAAACCTAATGAGATTAGAATTCTAATAGGTTTAGGAAACCTAATTAGATTAGGATTCCTAGTAATCTATTCCTTGTCAAATTAGGATTTTTGGAAAGTCTATATAAGGAGAATGTCTTCTAGGATTTTAGGTGAAGAAAAAAAAAAAAGAAGAAGAAAAAAAAAGAAGAAAAATAAAACCCTAAGCCTCCAAAAACCTTGCACACAAGAGAGATCGAGATCTCTAGTCCTAGCAGACAAGTTCCAAGGTGTTGGAATCCATCCCGACGTGTGGATACGTGTAGAGGGCGAGGTATTCTTCCTGCCTAGAGTGATCGGACGAACAGATCAATTGATACAGGCCCCGGATCGATTGAGGTAAGAGTTCTAATGTTTCTATGATTCAATAGTAGCATGGTTCTAGGGTTTCATTAAAAATTTTGTTTTATATCCGCTACGCAAACCCTAGAATCGATCTCTTAGGAATTAGATTCGCTCATGAGATCCCAGGAAACCCAACACTCTGCAGAATCACCTCGAATCTCACTTTCAACTTTGTATTTGCCTTGTAATGCCGTCAAATATGTTACGGTTGTACCGTACTTGGCTTTTACCCTGTCTACAATTTCATGTGCTGAAGGCGTACTGTCAAGTTTACCGGGGAATTCTTCCTTCAAATAATCCCGAACCAATTTCTTTGTACCCCTCAAAGCTTCACTTGTTTCAGATACGGGTTTGCAGCTATGCATGGGATTGTGTTTTCTTACCCTCCAACGCTCCGAGTTTAAAATCAATGTCGTCCGCAACTTCCAATTACAGCCCGATTCAGCAAATTTGCATCTTATTTCCCACAACTTTTTATCGGATGCCAGTGTAGTGTAACGAAAACGACCAATAGCTGCACCCTTGCATTCTTGTGCTGCTTCCTTATTGTCAAACTCATGGCCAATTGTGATATTTAATCCATCACTGAAACTGAATACAGAATTCGAAAACCGAGAGTCTGCTACTACCTCAAGGGCCAAATCATGACCACCACCATCACGATCACCATCACATTCAGTCACTATAACATCCCTAAGACCACTAGAATGTTCACTGTCAGAAAGATGTATAACTTCTGCCACATTATTACTCCCAACTCTACTCTTAAAATTAGGGCTCAACATAACACAATCATCATAATCTATCCCTCTCGCTTTCTACTACCTCCAACACCACTTTCACCAGCAGAAATTATAGGTTCTTCTTCAACATTTTGTTCACATTCACCTTTCACCCGTACCTCATCTATCTTCACATAAAGCATGCCTCGCATTCCATTTATTTTATCCAGTAGATAAATATGAACATGCTTGTCATTCCATAGGTAGGTGGGCTTTCTGTTTTCTTTTACATTTGGTAAATAGCTCAGCCTGATCTCTACTTTATCTTTATCCACCTTCATCTCCGACCATAACTCTCGAACAAGTTCACTGTAGGTCATCTCCAAGGGGGGACAAAAGAATAAGAATCTTTGGTTTTCCATAACCCTTCCTTCCCATTCATATTCCCCATTCTTATTCTGTATCCAACCACTGCCATATAGAAAATATATAATTGTTGACCTCTCGTCTCGCCCATCCATTATACCACTGGAAAACAGAGTTACAAAACGAAGATCAATTCGACCATTCTGAACATTGTGACTATGTGATCATGTGACTATGTGACCATGTGACCATTATTACCAATCTGACCATTCTGAAACATGTGACTATGTGACCATGTCACCTTGTGACCTTGTGACCATGAGACCATGTGACCATATGACCATATGACCATGTGACCATGTGATCATATGACCATATGACCATGTGACCATGTGACCTTGAGACCTTGTGATCGTGCAACCTTGTGACTATTGTGTCTTTGTTCCTATTGTCACCCATGTGACTGGTTTTCCTAATGACTCGTGAACCATGTGACCAAGTGACCCTGTAATGGTGTGACCGCGTGACCACTTCACCATATAACCCCTAATCTATTTGTATTGTGCACATTGTGACCATTGTGTCTTGTTACTATAGTGACCCATATAAGTGTTCTACACATTATGATCATTGTGACCCATATACCCATGTTGACCTTCATGACAATTAACCTGTGTGACCCTGACGCTCGGAATACATCCAAAATGCAGATCCGATATAGATCTTTGATTACAAACGATAGAACTACAGAAAAAACAACAATTGGAAGGAAAAAACTGCAACAACCATCAATGTGTATGAAAACAAACTGAGATTTCGACACAAACTTACCTATTTCCACTTTCTTCACTGATTTCGCCTTGATTTGCCCGTGATTTTGTCCAAATTCGACAAATTTTGAAGACAAAATAACAAGATGAGGAGGAGAGAGAAAACACAGTAGAGAGAGAGCGTTTACTCGACAATGGCGAGAGGAGGAGAGAGAAACCGTTCTTGAAGAAAGAGAAACCCTAAAAAAAGGGGGTTTTTTAAAATTTTTTAAATTAATGTCTAAAGGGTATTTGTGTAATTTGTCAATGAAGAGGGTAAAATAGAAGTTGAAATTTTTTTTTCAAGAGGAGGTACCACTAGAAGTCCTTGTAGCACATTGAGGGTATTTCAGAAGTTCCTCCCGACGAGAGAGATACTGACTGGGAAAGGAAGTTGGAGAGTCTGAGACTCGCTGCGAAGGAAGACGACGATGACAGGCGACACCGCGACAGGAAGGGAGTTTCAGATGAGAGAGCCCCGCATGACTATCTAAAAACAGGTGAAAAAAAGGGTCGCTAACAAAACTTAGGGTTACTGGGTAATTTTGTTTATGAATATCAATGCAAGACTCTTCATAATCTGTTTTTTTAGATTTTTTTTAATCAATAATTAAAGTTACTCTTAAATATTTGGGTTTTAGATTAAATTTATATTTATTGTATAAAATTTATATTTATTGAATATGTTATTTCTTTCAATTTGATTTACAAAAAATATATCTAATAATTTTCACTTTATAAACTATTTATTTTTAGATTTGATTTATATATATCCAAACAAAAAAATATATGCGTATTTTTCTTTTTCACAGTCATGTTCCAAAAATATATTGGAATGATGCGGTGAAAATGGCTGTGTTACCTCATCAATAGACTACCTACACAAGTGTTCAGGGATCAATCTCATGTAGAGCTATTATACAACCAAAAAGATTCCATTAATCATTTACGTATTTTTTGTGGTGTGTTTTGCAAGAGGAGATGAAAGGGAACGTTCTAAACTTGATCCGAGAAGTATGAGATGTATCTGTCTTGGCTATCCAATTGACCAAAAGGCTACCTATGCCACCATCCTACTACTAAACGTGTAGTTACATCACGAGACGTGAAAATTCATTGAAAATCTTAGCTACTTTGACAAAGATTGGACAGCCCTTGACGATCTTGCAACTAGAGGACGAGACTGCAATGAGTCCCTCAACAATCTTATCACCACTCTCCAAATTCTAGGGAAGACTTCCACATGCCCTATAATGGTTTTTCTAAATTATACTTACAAAGGATTACTACTGCACTGCAAATCATGGACGGTCGTATGCATATAGTTTTTCTAAATTAAAATGTCAGCTGATAATTAAAAACACGAAAGCTTGATGACCATTATCCATCTCTTTAAAAACTTATTTAGAATCTTAAAACACTAGGAAAAAAAGTATTTGATGGTATCACAAAACACAAAACAGGATTTAGGAGGTGTCATATTGTCTTCATATATATATATATATATATATTGTCCGCATATAGGTGTCATATTCAAGTACCCGTAGAGATCTAGGTGGGGGTAGATTTAGAAAACTTGATCATCGGGGCACTACGATGTAAAGTTCACTTATTAAACCATATATTCTCCTCTATGAAAAATGAAATTATATAACTTTAGAATGCGAATATCGATCCAAATACCAAAACAGATCTATGACATGGAAAAACATGGCAAGAGAGATAAGCTGAAGTTTTAAGATAGTCCAAAGAATCTCTTACACGCCTTCAAGAACTTGCTTCTTCTCTTCTTCTTCTTCTCTTTGTTTTCACCATCTTCTTCTTCCTCCTCGGCTTCTTCTTGAAATGGAAATGGCCAAGCGGCAGAGTTCCGGTCATGGATTCTACAGTACCTCTCCGACACTGACGACGATCTTCTCATCGACAAGGCCCTTTTCACCGTTGTCGGAAATACATTCACCGATCTGTTCCTGTTCAGCCTCGGCTTCTGAGTCTCCGATTCTTCTGTCGTTCCATCAGTTTTCGGTTCGGATCCAAGTTTCAGTTTCTGGATCTGCAGATCTGCCATTGCATGGTCGGATTTTGAGTTGGCAGATTCGATCTTTGAATAGCCACTCATCTTTTATTCTCTCTTGATGCGTTTCTTTCTCTCTGTGTGTTAATTTGTTTTTGTGACTATCCATGTCTGAGTATATATACACACACATATATATATATTTCATTTTTACATGGATATATCAGCACGCCTGTGTGTGGACGAATATGTACATGTGCATGAATTTGTCTCGTCGTGGTAGATTTGGAAATGAAATGCTTAAAGAAATGCAAAAAAACCGTGCTGTGAAATTATTGTTGTACCCCTGGATAGATTTATTCCCTGCGGTATTCCCCGTGCATTTTTGGGAGCATCTAAAATATCAAAAATTTTATATGTATTATTTTAGGGTCACTATAAAATTTGGAGAATTCAATACTCAGCGTAGAATTAGAAGCATTTCGACAAAACATAGATCAATTTAATATTACTATTTTACAACTAAGATAGATAATATTAAGGTTAAATCAAAATTTATATTATGTATTGTGAAACTAACAATCGATCAGATAAAAAAAAATTTAGAAAAGTTTTAAATAAAATATATTTTTATCCTTTTAATTAGATTTATATTTAAAAAATCAAAAGTTATTTCCACTATTGATGAATTAAGAAAAGAATGATCAATTTTACGATTTTTAAATTTGTTTGTTGGTTTAATACTTTATTCAAGGAACGACATTCAATTTTTCAGCATCATCATTATTAAAAAAAAGTGTTTTGGAAAGAACTATATATTATTTCTATTGATCTATTAAAAAGTTTAGAAATAAATTCTTTACATTATGACATTAACATAGAATTAATGTACTTTTATGGAACATCTGAATATTTAGATTTTTTGTGAAATCAAAACTTCTATTTTTTTTTACATCCTAAGAGTTTGCCCTTTTTTTTAGAGTTTCCCTATAAATTAATATATAATTTTAACAATGGTCAGATCCACATAAACCCATTGGATTATCCCAATTAATAGATAATTCATGTGGATAAACCCATTCAATCCAATCATTAAATGAGCTTTCTTAAGATAGGCTCGTAATGGATTGGGTTGGACTCGTTGTCACCCGTTTTCACATATCTGTGATTTACTACAAAAAAAATCAATATTTCTAATTTTATCGTTAGTTAGAATCGCTTGAATAATCGCAATATTCCACATTTACAAGGTTATATATCAAATTCAGAAATCCATATAAACAAATAATGGTAAATACAAGATACTGTAAAACAGATTTTAGTCTAAATATGATGGTAGCCATGATTTGATTTCGTTTTTAAATCATTGGATAATTTGATTTTGATTCAAGATTCATACATGTCAATATTAGTATTTAGTGGAGGAGGTTTTACTTTGGAGATGGGCAAACAGGCAAAACGATACAATCCCAAGATAGTGGTTTGAAGAGTCATATATTTTGATCTTGTCATTATTGTCATCATGATAACTTAAAATCGTATCAAATCAAAGTAAATTATGTAAGGATCTCCATTTACCAGAAACTCTCTAAAAATTTTAAAGGCCTAGACTTTTGACCACCAGTTAGACTTTTCTTCCTTCCACATCGAAACATGTTCTCTCTCACATCGAAATACGTTCTCTCTCTTAGTCATCTATCACGACATTTGGAATTTTTTTGGTTGAATGTGATTTATATTATATACCAAAAAAATTACAATCAGTTATAAGATTGTATATAAAAATTTTCCAGAATTCATGAAGAAGTGGTCAAAATAATTCCTCAAAAGACATCATTCAATTGTTCTTAGTTGCGAATATTCATTGTAAGAAAATACCAATCTGAGAGCATAGATACTCCATCATCATTCGACTTCCTCGTAAGAGAGAGCAGCTTCGTCCGCATGATACGATCCACCTTCCACCTCGTGTACTCCATCGATTTCCGCTGGCTTCGGAATATTCGGTTGTTTCTCTCCTTCCACAAGGTTAAGCTGTCACCTGCAAAAGAATCTTGGCAATCTGCTTCCTATTGTGGTTGACATCATTCGCCGGGTTGTTGATCCATTCTGAGCATTGTAGCGTGTTAATCGGTGGGTTCGGCCAACAAAGACATGCATAATAACTCCATACTGCAGCGCTGTAGCAGCATTCGAAGAATAAGTGATTATGTGACTCATCTTCTGCATCACACAATCCACAAGTCATGAGGAAGCTACTCCCCAACGCATCAGTCAGTCTTATGCAAATATACTTATTCTATTCTAAAAAAAACATATTTAATTTTAAAAATGTATTTAAATTTCTTATGCGAAATGTGATTTGTATAAATATTTATATAAAATTTAAATATTATTATGTGATAAATTTGTATAATATCAAGGTTTTTATTATTATATTTTGAATTATATAATTATTATATATTTTTCTCAAAATTTATAGATTTTTATAACAAATTTAAAATAAAACATTTTTTTGAATAATTTAGATAGTTGTATAATTTTTTTTTACTAAATTTAATAGTTGTGGTTTTATAATGAAATTGAAGTAAAAACTTATTTTTTAACAAATTATATAGTTGACGGTTTTTTGGTTTAAAATTAATAGTTGATTAATTTTTATAATAAATTTAAAATTTAAAAGTTTTTGTATAATTAAAATAGTTGATTGTTTTTTAGTTTATCTTTGTGTCAATTATAATAAAAGAGTAAGATAATATTTTTTTATATGTAAGATGATATTTTTGTTTTGTTATATTGTATTTCATAATCTTTTAATTTTTAAAATAAAAATAATTCGATTTTTTATTGTGGATTTTTTTTGCCTTTTAAAAGGAATAAGATTGATTGGAAATTTTTATGGAAAAGATAATATTAAAGTTTTTTTTTTATGTAATTTGGTTGGATAATATTAAAGTTGAAATAGAGTTTTCTCCGGTTTGTGAAAATTGTCCGGACGATCGAAATCTGTGGGGGGCATTTTATTCAAATGACCCACTTGGATCGCAACAATTTCTCAGGTACACCACTAAAAGGTTTGAAATATCTTTTCTTTTATATTTTTTTACGACTTTTATTACGGTTGTTATATAACTAGTATACGACTAAAAAAAGAAGTATTTATGATTGCATAACAAGTGAAGATCTAAAAAAAAACATAGTTATTTTTAAATTTGAAAAATGTATTTTTTGCCACCTCATTTAGAATGAGTTACAACTATATTTAGAATGAATTATGATGTCGCAATTACAATTCCTTTTTGAATGGACAAATTACACGATTTCATTAAGGGTAATATCGTCTTTTCGAAGAGAATTTAATGTGTTATATTTTTTGTGGTGTACCCGTGGAATTACTGTGACCCATGTTGGTCATCCGAGTAAAATGCCCAATCTGTGGCTCTGCAAACATAAAATGTGAAGCTCGACTTGCGTCTGCCGCTGCTTCTGTGTTTGGATTCTTCTCGGGGTTCGTAGAGATGGTGGGTTTGAGCTCAATCGTTGATATCTGATCGGAATTCCCTCGAGAACCGATTGATGCTCGTAAAACGGTAGAACTTGAGCTCGATATTTTGCTTTTGCTCTTTAACTTGAAAATCTGAATTCGTGCTTTTTCCTGTCAATTCTGTTAGAATTAGTGTTTTGAAGTTTCCTCCTCCGTTTTCTTGTGGGACATGGGTTTGATTATTTAGATTAGATGCTTTGCCATGGAAGTATCTGGAGGATGGTGGGTTTTGGCTTTTTATAATTTCTTATAGGTTTTGATTTTTGGGTTTTGTTTGTGATCACTGTTTGCATCGAGTGTTATTCTTATTTGGTTGAGTTTTTTTATTTCCTCTCTGTTTTTGGTGAGAGATGGTGAATTGTTGATCAATTATCTCTAATTCTGTTTGTGTTGATTTTGGTTTGGGCAAAATAGAAGTGTTGCACTGAAGAAAGAATGGCACTTCGGCTACCAGCTTCGAAAGCAGCTGAAGTTGCCATCGGATCTATTTGATAAATTTATAAACTTAAACACTCTTTATTTATTTTTACTCAAACACAACACATACACAAACACACTAATCAATACACACTCACAAAAGGACCCACACAAACTACTCTCTACGAGTAGGATCACAGAAGTTTTCTTCACTCTGCAATAATTTATTTGTCCATTAATACATGCTCTTTATAGAGCCTTTTGATAACCGACACAAACTAATGAAAAAAACCATAACACTTATCTATTAAAAACTGTAATAAAAAAACCACCACAAACTGCTCCATATCTCTTTTCCACGTCATTTTCTTCTCCATATCTCTTTTCCACGTCATTTTCTTCTGCATCAAGTGAGCTTGATCCATAGTTCCAACACTCCCCCTTGGATCAAGATCTACACATCACAAAAAACAAACTTCGTTTTTACGAGTGCAAAACTGCTCCATCTCAGTTTCTCCAATACGTCTCTCGAGTGCAACGCTGCCCCTTCTCGAGTCCGCAATTTCCGGGTTTACAAACCCGACGAACTTACAACATTTTCCGATGTCCCAGAATCATTGCCTTCCGTTACCGCGAATCTTCTCTGGTTCATCTTCGTTCTTCCTTTTTTTCTCCTTAAAACAAACACATTTGACTGTATTAAAGAAAACACAGCCTTCGCAAAAAATCTTACCAAATCAATCTCTGATTGTTCATCAACAACCATTTTCTGCACCATCGCTTCTTCGGCCCATACCGGAATCGTCTTCGTTGCAACGATTCTCATCTCTCTCAAACCCAAACAAAAACCCGAAATCAAATCGTTTTTTCTGACCCATACTCCCACAAATCCCAAAAAGACCATTAAATGCTCTGATACCATGATAACTTTATAAACTTAAACACTCTTTATTTATTTTTACTCAAACACAACATATACACAAACACACTAATCAATACACACTCACAAAAGGATCCACACAAACTACTCTCTACGAGTAGGATCACAAAAGTTTTCTTCACTCTGCAATAATTTATTTGTCCATTAATACATGCTCTTTATAGAGCCTTTTGATAACCGACACAAACTAATGAAAAAAATCATAACACTTGTCTATTAAAATCTGTAATAAAAAACCACCACAAACTGCTCCATATCTCTTTCCCACGTCATTTTCTTCTGCATCAAGTGAGCTTGATCCATAGTTCCAACACTATTGTTCGTGGCTATGATTTAGCTAATGATATACGGTTGAAATACGTCATTTTCTTCTGCATCAAGGCGACTCTAATTATTTGCGACTAATTGATATTGACGATGATTTAGCTGGGAATCACGAGATATTTTTGCCCAGTGGAATCTCAATATCCAACGTGTCCAAATCGATAAAATGCGATAAAGGAGAGCGTACGAGATTTAACTCCGATGTTATGTCTTTCCAACAGGTAAAAATTCCGGCTTTGCAACCTTGATGGTGTCTTTCTAGATCTTTATTTGCCTAAAAATCTCGTATTTTTGATCGGGGAAGACAATCATTTGTTGAAATCTTTTCCTAATTTAGTCTTATGATCACTTGTGTGACGAGTTTTAAATTTATAATCCGATACACAATGAATCCGCAAATATACGGATGATATAGTAACGGGGTCGAACACAAGGACTTAGTGCGGTTAAACTATGAATCGACCAAAACTAGGAAAATGGTGAAAATAGAGTTGGAGGATTGTTTTTGTGGTTTTGGAGTTTTAAGAAACAAAACAAGATGAAATAAATTCAAAGACAAATAATATGCAAGAGGAGATAATCAATTGGAAAGGGTTATGGATTTCGGGGTTCACCAAACATGCGGGGATGTGCTAAATGTTGAGAATCTATTTCATATTTCCTTTGAAATTGGGGATTCCAAGATAAAGATCGGGATTTGCTCTCTCGAGCTAAATGCCACTACCCAAGAGACCATTCCATCTACTTTCATAGCATGGGATGAAATTCTAGATGCATTGAACTCTCTTATCATAACGGTTGGATTGAACCGAATTTCTTCGCTTTCAATCCCAATCCATTTGAATGAATGCATCAAGGAGTCAAGATTTCATATGTCTCTATGGAAACCTAAACTCTAAAATCAACTCAAGGGATTTTCACCGCAAGAGAGCATTAAAATCCATTCATCAACCCAAAGCATTCACTCTCATTCAATGACATCCATCTACTCATGAACCCTAAGTCTCCAAAGAGATTCAATCAAGGAGGGGTATGGAAAATAAGCATAGAAATCATCCATTGAATGAAATGAAAGCCTGCATCAAAGCATAAACATAGATTCATCAAGTGGGTTCACACGTCCTCACATGAGGGTTCACCTTCAATCCATAACTATCTAATTACTCATAAACCATGTTCAAAAGGAAAGCAAAACAAAGACAAAGTGCAGAAATCATAGAGAGAGTAGAGAGATGCTCAAGAAATCTTCAATCTTCAATGGAGTCTCCTCATTCTTCTTTCTCCTCCAAGAGCTCTCATTTTCTCTCCTAAACTCTCTATCTTCGGCCCTCTGCAATTCTTAGAGTTTTTGGCCTTTTTTTCTTTTCAAAAACCCGATGAAAAATGCGAAAGGGCGTAGCTTTTGGCGGAATCTGTACAGCAGTCCATCGGGTCTGCTTACTAGTCCGTGGGATCCATCAGTTTCGGTCCGAACGGACTGTGTGTTGGTCCGTTGGGTCCTACGTGTTTAGTCCGAACGGACTAATTCCTGGTTCGTTGGGTCTATGTTCTGTGTGAGGAATTCTGCTCCTGTCTTCTCCGTTTCGTCCTGAAGTCCATCGATGTCCTCTCCAGTTCCTGAAATAGTCACAACCCAGTCCCAAGGACCTAGAGATGGCTCTAATATGCCTAAAAATATGTGAAATCCGTGTGAAACCAAAGGTATTACTCCGCATAAATCCATATAAAATCTGAGCCATCAAATCTCCCCAAACTTAAATCTTTGCTCGTCCTCGAGCAAATAAAACCAGTGAAACACAAAGCCTGAGAGGGGTGATGAGTTGGAAATCGGTCTTTGGTGAGTTTCAAGATCTAGCTGCATATCCACTGCTCAATTCATGGGAGTAGAATCAAATCTAGAGTGCTCTAGCTATCCTCTCTTGTCAACTAAACCTTCCTAAGTATGAGGTTTCTATGTCATCCAAAGTTTGTCGTAAGAGTAGTCACTACTTCAAAGCACTCTTCTAAACCTATTTACCATTTTTTTCCTCTAAGATATGTTGTCTCTTCATTTATTCTATTCATTTTTTTTCAAGAGGCTAAGGCTAAGAGAAGCACTATCCCGGGTTCCTAGGACGTTGAAGTTGATAAGTGCCTTAGCTTTTTGCTTTTCTCTAATGATCATGACACTTGTCCCACAACTTAGACCCGAATCGTCGAATTTCGACGCACTCATGTCATCGAATGATTTTCATTAACGATATAGTGACAACGGAGTGTTGGAATATATACCTTCTTCGCTTATTCCTACTGTATTCTTTCCAAGAGACTATCTATCCTATGGGAGAAGTTTTGGGAAGGGATTTTAGGGAGATATCTGTTGGGATTCCTGGGATCTCTAGAGCGAATCCTATTCCTAAGAGATCGATTCTAGGGTTTGCGCAACGGATGTAAAACAAAAATTTAATAAACCCTAGAACCATGTTGCTATTGAATCGTAGAAACGTTAGAACACTTACCTCAATCGATCCGGGGCCTGTATCAATCGAAGAACACGTCTGATCACGAAAGGGAGGAAGATTACCTCGCCCTCTACACGTATCCACACCTCGGGATGGATTCCAATGGTTGGAACTTGTCTGCTAGGACCCGAATCTGCTATTCGGTTTTGTTCTTCGAGAAAACGGACTTCGATCACACTCTCAACCTCTTGGATCTCACCAAAAGTCTGTCAAAAGTGTTCTGAAGTCGGCTCTCCTTAATTAGGGTTTTATCTCCTTCTTATAAAGTGATTTAACCCTAATCTCGGTTTAATTTTGAAAAAACCCAAAGCCCGGAACGGACGATCCAGAAATGCACGTGGACCGTCCGTTCCATAACGTAGAGCAGACGGTCTATCATTAGTGAACCGTCCATTCCAGACCTTCTGGAACGGTTAGTCCGTTCTAGACCGTCGGGTCTGGACCTGGCGGACCGTCCGTTCCGGACTTCTGTTTCGTCCGTTCCAGACCTTTCCGTCTTGGTTTTTTCGTCGTTTTCTCGTGCGTTTTGTCCTTCCCGGCGTGTGTGACCCTGTAGGTTCATTCGATATAGCCGTATAACCCGAAATCTCTATTCCGGATATACAAGTCATAGGCAGTCTCTAGCAAGACACTATGACTACCTATCTCGAATAGAGTTTGTTCGTGATCATAAGAACGTCAGTGATGATTCCGGTTGATGATCCTTTTGTATCGCGATATCATATGTCGGACATAAGGCATGGACAAGCCACCTTATCTGATTCGACTGCTTTCTCGTTCACTGAGTTCGACTGTCTGAAAAAGGCGACGTTCGTCTATACTGCGGCCACACATTTCTACAGTCTCGCTCACACGAGGGGCCCAGCGATATCTCTCTCTTTTACGAGAGGTACAAATCCCGTCTTGACTATCTACAATCCAACACATGATTCGTTTCGTACATGATACATGCCTTTATAGTCCTCCTGTTATGCAGGACGTTTGACGTATTCAAAGCACACAACTCCTCGTGTTGGATTCTGTAGATATCTCAGGTCTTAGGATCCAATCATGGAACCGCCATATTAGATTCAAGTCATGACGCTAGTCCATGTGACAATCTCATGCGGGTCATCCATTATTCCGTTCTCCAACGAATACCTATGACTGTGATCGTATCCAATACCCATGATCATCTATATGATGATCAAATCACACATCATACCCATAATGACACAAGACTAGGGAGTTTGGTATCATTCATAATGGTACATGAATTTCATAACACATCTAGTATGCAAGAAATCTAGTATGCAAGAACATGTAATGAATCAAATACTCTCATAAAACCGTAGAAAGTATCAATACATCGAATGTATCTGAACAAAGCTCATAATCAGTACATCATAGAGCACTAAACCAACAATCTCCCACTTGCTCTAATCATGAACTGCTAAACATCTAATGCCTATATCCCTAACATGACCCTCATGCTTCGACGAAGGGAGAGGCTTCGTCATCGGATCGGCAATGTTGTCATCTGTCGACACTCTGCAAATGTGCATGTCTTTTCTGTCTATGATCTCCCTGATAAGGTGAAATCGTCTGAGTATGTGTTTGGATCGTTGATGGGATCTGGGTTCTTTCGCTTGTGCGATCGCTCCATTGTTGTCACAATACAGAGCAATGGGGCTATCAGCACTAGGAATAACACCCAAGTTGCCAACAAACTTCCTGATCCAAACAGCTTCCTTTGCTGCGTCCGACGCTGCAATATACTCAGCTTCTGTAGTAGAATCTACAACGGTCGCTTGCTTAGAACTCTTCCAGCTAACAACGCCTCCGTTCAAGCAGAAAACATAGCCAGACTGCGATCTGTAGTCATCTGGGTCTGACTGGAAACTAGCATCGGTATAACCCTTTACAGCGAGCTCGTCTTCCGACCCACCGTATACCAAGAACACATCCTTAGTCCTTCTCAAGTACTTCAGGATGTTCTTGACGGCGATCCAGTGTGACTCACCTGTATCTGACTGGTATCTACTCGTAATGCTCAACGCATAGGATACATCCGGTCGAGTACAAAGCATGGCATACATGATGGATCCAATTGCCGAAGCATATGTAATCCGATCCATTCGTTCTCTGATAACACGCAACATATCATGGATTTTTATATGATTCGTCCGACACATTTACCTGACTTTATGATATCTCAGACGTTTAAGTGCGTGTTTAGCTTCGGTTTCGCTTTGGTTTAATCTTTACAGGTACTACACATTACGGACGGAAAAAGGAGCGAAAACCAACCGAATTTGGAATCAGAAGCAAGAACCGATCGTTTCGGGCATTTCGAAACGATCGTTTCGCGGACAAGAATAGAAGATTTACTCAAAAGGAGAAACCGATCGGTTCATAGTGAGAGAACCGATCGGTTCAATCAGCGGAAATTGAAGAATTGCTCAGAAATATGAACCGATCGGTTCACCATATGAAGAAACGATCGGTTCTCAGGCGAAGTTTTTGGAAACATTCCGATTTCAGCCAAAACAGAAAGAAATAAAAGGGAGAAAGCTTCTAGGTTTCAAGGGATCCGAATTTTTAGCAGAATAGTCACCCAAGAGCAGAGAAAAAGAGGGAGATTATCAGGAAGCAAGAGATTGGAGTAGAAGACACCGAGAAATCGACTAAGAGTTTCTTCCTTATTCTATTTTACAATGTCTTGTTGTATTGATATGAACCCTGTCGTTTCGATGCGTAGCGAGTAATCCCCTTGCTGCGGGTTAGGGATTTGCTATGTAGGGATCTTTGATTTTTAATTTTAGACTATGTGGTATTATTTATTTGATTCAGTTTATTGAGTTGCCTTTAATGCCTTTGATCTTGTTGGTCACTTGATTGAATGAACTTAGGGTTTTAATTCGCATAGACATATGGGGTTCTAACCTGGAAATAACTCAATAAATAGAACAGGTATTGCATTGAGAGATGAATATTTGCCTAGGGATTATGATAGCGTTCGTTCATGCATCCAGGGATTTAGACTATTGAATCGAGAGATTAGTAGGATAAAGCCTGGATAGTGAGGTTAGACTCGTGAGAGTTAATCTCTACTTTAGAGCTTGAGTTCCCTGAATCGGGTAGATAAACCACTTCGTTTGCATCTTTTGAAAGATCCTTGCATGTAAAGCAATCCCGAAGCCTGCAGTGTTTTCCATTGATTGTCCACAACCGTTTTAGTTAATTGCTTTGTTCTTGACATTCCATTCTCCACATTCTTATTATTTTTCTTGGATTTAGATTTGGATTTGGGTTTAGCTCCTTTGCTTAATTTTGTCCCTGTGTTCGACCCTAGCTACTACACACGATCCGTACACTTGCGGAATTTGTTGAGTCTAGGAATTTATCACTTGATCGAAATTTATTCACCTAGATTTGCGACATCAAGTTTTTGGCGCCGTTACCGGGGATAATTTAGGCAACATGATTAGATCCTATCTAGTTTTGATCTTTTTGTTTTTCTTTTTCTTAAGTGATCTCTCACGTTTTTTTTCGTTTGTCTGTTGTTTTTCGTTGTGTGCAGGGGTTTCCTAGTGCATGACCAGAAGTGCTGGGACATCAAACCTAGTGCCTTTTAATCTTGAACTTAAAAGGACCATTACCCACATCCGTCGACAGCAGAGGCAAATGGAGAACGATCGAGATCTTGCTTTTCCCGGTGATGCCGAAGGCAATGTTGACTCAACTTTCGCTCAATACAACACGCCGAAGCACACCGAGCTTATGACCGATATACGACTGCCAACCATTGACATGACTCGTTTTGAGCTTAACCCAGCTACCATTCAGATGCTTAGCAATAATTCCTTCCGGGGTAGGCCAAACGAAGACCCGAACGCACATCTTACGCGTTTCAAGATGGTGTCGCTCGATCAAAAGAGAGGCCAGGGTGACGGACGATGACCTCCGTCTACTCGCTTTTCCCTGGACTCTCATGGATGCTGCACTGGAATGGCTATACGACTTAGCCCCTGATTCTATCCATACATGGGATCAGTTGGAGGTTCAGTTCATGTCTAAGTTCTTTCCAACCCATCGCAATCAAGCAACTCTCTCCGGTATACATTCGTTTAAGCAGGATCAAAGGGAGAGTTTACACGATGCTTGGAAAAGATACAAGGGATATCAGAAATCATGCCCTCATCATGGACTCGACAAGAATTATCTGATCAACACTTTCTTTCGAGGACTCTGCAACGATACCAAGACTTTGATCCGCGCCTCCTACGGTGGCAGCATCGAAAACAAGTCATTCACAGAATTGGAACAGCACATTGAGATGATGGCTCAAGAAGAAGACGTTCCGAACGAATATTCTCGCGATATACCAAGGCGAGAAGGCGACCCCAGCCTGAAGATGGTTCTTGATCAGTTGGCAGTACTTAATGCTAAATTTGCAAGCGCCAACCTGATTTCTACCACAGATGTCCCGACACATCCACAGGAGGATCATGGTCTTTATGCGATTGAGGAGAGGGTTGAAGATCTGAACTACGTGGCCAACAATAACTACATGGGCTCGTACAACTCAAGCTGGAGGAATCACCCAAATCTCTCCTACAAGTCGAACAATGTTGAGAATCTCACACCGAACAACTTCAGACCATCCAACAATCCAAACAAGAGGATTCCACCCTGCTTTGTTTTTCAATCAAAGGGCCCTAATCAGAACTCCAACTACAGAGCCCCGGGACAGTCGTACAATAATCCTACACCTCCGGGTAATCGCAAATCTTCTCAAGATACAAATGCTCTTCTTCAACAGCTCATTCAGGTACATGAGAAGCAGATTCAAGAATTCCGCACTCAATTCGCGAGTATCAACGCCCACTTTAAGGTAGTGGACAATCAGATTGCCCAGCTCGCAGCAGACTCCCAAAGACCGTCCGGTGTTCCTCCAGGTAAACCTGAGACCAAACCTCGTGAACATGTTAATGCTATTACTCTGCGAAATGTTAAGCAGGTAGACTCTGGAAACTCACCGATGGTTGAGCAAGACGAAAGCTCGAAGACCATAGTTTCAGATATTCCTGACAATACTCCTGAACCGTTTATGTGCCTCCTCCTCCTAGACCACCACAGGTACCATTCCCATCGCGTCTGAGGAAGCATAGCAAAGATAGTCAGTTTGCCAGATTCGCAGAAATGCTGAAGAAACTTGAGGTAACTATGCCATTCACTAAAGCTATTTTGCAGATTCTCTCGTATACCAAGTTCTTGAAGGACATCCTGACTAAGAAGAGAGTCGTCGAAAAAGAGACTATAGCACTCACCGCCGAGTGTAGTGCTCTGATCCAACATGAGCTGCCACCCAAGCGGTCAGATCCAGGTAGCTTCTCAATCCCTTGTACACTAGGCAATGTTTCCATCGATCGTGCGCCTTGTGATCTAGGTGCAAGCGTCAGCCTTCTTCCACTCTCCATCTTCAAGAAGCTGAATGTGAGCGAGCTAAAACCCACCAGAATGGCTCTCCAATTAGCCGATCGATCCGTTAAATACCCTGCTAGAATACTCGAGGACGTGCCACTAAAAGTGGATTTTGTGGTCCTTGACATGGACGAAGATTCTAAGGTACCCATCATTCTTGGTCGACCTTTTCTTAACACTGCAGATGCTGTTATACATGTTAGAGCAGGTAGGCTGACCGTGAAGATTGGCGATGAGACGGTAGAGTTTACTCTGGACAAAAATCTCAAGCAACCGTCGTCAACCGAATCTGCGTGCTTCCTCGACGTCTTCGGATCCTTGGCTGAAAAGGTAATGCATCAATTTCATCACGATGACCCCTTGGAACTCACTCTTTTATCGCAGGATAGCATCTATACCGATATTGAACAGATGTGGATTTACGGACAAATTCTGGATCACGACAATTCAATCGACACAATGGTGGCCAAAATTTTACAGAGAGACAAACCGATCTGTTCCCACCTTGAAACCAATCGTTTCGGTAGTATTCCAAATGTTGAAAAGTTACAGAAATTTGAACCGATCGGTTCAGCCCTGAGAACCGATCGTTTCGAGTTACAGAAATCAGAACTGATCGCGTCATCTTGTGGAAACGATCGGTTGGCAGATCGAATTTATGAGCCAAAGTTACAGAATTTAGAACCGATCGGTTCAGTCCTGAGAACCGATCGCGTCGAGGTACAGAAATCAGAACCGATCGGGTCATGCATAAGAAACGATCGGTTTGATGGTCAGATTTTCGAATCAACCTTACAGAAACTGAAACCGATCGGTTCCAATATCTCAAACTGATCGGTCGCTCATTCAGAATTGCAAAACACCACGCTTTCACCTCTCATGGCCTTCCCCGACCCCTCCTACTCAGGTACATTACTCGACTCTCATGATACATCTATTCTTGCACTCATTAACCATTCAGATTCTTCGTCGACTTTCGGATGGGATCCCGACACCGCACCAGAGCTTGAACTCAAACCCCTCCCCACTGGACTTCGGTATGAATTTCTTGGATCCAAATATACCTATCCTGTTATCGTTAACGCCGATCTGGACTCTTCACAAGTCCGCAAATTGCTAGATATGTTGCGTAAGTACAAGAAAGTGATAGGCTATTCGATCGAAGATATCAAGGGCATCAGTCCCTCTTTGTGCATGCATCGGATCCACCTCGAAGATTAGACAAAGACTTCTATCGAACATCAACGTCGTCTCAACCCGAAGCTTCAAGAGGTCGTCAAGAAAGAAGTTATGAAACTTCTAGATGCAGGTATTATCTTCCCTATCTCCGATAGCCCTTGGGTCAGCCCTGTGCAGGTTGTTCCAAAGAAGGGTGGGTTGACAGTAATCAAGAACTATCGGAACGAGTTAATACCGACGAGGACTGTCATCGGATGGCGTATGTGCATCGATTACAGGAAGCTTAACGCCATTTCAAGGAAGGATCATTTTCCACTGCCATTTATCGAGATGCTCGGGCGACTCGCTCTGCATTCCTACTTCTGCTTCCTCGATGGATATTCAGATTTCTTTCAGATCCCTATTCATCCCTCTGATCAGGAAAAGACTACGTTTACTTGCCCATACGGTACATTTGCTTGTAGACGTATGCCTTTTGGACTTTGTAACGCCCCTGGCACTTTTCAGCGTTGCATGATGGCTATCTTCTCGGATGTCATCGAGGATATTATGGAGGTGTTCATGGATGATTTTTCCGTCCATGGGCCCTCCTTTGATGTGTGTTTGATGAATCTTTCTCGAGTCTTAGATAGGTGCTCACAGGCTATTTTGGTGCTCAACTGGGAGAAATGCCATTTTATGGTTCGTGAGGGCATCGTTCTGGGACACAAAATTTCAGAAAGAGGGATCGAGGTCGACAAAGCCAAGATTGAAGTAATCGAGAAATTGCTTGCACCCTGCAATGTCAAAAGCATCAGCAGTTTTCTCGGTCATGCAGGCTTCTACCAGAGATTCATTAAAGATTTCTCAAAGATTTCCAAACCCCTCACTGACCTCCTCTGCAAGGAAGCTACATTCGATTATACAGCTGACTGCGACGTCGCATTCCAGACCTTGAAGAAAGCCCTGACATCTTCCCCTATCATTCAACCTCTAGATTGGGATCTACCCTTTGAGATCATGTGTGACGCCAGTGATTATGCAGTCGGCGCGATTCTTGGACAGCGAAAGGATAAGAAACTCCATGCCATTTATTACGCAAGCCGAACTCTGGATGATGCTCAGACGAACTACACTACGATAGAGAAAGAAATGCTTGCCATTGTCTTCGCGTTCGAGAAATTCAGATCATATCTCATCGGCTCCAAAGTGATCGTTTACACAGACCACGCTGCACTAAGGTATCTCCTGTCTAAGAAAGATGCTAAACCACGTCTTATCCGTTGGACACTACTTTTACAGGAGTTTGACTTGGAGATCCGAGATAGAAAGGGAACAGAAAATAGTGTTGCTGATCATCTATCGAGACTACAGATTCCCGCATCCATCCCGATCGACGATTCGCTTCGGGACGAGCAGATCATGGCCGTATCCGTACAGTCCGAAGCACCTTGGTACGCCGACTTTGTCCACTACCTGGTTAGTGGTCTCCTTCCTCCTGGGCTGAATTACAATGGGAGAAAGAAATTTCTCCATGACGTTCGTGATTTTTTCTGGGACGAGCCATTCCAATTCAAGCGTGGTAAAGACGGATTGTTCAGACGTTGTATACCCGAGGAAGAAGTTCCGCGAGTGATTTTCCATTGTCATTCTTCAGACTATGCCGGTCACTTCGCTAGCTCAAAGACAACCTCCAAGATCCTTCAAGCAGGTTTCTACTGGCCCTCTCTATTTAAAGATGTTCACCGGTTTGTTTCTTCTTGTGATGCATGCCAGCGCACTGGTAACATCTCCCGACGTCATGAGATGCCTCAGCATTTCATCCTGGAAGTCGAACCTTTCGATGTCTGGGGGATTGATTTTATGGGCCCATTCCCTCCTTCTTGTAGGAATCTCTACATATTGGTTGCCGTCGATTATGTGAGTAAATGGGTCGAAGCAATTGCCAGTCCGACGAACGACTCTAAAGTAGTCTCACGGATGTTTCAGAGAGTCATTTTTCCTCGTTTTGGAGTACCGCTTGTTATAATCAGCGATGGAGGGACTCATTTTGTGAACCGAGTCATTGAGAGTCTACTGAAGAAATACGGGGTTCAACATCGAGTTACTACTCCTTATCACCCGTAGACTAGTGGTCAGGTCGAGATCTCTAACCGGGAGATCAAATCTATTCTGGAGAAAACCGTATCCCGTTCTCGCAAAGGCTGGTCACAGAAACTCGATGACGCGGTCTGGGCTTACCGAACCGCTTTCAAGACTCCTATTGGTATGACTCCTTTCCAGCTGGTATACGGGAAAGCCTGCCATCTGCCGGTTGAATTGGAACATAAGGCATTATGGGCTATCAAAACTCTGAATTACGATCTGAAAGCCGCGGCGGAAAAGCGCGTATTACAACTCCATCATCTTGAAGAAATCCGCCTAGACGCCTAGACGCCTACGAGAATGCGAAAATTTACAAGGAGCATACTAAACGTTGGCACGATCGCCACATCATTCATCGATCTTTCCAGGTAAACGATCGTGTCCTTGTCTTCAATTCTCGACTTCGTCTTTTTCCAGGTACACTCAAATCCCGCTAGTCCGGTCCATTCGCAATCAAACATGTCGCCGACCATGGTGCAATCGAACTTTGGGACTCCAACGGTAAAGCGTTCAAAGTAAACGCTCAACGGGTAAAGCTATACAATCCCGACGAACCGTCTTCTGAGAGAGGCATTCTCCCTCTCTCTGATCCCTCCCCAGCTTGATACTACTACGGTCCTTGTGCTCACGACCTTAAACGAGCACGTTTGGGTTTTCTTCCAAACCCGTATCCTTTTTCCCGCATATTTATTTCTCCCGCTTTTAT
>NW_010964952.1:256361-260190 GCF_000463585.1 Tarenaya hassleriana
AGGTCTGTTTCATTTCGCGAAATTACAGACATCAGAACAGATCAGTTCACCCTTAAAGAACCGATCGGTTCGGCCATCAGAAGCCGAAATTTGCTCAGAAACGCTAACCGATCATTTTCACTCCTTCTGAAACGATCGGTTCTGTCTTCTAACCCGACTTTTGATCACTTTCACGGTTGTTCATCGTATCAGAACACTCGTGTCTCCATCCTTATACTTCGCTTTATTTCTATACATTCTAATCGTCGCTCTTATCTTTGTGTGCGCAGATGGCCCCTCGTCAAAAGCGATCACGTTCTACCGCCTCCTCGAGCGCCCAACCCTCGGGTGCTCAGTCCTCGGGTGCCCAACCGTCAAATGCTCAATCCACAGACACCCCTGGCTCACGTTCGTTCTTCCTCAATGAACCCCGTTACGTTGTCTTGGCAGAACCCACTGAACTGCGACCTGGCGCTAGCATGACCCTATATCCAGATACGGAACCCACTCGTACTCATCGCCAGTACTCGGCCATCACCTTCCCGGACAGTGTTCAGTGCACCGTTTATGCACGGATCGAAGAACCCTTTCTCCGACCAACCAAATTCGTCGATCCGGTGGTTGCAGACATGTACATTGAAGATCAGCTCCAATTCCTCTTTGACCAAGTTGGATGGTCTCGATTGTACTCCGCGCATGAGAAGACCTACGCGCGGCTCACCCGGGAGTTCTTGTCCTCGTTCAGCTGCTATTTCCCGCGTGATCAGTCTGTCTCCGGGGCATACATGATTTTCGCCTACTCAACCAAGAATACCGATTGACTATGGCTCAGTTTGCTGACATCCTCTCCATCCCATCCGGCATATCGACTCAGATGCCTAACATCGACTCAGCCGAGATTGCTACGCCATTCTGGGAGAAGATTGCGTACGGTCCTTTCAAGGCCGGTCAGGCGAAAGCATCATGCTTCTACCACCCCACCATCAGGTATTTCCATCAGTTCTTGGTCTGCTGCTTATTTGCTAAACACACTGCCAGCCAGGTTTCGATGACGGACCTCGCACTCATCCGGTATGCCCTCATGGACCTGTTCGAGGGTGACGCCTGGGATATGAACAGAGTTGATATGGCATCCTTGGTCACCCAGCACTTTGTGCGTATCCTCACCATCCCTGCGACCGGACTGCAGAAGATCTATGTTGGAGGCATCATCTCTATGATAGCCCGTCGGTTGCGAATCAACCTCCTCGGCTGTGGTAAGGCTCTCACCGGCCCTTCTACTCTGAACGGTGCAGTTTTGGTCAACAAGGGCATTGTTCATATTGACTTTCACCGCTACTACTGGACGCGCATATACGAAGACAAGAAGTATAGGCAGATAATGTGGCCTCAGAACATTCCGCCACTTACATTAGAGGGTCTTCTCTGTTGATACGAACCCGGATCGGCGAATCTCAGAATTAGGTAAGAAGGATAGTAGATGGATGTTCAAAAACCCACTAACGACACGTGAACCGAACCTAGGACTTGTTCCAGTCACAAGAACGCCCTAAACCCAATCCAGACCCGGTTAGAGAACCTTTGAAACGAGCGAAGACGCCACAAACACCTGGTGGTAAAAGTGTTTGATAAGTCAAAAGAACACTACCTCAAACCTTACGAAGTTTAGAGTTAGTACTCAAGAACATAAGAAGAAACCTCTCAATTCAATAATCTGAGTTTTACATGATAGATGCTCCCTTTTTATAAGGAAAGGAAACATTGAAAAACTAAGAAAAATAAAAGAGTTTGCTGAAAATAAAGAAGACTAAAAACAAGACAATTATAGTTCCAATGTAGTCAAAAAATGACCACATTTATTGCACAAAGACCAGAATTCGTAGCTCCTCTTCTTCCATGTTTTCCAAGCACTCTTTTGGGCTCATTTTGCTTCATTTGGGCTGATTTGGGCCTCAAGTATGTTAACCAAGGGATGGGCTTGAGTTTGGGCTGATTCCACTTGATTTTGAAGCCCAAACTCTTCTTGAAGTAGCATTGTAAATGTTTCCTTCAACCTCTTTGCCTTGGTGCGAGTTATGGCACCGTCACTCTTCAATTTCTGTTCCAAGAGCTCCTTTCGATCCGCTTGAGAATCTCCAGCTCCCGTTCTCTTGTCGTCTCTCCCGTGCTTCCCGATGTCCTCATCATTCCCTTCCTCTTGAAAGAGATTTGCCCTCAAATCCGAATTATCATCTGCATCAAAACGAGCTAAGTCAGCAACATTAAACGTAGAGCTAATGTTGTACTCACCTGGAAGTTCAATCTTATAGGCATTGTTGTTGATTCGTTCGAGAACTTTGAATGGTCCATCTCCCCTCGGCATAAGCTTGCTCTTCCTCTGATTTGGAAACCTTTCCTTGCGCATATGAATCCACACCAAGTCACCTGGCTCAAACGTAACTTCCTTGCGAACTTTGTTTGCTTGCTTAGCGTATTGCTCCGTGCGTCGCTCAATATTCTTCCGGGCCGCTTCATGAATCTGTTTTACAAACTCAGCCTTGTTCTTTCCGTCAAGGTTAGTCATTTCGCTCATCGACAATGGCGAAAGATCCAATGGTGATAGTGGATTAAAACCGTAAACGATTTCAAAAGGCGAGTAACGCGTAACACTATGCACAGATCGATTATATGCAAACTCAACATGCGGTAGACAGTCTTCCCACGTTTTAAGGTTCTTTTTAATTAAAGCACGCAACAACGTAGAAAGAGTCATATTCACCACTTCCGTTTGTCCATCGGTTTGTGGATGACAAGTCGTCGAAAAGAGTAGCTTAGTCCCTAATCTTCCCCATAGAGTCTTCCAAAAGTAACTTAGGAACTTAGTATCTCTATCCGAAACAATCGTCCTGGGCATGCCATGCAACCGAACAACTTCTCGAAAGAACAAATCAACAATATGGGATGCATCATCGGTTTTATGTCTCCACTCTTGACTTTACCTAATTTCGAGAAAACATTTGAGATCGAATGTGATGCTTCTGGTGTAGGAATTGGTGCGGTGCTGATGCAAGAAGGGAGGCCAGTCGCATACTTCAGCGAAAAGTTGAGCGGAGCTCAATTGAATTATTCGACGTATGACAAAGAGATGTATGCAGTGGTGAGGGCTCTGCAAACGTGGCAACACTACTTGTGGTCGAAGGAGTTCGTGATTCACACCGATCATGAATCGCTCAAGTACCTAAAAGGACAACACAAGTTGAGTCGAAGACACGCCAAGTGGGTAGAATTCATTGAAATGTTTCCTTATGTTATCCGACATAAGCAAGGTAAGGAAAACATTGTGGCTGATGCATTGTCTCAGCCACAATGTTTTCCTTACCTTGCTTATGTCGGATAACATAAGGAAACATTTCAATGAATTCTACCCACTTGGCATGTCTTGGACTCAACTTGTGTTGTCCCTTTAGGTACTTGAGCGATTCATGATCGGTGTGAATCACGAACTCCTTCGACCACAAGTAGTGTTGCCACGTTTGCAGAGCCCTCACCACTGCATACATCTCTTTGTCATACGTCGAATAATTCAATTGAGCTCCGCTCAACTTTTCGCTGAAGTATGCGACTGGCCTCCCTTCTTGCATCAGCACCGCACCAATTCCTACACCAGAAGCATCACATTCGATCTCAAATGTTTTCTCGAAATTAGGTAAAGTCAAGAGTGGAGAGTCGATCAACTTCCCTTTTAATGTTTGGAATGCCTTCTCTTGCGCTTCTCCCCAACGAAACTTGTTATCCTTTTTAATCCCTTCCGTCAATGGGGCAGCTATGGTGCTGAAGTCTTTGACAAAACGCCGATAAAATCCTGCCAAGC
>NW_010964953.1:0-2211 GCF_000463585.1 Tarenaya hassleriana
TATATATAAATCTGCGCTTTCAGTATATGCGGATGGTAGTATCTGCCTGGATATTTTGCAAAATCAGTGGAGCCCTATCTATGATGTTGCGGCTATACTCACCTCTATCCAGGTACCGCATTCTTCCAGTCTGTCAAATCGTTAGTAGAGTAATTTGCTGGAATTTCGTTAATTGCATCGCCGATAGCTTGTTTTTTTCGTACGAGTTCATACATATGTTGATCATATTTGTTAGAGAAATGAGAAATATAAAATACGAAAAGAAAGGACCGGAAACTGAATGACCTCCCCAGTGTCTTCTTGTGCTGTCTTTGTCCCTTGAGCTGAGCCATATCCCTTTCCTGATGAGATTTCTTGATTGTTCATCCGTACTTAAGCCAGATATCCCTGTTTATTTACCCTCTTAGCGTTCTGGAGTCGTCCATAAGGTTTAACATGTCCTAGTTTAAACCTCGATTCAGATTCAGTAAGGGGAAAAGATGATGATCTTTTATGAACTGTGATTTTGTGATATTTACACTGGGGAGGGCATTATCATGTAGCACTAAAGAACGTGAGTTGTTCTTGGGGGTCATTTCGGGCAATCTCAATAGCTCTTCTCGGTTAGATCTGCAGTAACTCTCGAGAATATTACTCTGTTTCCCATGTAATGATTCTTGATAGTAAAATTATCAAAGGGTCGAGTGAAACAATGTATATTACATCTTCTTCCATGAAAATCTTCACGGCTATTCAACCAGTATTCAGTTCTGTTCTTTTTTCACCCGTGGATTTTTTTATTGTAGTCCCTGCTATGTGATCCGAACCCAAATTCCCCAGCAAACTCGGAAGCGGCCCGGATGTTCAGCGAAAACAAGCGAGAGTACAACCGGAAGGTGCGGGAGGTTGTGGAGCAGAGCTGGACAGCCGACTGACACCCCGAAACCCGAGCTTTTAAAAACATCATCCTATGCTTGTTTTCAGAGTTTGATTATCTTCTCAAAAGTTTATGCTTCTGCAATTCTTGGTTTTTATCTTTTCTCTGTATGTTTCTGTGTTTGTACCATCTGTATATAACCAAAAAAGATTGATTTAGCATCCGAGCTTTTGTATGGAAATGTTGGTCCATAAGGCCATGAACGTGATCAAGGAACTTATTTATATGCATACAAGTTTACTATATTACTGATATTTTGTCTATTATGTATAGAGTGCCCCCCAAAGGGTATTCATTTCAGACATTTTTGGTGCTGTTCGACTGAATTACGTTTAGGCTTTATATCAAACATTAAAGAGAATTTGTGTGAGTACTGTTGAATGCCGATTTTTTTTTTTTTTTATAACCGGGTGTTTTAGGTGGAGGTTTAGATTAATTTTGCGATCGTAAACAAGTTGTATGATTATAATTACATTTTCCTCTTCGAATTCGAAATAGGATACACGTTTTGCGTTACTATTTTATCGGCTGAATTATCTATTTGTTTTTATAACCATGATGGTTTTTCATGTATTTAACCCAACTAATTAATCCGTCTTAGTCTCGGGACCAACATTTGTATATAGATCATTTTAATCTAGAAATTACATCTCTTCCCACTAATGAAATCGAACCCTGAATCTCTTCCCACTAATGAAATCGAACCCTGAATTTTGAGAATAATTGTGTCGCCTCTCATTTATTGGGTCACCAATTGTCAGGTGAATTATTTAAATTGGGTTGTAAAGATCGAGTTTTTTAGTATAAGTATATGAAAATTGCTATTATACCTTAAATAATAATAATAAATAAATAAATAAATAAATAAAAAGGGGGTGCGTGTTTGATGTTGTTCAAAGTCGAATTTCCGTAGATGCAATGCAAGGCTGCGCCGTAAGACAAGTGGACAACAAGTGTAGACGTGTACCGTTTCCAAATGTTTTCTAGATTGTCCACTCGTAAGAAAAATGGGCTAAACGGATGGAATTTTTCGCCTATATGGACCATGACGGAGAGCCCGCAGTCTTAATTAGAACAACGGGTTAGTAGTGGGGTCTTCCGGACAACGTGTAGTTTGTATGTGACGGCATTAAGTTTCATGTAATAAAATAATATCATTACAATGACAAATTAAAATACACAAAAAACAAAGGGAAAACCATGAGCGATATTAGAGATATATATATATATATGACGCTTTATACAACATGGCCCGAGAAGAAGGAACGAAACAACGAGCCACCCCCCCCCCCCCA
>NW_010964954.1:0-2210 GCF_000463585.1 Tarenaya hassleriana
AAAGATTGAGCAAGCAAATCCGGTCACTGTTCTGTCCTATCAACCATGGATAAGTTCCTCGTTTCTGAGATTCTAAGCTCAGGTAGAAACATGGAATAAAAAATAAATAAAGTGTTTTAATCAACGATTCACAGGTTACCAAATTCGAGTAGGGTGAATCTCCAATAAGTAAATCCCAGATCAGACCAGAAAATACATTCTGCTTGGACAAAATTCAACTAGATTCTACCAAACATTCTAGCCAAAGAACACGCAAGAACCCTAACTACATGATTATCTGAACTATGCCCGTATGTTCGGAATCATACTCACCCAGAGTCAGGCCAGGAAAATCACCTAGGGAGGGATAGTTATCACCAAGAAAGATCGATATAAAATTGAACTCGGGAAAATCAGTATCTATAAAGGAACAATCTTGTTATTGCCATAAGCTAAGAGGGCAGATATCAGATTGCTGGCAGCAACAAAGACCTTAAGTTCATATGTTTCTGAATCTCTTCTCAGACAAAAAGAACTATAAACTCACATAACCAGCAATATCTGACCCCTTTTGTCAAAATTTTGGTTTCGTTTCGTCCTAAGAAACCGAAACTTGTAATAGGACAGACTAGTAAACCCATCAAACAGATGATTCAGTCTCGCTACTTGCAAGTGAGATGGATTGACAACGTTTCACACTCCCGTTTCACTGATGATATGCAGACGCGATCTCACTCATGAAGTTTATGCCCTAATCCGTCAACCGAAATTCCCAGAAACCCTTCAACTCTCGCGATCCGATCATAAGCCTAGATCGATCACAACACAAACACCAAAACTTGACATCTATCACGCGATTTTCAGTGAAAACAGCAAAAGGGTCTAAGAAAGATTGAACATTGGAAAGGGGGAAAGGAGCAGAAGAAAGAATCGGAGAAGAGTGAAGACCGTGATGGGCGTAGATGTAAGCAGCTCTCCACGAGTAGATATGATCCCCGGGTTTCAGACTCGCCTCATCGATCCTTCCAAAAAAAAAGCATTACAGAAGAATTGCAAAACAAGAAATCGAAAACCCAGAAGAATTACAGAAGGCAAAGACGGGAAAACCTGTTGGAGAACAGACCCATCCCTCTCTCTTTCTCGCGCTGACTCCGTCTTCAGATCTTTCACAGAGAGGAAAGGTTGCATGAGACAGTTGCGTGTTTTTAGGACAAAGTTGGAAAAAAAAAAACATCAATAAATTACTCAAAAAATAATTTGTTATAAAAATGTATCGATTAATGATGACCAATTTACTTCTACACTAAGTTTATTATAAAAATACAATTAACTTTTAATTAAAAAATGTTATAATTTTTTTATTTTACTTTAATGAAAAGATTTGCATATCATTGGCGGGAAGGAAAGATCGCGGGAGACAAAGTTGCGTGTAGTGCGCAAAGCATCAAATTCTTTTTAGCTTTGCAAGTTATTGTCAGGAAAAAATTCTCCAAAATACTCTTCAATTTTATCCGATAATATCTTGAATACCTAACTATATAATATAATCTTTCTCGTTAGTGACTGAAAAAATAACCCCTCATTTAACCAAAAAAAATAACCCCTCATCTTCTATATCCCAATAACCTAATTATATTATATCTCGTTGTTGTATCTTAATTATATCTCATTGTTTTCCCTTATTTATTTCTCTCTTCTATCCTTAAAGTTTATAAAGTTTGGAAGAAAAGTTAGGTATTGGTGGAGCTTGCATAATGTAGTTGTAGTTAAGGTTGAGTTTAGGATTTAGGGTTTAATCCCATTACATTACAGTTTACACCATAATCTCTTCGATTACTCCTTTTTGTAAATTTATTTTTTTATGAATTTTTCTAAAAAAATATCGAATTTTCGAATCGACCCAAAAACCTATTTAAAACAAACCCAAAAACCCAAATTTTTTCTAGCAAAAAAAAAAAGACTCGAAACCCAACATTTTTTGGGTGGATTCAAACCGAGTTTCAGGATTCAGACCTAAATTGATGTCTCTAGTTCGTGATATTTTATAAAAAAAATATTTGTTATCAAAAAGTGTTCCCATAACTAGGGATGTCAATTAAACCGGAAACCCAAGACCCAGCATGAGCCCACCCAAAAATTGAAACTTAGCATAAAACTTTCTTAGGGTTTGTATTCTCATTGATTCCCAATATATACACCACAATGATGATATGGCAAGAGATACATATAAG
>NW_010964955.1:0-431 GCF_000463585.1 Tarenaya hassleriana
TCCGACCATTTCGGATTACCAATTCAGCTCGTTCCGAAGGTTTTACTTACCGTAAGTCGGTCCCATTCAAGTTTCATGAGGTTCGGGTAGGAAACAGGTCAGGATTGATTGGGTACAGGGGTCGGTTGCGTCGGATCTCGCCCGAGCCGACGAAACGGACCGGGGAAAGGGAACAGGGCCTGGACCGGACGGTCTGCCCGACTGGAACGGACGGTCTGAGGGTTTCAGACCGGACGGTCTGGAAAGTTGGATCGGACGGTCCGCAGGGTCCGGAACGGACGTTCCGAAAACTCAGAACGGACGGACCGAGGGCACTGGACCGGACGGTCTGGCGACTCAGACCGGACGGTCTGAGTTCATCTTCTTCCTCGCGAACCTGCAACCCTAGACCGGACGGTCTCGACCTGGACCGGACGGGCTAGGGGGAACAG
>NW_010964955.1:1417-1811 GCF_000463585.1 Tarenaya hassleriana
ATATATACCCATTTTTATCGATATGTAGGGATTCGGTCAATATGTTGTCTAAATATGCTTATAACGTTTTGCTCATATATTAGATCTGTCGATTATAGTGTCTATGCGTAGCTATTAGAAAATGCTTTCTAATGGTATCAAGAATCAATTTTTTGGACATGTTTTATGGAAGTTATGAAGTTAATAATTCGATCAGTCAATAATTGACGAGCTCATCGGGCATGGATGGTTATTTGGCTCAAATTGTTGACCATTTGGCGATGGCTAGAATTTGAGTTGACTTCTGAGTTACAGATCATCTACCGGACGATGCTTAGCAATTTAGATCGATTCTCAGATCATCGGATTATCCACCGAGAGATATATACTGATTTTTATCGATATGTAGGGATTC
>NW_010964956.1:0-2207 GCF_000463585.1 Tarenaya hassleriana
AATGGAAAAGTATGCATTCTCAAATGAGATGGTCTGTTTTCTATTGGGAATAACGGCTAAATAGACCCTCGAATGGGTTTCGCTATCTGTGGCATGTCTCGAAACATAATGAAAAATCTGTTACATGCCCCGAAACGTAATGTAAAAATCTGCATTTTAAAATGAGATATATTCAGCAGGTTTGTTCTGTTGGGTTTATGGCTAAAGAGACCTTGGAATGGGAACACTATCTGCTACATATCCCGAAACATAATGAAACACCTGTATTCTCAAATGAGATGCAGTTTGTTCTATTGGGAAGGCTGGCTAAACGAACACTGGAATAGGAACGATATCTGTTGAATGTCCCAAAGCATAATGGAAAACTATGCATTCTCAAATGTGATGGTATGTTCTATTGGGAATAATGGTTAAAGAGACCCTAGAATGAAAACACTATCTGTTACGTGTCCTGAAACATAATGAAACACTTGTATTCTCAAATGAGGTGCAAATACATATTTGTTCTATTGGGAATGATGGCTAAACAGACATTGGAATGGGAGAGTTTTTGTTAAATGTCCCGAAACATAATGCAAAAGTATGCATTCTCAAATGGGGTCTTTTCTATTTGGAAATTGGAATAATGGCTAAAGTGACCCTGGAATGGAAATCTGTTTACATGTCCCGAAACATAATGTTAAAATCTCCATTCGCAAGTGAGATGCAAGCAGATGGTATGTTCTAGTACGAATAATAACTAAACAGACGTGGAATGGGAACACTATCTATTACATATCCCGAAACATAATTAAAGAAATCTGTATTTTCCAATGAGATACAAATACATGGTATGTTCTGTTGGGAATAATGGCTAAGCAGACCTCGGAATGGGAATACCATCTGTTACATTCCCCGAAACATAAAACCAAAAAACTGGAAGTGGTACCATCATCATCACCATCATTGGCATCATGCAATTACTCTTGTAATTCCTTGATTGAATATAATTCAAGATACATTCTTCCTTTCAATTGATCAAAGCTCTGTTGTACAGGTGAACCATGAGATCCAGAGACACTGACATCACAATTACAGCTGAAAAGCATTTGGTGACCATCAGACTCTGGCATTTTGTTTTGTGGCCTATTGGGATTTTGTGATTTTTCCAATTATGATACATGTTGTTCCTATTAGTTGCTTACTGTTTTTGTTTCATGCAGGTTGTGGATTGTTACTGGGGACACTAGTTTCGCTTACCAATTACATGTCGCTGCCCTTGAAGGTAAAGTTTTATTTGGAGATGCTCTTTGAACTTTGTTGGGTTGTGATCGATATTAGTAGACAAACATTTCTTGCATATTCTTGAAGACTGCTAGTGTGATTGTTGCCTGTGTTTTTAGTTGGATTTACCTTTTTGATTGATCATAAGAATGGCTTTAAACTCACATGCTATAGCAGTTTGTTCTTTTGTGAGCGTGTTTGTGTTTACTGATACCACCAGTTCATAGTCAACAGAGTTAGATAGCTTTATCTGTTAAATATATTGGGCTACGTGAAGATGTAGTGGATAATGGATATTCTTGAAGCTGATAGACATATGTATGTCTTCGTGAAGATGTAGTGAACATATTTATGTCTGACTGCTGAGGTACGTATTTGGATATTGAATCAGACATGTGTCTTGTCAAAAGAGTTCTGAATCTATCAAACATAGGTTTCTGTCCTGTTCTTCCATGTATTGACTTGTGCTTATCTGTTTGTATTTGGATATTGAATCAGACATGTGTCTTGTCAAAAGAGTTCTGAATCTATCTAACATATGGCTAACTGTTATGCATTCCTAGTGATGATTGGAGTCTCTCTCTCGCACGCATTTGTGTGTTTCCTTTGCTATGTGCCTTTCACTCTTCAGGGGGGATCTATATGTGTGTGCCTTGTTGTTGTGATTTTGTTATTTTGGTATGTTATTTTTGCATTGATAGAAGTCGAAAGAGGAATTTGTAAGTGCTCTTCCCTGCTTCTTTTTATACATCGTATGTCTGAATTCGGTATTAAGCAACTCAAGACATGGGATGATGATTGTCAATATGTTTTAATTCATCCCAACATGGAAAGTGGTAATTAAAAGAATATTTAAAATTGGAAATTGGTGTGGCGATTTTACATAACTCATTTTCTTCCTTATCTAAAATTATCACGTGGTTTTTACAGGGGAAATATGTATT
>NW_010964957.1:0-2034 GCF_000463585.1 Tarenaya hassleriana
CAGGCACGAAACGAATCATGTACTGGATTGTAGATAGTCAAGACGGGATTTTTACCTCTCGCAAAAGAGAGAGATATCGCTGGGCCCCTCGTGTGAGCGAGACTGTAGAAATGTGTGGCCGCACTATAGACGAACGTCGTCTATTACTACAAACGCCTTTGAGACTGACTCCATCTTCCCACCACGCTGTAGCAGGGCGAAATCTCTGATAGGTGCTGGTGCCCTAGGTAGCTGAGTCTGGGTTGGAGGTCTAGTCTGGAGACCTACGAGTACGACTAGCTGCTCTGACATCGGGATTTCCGCTGCATCAAAGAAGGAGCAATCCATAATCATCAACAAAGAGGAAGGGTTAAGGCTTAGATTAGAGTCAACCCATCGGGGTGAGCAAAAAGCCTTTCCCTGGATCCTGGTATGAACTCACAAAGCATTTACCCGTCGCCTGCTTCATCTGCAGAGCTTCCTCTTGTTCACAGCAAAGAGAGCGGATTCGTTCACGTCGGACTCTCACCAAAACTAACTACCTTTCGAGCTGGGAAATAAAAATCTCCAGTCGCATTATCTCTAGATAGAATGCTAATGATTCTGTCCTACTATACTTTATTACTTTATTTATATTTATTGATCCCCTCGGGGGACTGAGCTAACCCCCAACTCTTACTGCCACGGAAACCATACCTACCAAAGAGGTAGGGAAGGCAAGTAGAATCCCACGGGTAAGATGCTTATGAGTAGGTGCGGGTTAGTAGCAAGAAGGCTTTTTCGGCAGGACCTAGACACGGAGGTTCGGGAAGTAGCGCGTGCCAGCATTCACTGGTGGAAGGACTGGCAGCAGCGAGACCGAGACCATCATAGTTGACATGGTCGGAGCTTTAGTCCCCATATCCGTCTTTACTCTTTCTGTAATTGACTTCCTCCCGCTCCCAACCAACCTTTTCCTTTGATAGGTCTTCCACTAGTGGCTGAGGGATATGAATCTGGATCCCGTCTTGTCTCACGGACTATCCCTCTGTGACCGCGCTCGAAATTGGATCTATTTCTTTGACCTTTGACGAAGCAATTGAATCTGCAACTGGCATTGGTTCAACTAACTGGCTGGCTGCTATTGATATCTGAGCCCGATCCATTGTTTCCCATGGTGCCTTTGCCCCCGGATTTCTTTTTGCATGGTCAACTTGGAATTTGCCAGCTCCTATCGGCTACTGAAGCCCGAGTATCAAACTGCTGAAAGCTCCGGTTCAAATGCCTCGGTATCAGCTTTATGGTGCTGGCGGATAGACAAGTTAAGCTACTATGGGTTCGTCGGGCTTTGATCCCATTCCGAAGGGTTCTGCGCATTGAGCGAGCAGTTAGTTCTGGTCTTTGTTCGCTCGAGGTCTTTCTGATGAATAAGTGCTCTTTGCAATCATAGGCTCTGGGACTGATGACGTTCCTGTTCTAGTCTTTTTCTTTTTTTTCCAGTAACCGTTGTTGGATGACTAAGAGCTCTTGTGCTCCCTCTTTGAAATATCCGTTGCTGTCTTCGTAACCGCAGTTATTGATTGAATCTGCATCTGGCAGCAGTTTTCACGTGGCGAATCCTATCCTATATAAGAGAAAAGCTTGCTTTTAGGAGTGATCTTTCCCGGCAGTGATCCTACTTTCGAAAGAGAGTTTCGACGCGTCTGTGTAACACATATCAAAGCGTCCCTAATATCTGATATCTGTTCTGTGTTAGCTGCCTGCCTCTCTCTCCCCGCCCACGACATGGGTTGGGCTTAGAGTCTCTTTCTTGTCTGTAGTTTCTGTAGTTGGTGTATTCATATCTCTCCTTTGAATGGCGTAGATCTTCGTAGTACCAGTCAGCTAGCGATCAAGGAATAATTGTTGATCCTTGATATGTACAATCGTTGCACAGAAACCGGTTAGATCTAGGAGCCCTACGAGTAAAGCACTTGTCAAGGCCTCGATCGTACGTGTCATGGGCCATGCCAAAGCTGGGTGTGCCGTATTATCTTGGTGAGGCAAGATGGAGAAATGGTGGTTCTCATAGCTTGA
>NW_010964958.1:0-213 GCF_000463585.1 Tarenaya hassleriana
GCACATGGTTTTTTTTCTCCAAATAATTCTTACTTTTATTGTAATATTTGGTTGATGTTTTTTATTTTTCACACTTCGTTCCGGGTTAACGGAGACGATAACCGTCGTCTTGTTTGATAAATTCTAATGCAATACCCGGTTGCACGTGTTGCGTCATTTTTTCCATCGGATCTCGTTCCACCGATGTTCGTTTGTTCGACATGGATTTGTTCT
>NW_010964959.1:0-2196 GCF_000463585.1 Tarenaya hassleriana
TTTAATATGTTATATAATATAATAGATAAGTTATTAGTTTTAAAAGTAGTTTTTATAAAAAATTTAACCTAAACTATTCAATTAAAAGAATAAAAATAATCTAACACATAACTGTACTTGTCGTCCACAATTCTTCTTTGTCGGACAGTCGTAAAGTCACTCCATCACTATAGAGAAAATTTTATCTAGGTATCTGAAAATTTCGAATTTCGATCGTGAATCTTATCGTTTTAATCGATCTAAAATTGTTCGTTTAGTTTCATACAAATTCTCTCCCTCGATCTCTATCTCAACATCTCTCTTTGATTTCTGATTTTGAAGTAAAAAACTGTAAATTTGTTTTGCTTCATATTTTTTTATTTTAAGTGCGTTTTTTTACCCACACGACGTGTATATACTGATACACATTTTCTTTCACTAAGGTTATTATAGTCTTTTCCTGACTTTTTAAGGGTAAGAGCGTCATTTGATAATTTTTTATGATTTTGGGTGTATCAATGAAATTGGTGCGACAGTTTTGGGTGTATGTGTGAAGATTACCCAAACAAAAAAGTGTGCCAAATTTTCTACTCCGCAGCTAACCATTTACCATAAAATTAATGCAATAAAAATCAAGTTGAAGAAAACTAGAAATGGCTACTCGCTCCCTACCTGCTCTCTGTTCCCACCTCCGTTCCGTTGACTTGTCCGACCGTCGCCGTCATGTTCCCGGAAAATCTCGTTCTATCAGATGTCTGCGCGACCGGATTCTCCACCGCCGTTGCCTTTACCTGCCTCAGCTTCTGGGGGGAGGTCGGCAAGCGCGGCATCCTCGACCAGGTCCGTAACTCGATTCGCGTACATACGCCTGTACGGATGCGTGTATATGTTGAGGTTTCTGTTGGAATCTTCGGTTTCCGGTTGAAGATTTTTTGATTTTTGGTTTTTGGTTTTGTATGGTCTGAATTTAGTAATGGCATTGATGGCGGTGACAGAGGTCTCGGTTTAGTTGTGTTTAAGGTGAAAAGATAGAGGTATTTGCTTAGAGCACAGATGCCGAGTTTTTTCGTGACGAGAATGGAAATCTGGATTAAAACGTATCATAGATTAGGAAACAAGATTGAAAAGAGATAAGAAGCCAAATCTGGGATGGGTTTTTCTTTTGTCTCGAATTCTGGGCCTATCATTGAATAATTACTGTTTCCTGGAAATTCAGACGTTTTCTGAATCCAAATGACACAATTTCCATGGCGGTCTCGATTCTTTTTTCCTTCCATGCTATTTGCTTGGCTAGTGCTGTATCAAGCAACCACGAAGTTGGTCCCAGATCTGGCCCAATATTCCTGTATGAATACGTATTTTTGCATAACTTCTTCGTTGTTTTTAACCCGTAGATAGTCTTTTAGCCCTTTGTTCCTGGACACGAATCCTGCTTAGCGGGGTGGGCAAAATACTCGAAAATCGGATACCCATACCTGAGGTTGGATACTCGAAAATTGGATATCTCTTTACAATGAGATAGAGATTGGGTTTTAAAATGTTTAAAACCCGAAATGCAGATTCGGATTTGGATTTATATTTTCGAATAGGGTAATTAGCCGCGGATATCCGAATAGTAAAAAATAACTATTATATATATGAGTTATTAGAAATTTATGAAGGTAGATATCAATTATCTAGTTTTTTTTTTCTGGGTATATAAAAATCTACCTTCTTATGATCTTAGTTATTTTGGATATAAACATATTTTTAATGATTTTATAAATTATTGGTATATAATCTATGAATTTATAAAATTTTAATCAGAATATAGTTAAGACTCATCGAATTCGGATATTTGTGGGTATCCAAAAATTGTTTCTCGGATAACCTACTTTGAGTACTCCGACACGTGCCCATCCCTATCCTATAAGAGGGAACAACAACTGTGTTCTTGATGTTATTCTAAGTGCATTGATATGATGTTGGACTTTGGCTTGGTTTTCTTTATGATTGCTTAATTCTCTTTTTGCTGCAAGAGAGAACAACAGCTGGGCCATAGTCTGTGATTGTGGAACTCCCTTTTCTGCCATTGACGTTTTCCGCATCTTCCCGTCGTTTTCAGACTCTGATCCGGAAGCTTGTGCATATAAATATCGGGCTAGTTTTTATGCTGTGCTGGCCACTCTTCAGGTAATGCCCGCGTAGAAAATGGTTATATGGACAATTTTTGCCTCG
>NW_010964960.1:0-1006 GCF_000463585.1 Tarenaya hassleriana
TGTGTTTAGATGCACTCTAAACATGTTTTGGTGCCCTCAAAACATGTTTAGAAGAACTCGAAACATGTTTCGACGCACTCTAAATATGTTTCGACGCACTCTAAACATCTTTTGTTGCACTCAAAACATGTTTCGACGCATTCTAAACATGTTTTGACGCACTCTAAAAAAGTTTCGATGCACTCTACACATGTTTCGATGCACTCTAAAAGTGTTTGGACACACTCTAAACGTGTTTTGGTGCAATCCAAACAAGTTTAGACGCATTCTAAATATGTTTTGACGAACTCCAAACATCTTTTGATGCACTCTAAGTCTGTTTGGATGCACTCTAAACATGTTTCGATGCACTCTAAAAATGTTTGGATGCTCTCTAAACATGTTTGGATGCACTATAAGTATGTTTTGACGCACTCTAAACATGTTTTGATGCACTCAAAATGTATTTGGATGCACTCTAAACGTGTTTTGGTGCCTTCAAAACATGTTTGGACGCACCCTAAATGTGTTTGGACACACTCTATACGTGTTTAGATGCACTCTAAGTGTGTTTAGATGCACTCTAAACATGTTTTGGTGCACTTAAAACATGTTTAGACAAACTCGAAACATGTTTCGACACACTCTAAATATGTTTCGACGAACTCTAAACATCTTTTGATGCACTCTAAGTCTGTTTGGATGCACACTAAACATGTTTCGACGCACTCTAAAAATGTTTGGATGCTCTCTAAACATGTTTGGATGCACTATAAGTATGTTTTGACGCACTCTAAACATGTTTGGATGCACTCTAAATGTGTTTGGATGCATTCTAAACGTGTTTTGGTGCCCTCAAAACATGTTTAGACAAACTCTAAACATGTTTCGACGCACTCTAAATATGTTTCGACGCATTCTAAAATTGTTTTAGTGCACTCTAAACATGTTTGTATGCACTCTTAATATGTTTTGATGCATTTTAAACATGTTTGAATGCGCTCTGAATATGTTTTGTCGTGCTCTA
>NW_010964961.1:0-2191 GCF_000463585.1 Tarenaya hassleriana
ATATATATATATATATATGTAAGATACAAAATAAAATTTATGATATGAGGAAGAAAGTTATAAATAGGAACCTGTCCCTAATGAAATTGGCATTGGCAAAGCAAAGCATAGGAGAGCTAACGCGAACAGTGAAGATTCCAGGAGTCTTGGAAGCCATTGGATACTGGTTTATGTTACAGAACACATCTGTTCTTGGCAACCTCCCTAATGCTTCAACCCCGGGTCTTATAGAGCTCAGCAGTATTTTCGCAAACGATATTATTACCTGCTTAATAATCGTATTCTGTCGTTACATTTCGATTTATTCTAATATATACGATCGAATTCATTCAAAATTTTATTATCTTACAGGAATTATGATAGAATGCAACGTTTAGTAGTCATTATAGTTTATTATCTTTATTTGATGATTCTGTGCCAATTCGAATTTGGATTATTTTAATTTGGACTAGTTGACTGTATATATATATATGTATGTATCTATATGTGTTATTAATTTGCCAGTATTGAATTGATATATGACTAAACACGATTGACGAAGAACAATTAGGTGGATCCACTTCAAGGGTTTGGCCAGAAAGATAAGCCTTATCCACAAAAGCCAGAGAGAGAAATACTTTATTATTATTATTATTAATGACCAGAACTCAATTATGAGATTCTTACCAATAAAATATATGTATTCCATACGTGTATGTATAGATATATAGTCTCGTGAGTGTGAAACGTATATATGAATGCATTTTCCGGTGTAGATGGCCAAGCAGTTTTGGTCGGCCCTGTGGGTTTAGTTATAACAATTTATTGCACATAAAAGTCTTGTCGGATTTGATCCAATCGACAAATTTTATTATTTTCAACAATAATTGATGCCATGATGTGCATACAATCATGCATATAATTGTCAAACTAGCTATTTGGATATGGAAAATTCTAAGATCATATAAGCCATTTAATTTCTTTTGCAAATTTTTATTAGTCCTAATGGCTAGATCACATATGCATCCATGATTGTCTAGTTCTAAGCGATTTAAATCAAATAAATAAATAAATAAAAATGGGTTTATTTTTTCGTAATTGTAGGAATGATTAAAAGAATGGACAGTTAGTGTCCTTTAGTATAGATTTTAATTAAGGGATAGGATAGGATGATGTAAATATTTTTTTAAAAATATGAATTGGTAATTAATTATATATGTGAACTCCCGGAGTAGAAGAAAAGAGTGAACTTACGGCGACGAGAAGGCCAATCTCGACGGAGGCGAAGAGGACGCCGAGGAAAGCGCTGAGACAGACAAGGAAGTCGAGCTTGTCGAGTTTCCAAATGTGGTGAGCTCCGGAGACGTCCACGAGGCCCGGAAGAGCCGATAGGATGATTGAGGCGAGGATTGCGGTCGGAGTGTAATACAATAACCTCGTCATCAACTCCAACGCCGCTATCACCGTTATCGCCATCACTATGTTCGACATCGTTGTCTCGCACCCCGCGCTGAAGTTCACTGCCGTCCTCGAGAATGATCCTGAATTCAGAATTATATAAACACGATCCGTCTCCATAATTCTTCGTTGGAACGAATATCACGTCGTTAATATCTCTATATCAATTGAGTGAACTCTTCATAATTCTCAATTATATTCTTCTCCACATGGATACTTGAATGTCGGGTGAGCGTTTATGGCTATCGAATAAAAAGGTCGAATTTCCGACTACGAATTTACCAAATTCGGTTTCGAAGACTAATTTCACGTATCAATCATATCAATCTTGGACATTAAGTATGGAGGGTTAGTCTCAAAGACTACATATATGGATTGGAGGATCGAAACCCTAATGCTTCCCAAGGCATTTCAAGGCTTGAAGGTTTGATGCCCTTTTTTCTTGGTTTAGCTCGGTACGGTTCATTGTGGGGAAAATAAGATAAACCGGAAAAATTGAAACGTACCGGTCGCAACATAGCAAGAAGTTAAAGAACCGGCAATGTTCATGAATCCCATAGCCATCATCTCTTTGTTCCCATCAAGATGGTACCCTTTGATTGAAGCGAACGACCTCCCAACCGCAATTGCTTCCTGAAAAATGAATAATATAATTTAATAATTCGTTTTATACTGTGAAACGTTGAAAAATAAATAAATAAATAAATAAATAAATAAATATATATATATATATATATATATATATATATATTAG
>NW_010964962.1:0-1635 GCF_000463585.1 Tarenaya hassleriana
CAGAGGTCCATTTATGGACTGAAGCAGGCTTCAAGGAGCTGGAACCTTCGCTTTGATGACACAATCAAAAAGTTTGGTTTCTCACAGAACGAAGACGAGCCATGTGTTTACAAGAAGGACAGTGGGAGCACAGTTGTGAAGACGAGATCAATGGGTGGTGCATCATATTTTGTCACATTCATCGATGATCATTCAAGGAAATTGTGGGCATATATGATGAGGACTAAGGATCAAGTTCTGGGCATTTTCAAGCAGTTTCAGGTCTTGGTGGAAAGACAGACTGGAAAGAAGTTGAAGTGTATCCGAAGCGACAATGGAGGTGAATACTCCGGACCGTTTGATGCATATTGATGCCTATTGTCGTGAACAAGGCATCAGACATGAGAAGACGCCGCCGAAGACACCACAGTTGAATGGGTTGGCAGAGAGGATGAACAGGACGATCATGGAGAGAGTTCGTTGTTTGATTTCTCAATCAGGCCTGCCGAATTCCTTTTGGGGAGAAGCTTTGAACACCGTGGTTCATGTATTGAACCTATCACCTAGTGCTCCGTTACATGGTGATGTTCCAGAGAAGGTCTGGACTGGTAAGGATGTTTCTTACCGTCATTTGAAGGTTTTTGGGTGTAAAGCGTTTGTTCATATTCCCAAGGATGAGAGGTCGAAGCTGGATGCGAAGTCAAGACAGTGCGTGTTCATCGGATATGGTCTGGATGAAATGGGATACAGATTCTATGATCCAGTTGAGAAGAAACTCGTCAGAAGCAGAGACGCTGTGTTCATGGAGGATCAAACTATTCGGGATATTCAGAAGTGCAAAAATCCAACTCAGAATAGCAGTGGTTTGATCGACTCAGAGATGATTCCTCGGACGACAGTTGAGGATTCTACTGAAGGTGAGGTTCAAGGTGATACACCTGGTACAGATGCTCCCGTACAAATTGATGATGGTATTGGTGAAGACCATCGGGTTGAGTCGTCAACTACCGAAGACTCGCCGATGTTGAGAAGGTCTGAGAGAGCTCGGAGACCATCAACGAAGTATAGCTCCGGTGAGTATGTATTACTTACTGAAGGGGGAGAACCAGAGAGTTTTGATGAGGCTCTCGGAGATGAACACAAGGACGAATGGATGAAGGCCATGAATGACGAGATGGATTCTTTGTACAAGAATCAGACGTTTGAGTTGGTAAAATTACCTAAGGGTAAACGAGCATTGCTTAACAAATGGGTGTTCAGGGTTAAGCATGAAGAGCACAGTCTGCATCCGCGATACAAGGCTAGACTGGTGGTAAAAGGTTTCAGTCAGAAGAAAGGAGTTGATTTTGATGAGATTTTTTCGCCGGTTGTAAAGATGTCATCCATACGGGTTGTTCTGGGATTGGCATCTAGTCTTGACTTGGAGGTTGAGCAAATGGATGTGAAGACGGATTTTCTTCATGGTGATTTGAAGGAAGAGATTTACATGGTACAACCTGAAGGCTTTGTTGAGAAGGGCAAAGAAGATTATGTTTGTCGGTTGAAGAAAAGTCTTTACGGGTTGAAGCAAGCACCGAGACAATGGTAGAAGAAGTTTGAGTCAGTTATGGGGGATCATGGCTACAAGAAGACGACTTCCGATCATTGCGTGTTTGT
>NW_010964962.1:1754-3159 GCF_000463585.1 Tarenaya hassleriana
TCTCTCACACCGGCCATCACTTCCCCCCCTCCTACGGTATCATGGGCTGTCACAGCCCCACCAGCTTCCGCCTGGTTCGTCCTCGAACCACACCGTACTGGGAGAGTACCGGCTCTGATACCATCTGTAACAACCCGAGACCGCTACGAATTGTCGAAACTGCCCTCACACAACAACCCGAGGCCTTTCACCATGTTTTGTCCTCACTCGCACGCATACCGAGACACTTCCCAGTAGGTCACCCATCCTGAGATTTGCTCCAGAGCCAGCCTGCTTAACTTTGGAGTTCTCTCGGGATAGTCAACCAAAAAGGTAGGTGCACCTTGTTACTATGAGTAGCTCAACTAATTGTTTTATGTTATCTTAGACCGTATAGTCCTATACCTATACAGCCCTCGGATCTCTCTCATTCCGGTGTGTTCGATTCATCCCTGTACCCTTACCCAGAAGCTCGTCAGGAGCCGCCCCTTGTTCGTGCCTCTGCACCGGCGATCACTCCCCGCCCTCCTACGGTACTCTGGGTTGTCACAGCCAGGGTTGTCTCCAAAAGAGTCAGTGGGAGTAGGATCGAACTTGAGGAAGTTCGAGAGCAGCAAGTAGACGTTGAGCCGAGTGAACAAGTTGAAGAAGTTCAACCTGTTTCACTGCCAGTTGAGACTCAGCCTTCGACGAGTGAACCTCGGAGATCAGGCAGGATTCGCCAAGAGCCTGTGAGATACGGATTTCTCGTGACTGGGAATGAGGAACTAATGTTATTAGAACATGACGAGCCTACCACATATCCAGAGGCTATGGCGAGTCCCGATTCTGAGAAATGGCGCGAGGCTATGAAGTCCGAGATGCAATCCATGTCAGACAACCAAGTATGGACTCTGGTTGAAGCATCTGAAGGGATAAAACCCATCGGATGCAAGTGGATCTTCAAGAAGAAGACCGACATGGATGGCAACGTGCACACGTATAAGGCACGACTTGTGGCGAAAGGATTTCGTCAGATTCATGGTATTGACTATGATGAGACATTTTCGCCCGTAGTTATGCTGAAGTCCATCAGGATCCTACTTGCCATAGCCGCATATTACGACTATGAGATATGGCAAATGGATGTCAAGAGCGCATTCCTTAACGGTGTTGGTTTAGTGCTCTATGATGTACTGATTATGAGCTTTGTTCAGATACATTCGATGTATTGATACTTTCTATGTGGTTTTAAGGAATGCGCTCTTGACATCCATTTGCCATATCTCATAGTCGTAATATGCGGCTATGGCAAGTAGGATCCTGATGGACTTCAGCATAACTACGGGCGAAAACGAGTCTCATCATAGTCAATACCATGAATCTGACGGAATCCTTTCGCCACAAGTCGTGCCTTATACGTGTGCACGTTGCCATCCATGTCGGT
>NW_010964962.1:3405-5009 GCF_000463585.1 Tarenaya hassleriana
CAAGAGCTTCACGTAGACACCAAAATCGCGTAAATCCGACACCGGAGCAGAGAGTTATGAGCGAATTCGTGAAGACCAGAAAACTGCCAGCGCCATTTCTCGGAATCCGGACTCGCCATAGCCTCTGGGTATGTGGTAGGCTCGTCATGTTCTAATAACATTAGTTCCTCATTCCCAGTCACGAGAAATCCGTATCTCACAGGCTCTTGGCGAATCCTGCCTGATCTCCGAGGTTCACTCGTCGAAGGCTGAGTCTCAACTGGCAGTGAAACAGGTTGAACTTCTTCAACTTGTTCACTCGGCTCAACGTCTACTTGCTGCTCTCGAACTTCCTCAAGTTCGATCCTACTCCCACTGACTCTTTTGGAGACAACCCTGGCTGTGACAACCCAGAGTACCGTAGGAGGGCGGGGAGTGATCGCCGGTGCAGAGGCACGAACAAGGGGCGGCTCCTGACGAGCTTCTGGGTAAGGGTACAGGGATGAATCGAACACACCGGAATGAGAGAGATCCGAGGGCTGTATAGGTATAGGACTATACGGTCTAAGATAACATAAAACAATTAGTTGAGCTACTCATAGTAACAAGGTGCACCTACCTTTTTGGTTGACTATCCCGAGAGAACTCCAAAGTTAAGCAGGCTGGCTCTGGAGCAAATCTCAGGATGGGTGACCTACTGGGAAGTGTCTCGGTATGCGTGCGAGTGAGGACAAAACATGGTGAAAGGCCTCGGGTTGTTGTGTGAGGGCAGTTTCGACAATTCGTAGCGGTCTCGGGTTGTTACAGATGGTATCAGAGCCGGTACTCTCCCAGTACGGTGTGGTTCGAGGACGAACCAGGCGGAAGCTGGTGGGCCTGTGACAACCCAGAGTACCGTAGGAGGGCGGGAAGTGATCGCCAGTGTAGAGGCACAGACAAGGGGCGGCTCCTGACGAGCTTCTGGGTAGGGGTACAGGGATGAATCGAACACACGGGAATGAGAGAGATCCGAGGGCTGTATAGGTATGGGACTATACGGTCTAAGATAACATAAAAGAATTAGTTGAGCTACTCATAGTAACAAGGTGCACCTACCTTTTTGGTTGACTATCCCGAGAGAACTCCAAAGTTAAGCGTGCTGGCTCTGGAGCAAATCTCAGGATGGGTGACCTACTGGGAAGTGTCTCGGTATACGTGCGAGTGAGGACAAAACATGCTGAAAGCCTCGGGTTGCTGTGTGAGGGCAGTTTCGACAATTCGTAACGGCCTCGGGTTGTTACACTGGCAATAAACACCTTGTTCTCTGCCGGAATGTAGAAGTAGTAACCCTTAGTTTCCTTACGGTAGCCTACAAATAAACACTTATCAGATTTGGAGGATAACTTATCAGTCATCTGACGCTTCACATAAGCGTCGCAACCCCAAATTCTGACAAACGACAACGCGGGACGCTTCCCCGTCCATATCTCATATTGTGTCGTTTCAGCCGACTTCGTTGGACTCCTGTTCAGCAGGTATGCAGCGGTCTCTAAAGCATAACCCCAGAAGGACTTCGGAAGATCTGTCTGACTCATCATAGACCGAACCATGTCTAACAGTGTTCGGTTCCTCCGTTCAGACACGCC
>NW_010964962.1:5051-5899 GCF_000463585.1 Tarenaya hassleriana
CCCCACAAGTGGAATTGAAACCCCTACCTCAAGGGTTAAGGTATGTTTTCCTCGGATCAAATTCTACTTATCCCATTATCGTTAACGATGCATTAGATGATCAAGTAGAAAAACTTACCAAGCTACTTAAGCAATATAGGGAAGTCCTAGGGTACACTCTAGGGGACATCAAAGGTCTTAGCCCCTCTCTTTGCATGCACCGCATACATTTAGAGGATGATACAAAATCGTCAATCGAGCATCAACGTCGGCTAAACCCGAACATGAAAGAAGTAGTCAAGAAAGAGATTTTGAAATTGTTAGAAGCGGGTATTATTTACCCGATTTCAGATAGCTCTTGGGTTAGCCCGGTACAAGTACCCAAAAAGGGAGGTATCACGGTCGTTCCTAATGAGAACAATGAACTCATACCAACAAGGACAATCACGGGATGGAGAATGTGCATTGACTATCGCAAGCTAAATACAAACACCCGTAAAGACCACTTCCCTTTACCATTCATTGATCAAATGTTAGAAAGACTCGCATTGCATTCATATTTTTGCTTTCTCGATGGCTATTCCGAATTTTTCCAAATTCCAATTCATCCTAGCGATCAAGAAAAGACAACATTCACATGCCCTTATGGTACATTTGCATATAGACGCATCCATTCGGATTATGCAATGCACCGGCCACGTTTCAAAGATGTATGATGGCTATTTTTTCTGATGTGATTGAAGATATAATGGAGGTGTTCATGGACAATTTTTCGGTCCATGGACCCTCCTTTGATGTGTGTCTAACCAATCTTCATCGAGTGTTAGACAGGTGCAGCAAGGCGAACTTGGTTTTAAATTGGGAAAAAT
>NW_010964962.1:7121-11371 GCF_000463585.1 Tarenaya hassleriana
GATTTCTATGCATGTTTGATGATTGAATCTAGTGTAGATTGCATGTTTCATGTTGCATAGAGTGCAGGAGTTCGAATTTTGGGTTCACAGGAGAATTCGGATCAGTTTCGGGTCTGATCGGGGCCGAGAACACGGTAGAACGTGAACTCATCACGTTCATGAACCCTAGACCGTCCGTTCTGGGTTAGCCAGACCGGACGGTCCGGGGTGGCGGACTGAAGCTACAGAACGGAAGGTTGAACCTCGAATTGCAGGTCTGGACCGGACGGTCTGAGTGTCAGAACGTCCGTTCCAGATGTTGTTTGAATCCATGTTTGCTTTGATATCTATGCATGTTTGATGATTGAATCTAGTGTAGATTGCATGTTTCATGTTGCATAGAGTGCAGAAGTTCGAATTTTGGGTTCACAGAAGAATTCGGATCAGTTTCGGGTCTGATCGGGGCTGAGAACACTGCGGAACGTGATCTGATCACGTTGAAGGACCCTAGACCGTCCGTTCTGGGTAAGCCAGACCGGACGGTCCAGGGGTGACGGACAATCCCTGGGCAGAACGGAAGAAATCGGACCGCGAACCTGGACCGGACGTTCTGAATGTCAGAACGTCCGTTCCAGCTCATGGAACGTCCGTTCCACGTTAATTTGCGGACCGTCCGTTCTACTCTTATGGACTGTCCGTTCCAGTCTATTCTCCAAGGCTGGTCCGTCCGTTCTCAAACGTAGACCGTCCGTTCCACACCTGGCACGGACGGTCCGAAGTCCAGATTCCGAAAATTTCCGTTTTCGAGGTCCGATTACGCAATCGTTGCATAATCTGATCAACTGTAACTCAAATAGACATGATTTGTTCTTATGGATGGTCCATAGTGAATTAATGCATGTTACTTAATCGAGATATTAGATATACTTGATTTAGTGGGAGCTCCGGGATTGGGATTACATAACCGAATGGACGGTCTATTCGGATTATGAACAATCGTTGCACAGAAACCGGTTAGATCTAGGAGCTCTATAAGTAAAGCACTTGTCAAGGCCTCGATCGTACGTGTCATGGGCCATGCCAAAGCTGGGTGTGCCGTATTATCTTGGTGAGGCATGATGGAGAAATGGTGGTTCTCATAGCTTGAAAGTAGATGCTTGATCTAGGTGCGGTTTCGAAAAACCCTTATTCATGTAATGCTAAGTGTGTACCTCCCATTACTAGAGCGCCTGTCAAGGCATTGATCATCCGTAACACGGGTCATGCCAAAGCTGAGCGTGCCGGATTATCTTTGTGAGGCAGGGTAGGAAATCGTGGTTCCTACAGCTTGAATATGGTTTATCTTGGGTTAAGTTGTCAAGTTTGACTTGAGACTTAATGGTACAGATGAGACGAGTATGCAATGATATTTGATATCATAGTCTCATAAAGGATCTAAGAGTCATATTAGATATGATTGACATTAGATGTCTACCTAAATAGCATGAGGATAGGTGTAACAATTTATTCTTGTGTGAAATATGGATCTTAGTCCCATATAGAAAATTATTGTAGGGTTAGTTTTCTTTATGGGAATATAGCTTATCTTTACATCTGTGTTGTCATTGTTTTGATGATGGGCTAGCTGGTAGTGGATCATAGATAGATTGACACTGATTGATGATGGACTAGCTGGTAGTAGATCATTGATAGAATCTGCATTTGTTTTGTTCGTTCTGTTTTTGTCTCTTTTGTAGGACATGGCGTCAACCGGTAGTGTACCGAGTTTGACGATGCGATCTATCCTTGAGAAGGATAAATTGACCGGGACAAATTTCTTAGACTGGTATCGTAACTTGAGAATAGTTCTCAAGCACGATAAGAAGTCATACGTCCTGGAAGGGGCTCTACCACCAGAGCCTGCGGCCAATGCCTCGAGAGCCGTCAAGGATGCTTGGTTGAGCATCAGTCTGACGACAATGAGATCTCCTGTCTCATGTTGGGAAGCATGGCCCCGAATCTGTAGAGACAGTTTGAGGGGAAGAGCTTATTTGATATGATCGAACAGCTCAAAACCATGTTTCAGGAGCTAGCGCGTACTGAAAAGTACAAGACGCTAAAAGCTCTAGTGAAGACGGATATGCCGAGAGGCAGTTCTGTCAACACCCACGTCCTCCACATGCGAGCTCATGTTGAGGAACTTGAGCGTATGGGAGTGAAGCTCGATGGTGATTTGGTTGCAGACTTGATCCTGATGTTATTACCCGAGGACTATAACCAGTTCGTAATGCAGTACCATATGCACGGGATGACTAAGAGCTTAGCCGAATTGCATGGGATGCTGAAATCGGCCGAGCAGGACATTGTGGTGCCCAAGACTGTGCTTGCTGTTGAGAAAAACTCCAGCAAGAAGCGGCGGGGGGAAGCCAAAAAGAAGGCGGCGAAAAAGGCAAAAGTTGCCTCTACGTCCAAGCCTGAGCCCGATAAGGGTGACTGTCATTACTACGGAGTGTCTGAACACTGGAAGCTTAATTGTCACCTTTACTTGGAGGATCTGAAGGACAAGAAGCTTGGCGAAGCTTCTGCCTCAGGTATCCACGTTATAGAAGCTAACATCTGTACTATATCTTCATGGGTATTGGATACCGGAAGTGCCTCACACATTTGTGGAAATGTGAAGGGACTAAGAAGAAGTAGGATGCTAGCTAAGGGAGAAGCGGATCTACACGTCGGAAATGGAGCAAGAGTTGCTGCATTGTGTGTTGGCGTTTATGATTTGCATCTTCCTTCTGGACTTGTTTTAGAGCTTAGTAATTGTTACTATGTTCCTGCGATTAGCAGAAACATTATTTCTATTTCTTGTCTGGATTTGGATGGTTTTCGATTTGTGATTGAGAACTCGAGTTTGATGATCTATCGAGACGATATTTACTATGGTAATGGTTATCTAGTTAATGGTTTATATGTCTTGAATGATCAGCCTTCGAACTCGACATCATCCATCTATAACGTGAGTACTAAACGGTTTAAGCCAAACGACTTAAACCCAACCTTCCTCTGGCATTGTCGTCTAGGCCATATAAACGAGAAGCGCATACAGAAACTTCATTCTGAAGGTCTTCTGGATTCGTTTGACTTTGAGTCTCTTGAATCATGCGAGTCTTGTTTAATGTGCAAGATGACGAAGCATCCTTTCAAGGGGAAAGGACAGAGAGCGACAGAGTTATTGGACCTAATACATAGTGATGTATGCGGACCAATGAGCTGTCCAGCTAGAGGAGGTCATCTGTATTTCGTTACGTTCACTGATGATTTCAGTCGATACGGTTATCTCTATTTGATGAGACATAAGTCTGAAACACTTAAAATGTTCAAGGCTTTCAGAAACGAAGTACAGAACCAACTTGGCAAGACGATCAAGACACTTCGATCCGATCATGGTGGCGAGTATATGAGCCAAGAGTTCACTGACTATCTGATTGATTGTGGCATTGTATCACAATTAACTCCTCCTGGAACGCCACAATGCAACGGCGTGTCTGAACGGAGGAACCGAACCGTGTTAGACATGGTTCGGTCAATGATGAGTCAGACAGATTAAGTGTTTATTTGTAGGCTACCCTAAGGAAACTAAGGGTTACTACTTCTACATTCCGGCAGAGAACAAGGTGTTCATTGCCAGGAATGCGACTTTTATGGAGCGAGAGTTCGTCTCCAAAAGAGTCAGTGGGAGTAGGATCGAACTTGAGGAAGTTCGAGAGCAGCAAGTAGACGATGAGCCGAGTGAACAGGTTGAAGAAGTTCAACCTGTTACACTGCCCGTTGTGACTCAACCTTTGACGAGTGAACCTCGGAGATCAGGCAGGATTCGCCAAGAGCCAACGAGATATGTATTTCTCGTGACTGGGAATGAGGAACTCATGTTATTAGAACATGACGAGCCTACCACATACCCAGAGGCTATGGCGAGTCCGGACTCCGAGAAATGGCGCGAGGCTATGAAGTCCGAGATGCAATCCATGTCAGACAACCAAGTATGGACTCTAGTTGATGCATCTGAAGGGATAAAACCCATCGAATGCAAGTGGATCTTCAAAAAGAAGACCGACATGGATGGCAACGTGCACACGTATAAGGCACGACTTGTGGCGAAAGGATTCCGTCAGATTCATGGTATTGACTATGATGAGACTTTTTCGCCCGTAGTTATGCTGAAGTCCATCAGGATCCTACTTGCCATAGCCGCATATTACGACTATGAGATATGGCAAATAGATGTCAAGACCGCGTTC
>NW_010964962.1:14530-16532 GCF_000463585.1 Tarenaya hassleriana
GTATTAGACAGGTGCAGCAAGGCGAACTTGGTTTTAAATTGGGAAAAATGCCACTTTATGGTGCAAAAGGGCATCGTGCTTTGTCATAGGATTTCAGATAAAGGGATTGAGGTTGATAGAACAAAGGTCGAAGTTATTGAGAAGCTTCCTCCCCCGACGAACATGAAAGGAATCCGAAGTTTCCTCGGACATGCGGGGTTCTATAGGCATTTCATAAAAGATTTCTCGAAGATCTCAAGACCCCTAACCACTCTTTTGGGAAAAGACGTGTCATTTGAGTTTGACAAGGAGTGTCATCAAGCCTTTGAAACACTCAAAAAGGCGTTGGTGACACCTCCAATCATCCAACCCCCGGATTGGGGTCTTCCCTTTGAACTCATGTGTGATGCTAGTGATTACGCCGTGGGCGCGGTCTTGGGACAGAAAAAAGATGGCAAACATCATGCGATTTACTACGCTAGTAAGACACTAGACGACGCCCAAATGAATTACTGAACTACGGAGAAAGAGCTCCTGGCGGTAGTATTTGCGTTTGAGAAATTCCGATCCAATTTGGTTGGATCAAAAGTCATTGTTTATACGGACCACGCAGCCTTGCGATATCTACTCACGAAGAAAGATGCCAAGCCACGGTTGATTAGATGGATATTGCTTCTACAAGAGTTTGATTTGGAAATTCGAGATCGAAAGGGGACGGAGAATACAGTGGCCGATCATTTGTCAAGACTAGAAGTACCCAATGAGATGCCGATCAATAATTCACTACGAGAGGAACAAATTTTAGCATTAGAGGTTAGTTCTGATGTCCCTTGGTATGCGGATTTTGTCAATTATTTGGTTGCCAAGGTGATTCCATCGGAGTTGAGCTATAATGGAAATAAAAAGTTCCTCCACGATGTTCGGGATTACTTTTGGGACGAACCATTTCTCTTCAAACGGGGAAAAGACGGGGTTATTTAGAAGATGCATCCCCGAAGAGGAAGTGCAGCAAGTGATCCATCATTGTCATGCATCGGATTATGCAGGTCATTTTGCTTCGGCCAAGACATCCGCGAAGGTTTTGCAAGCGGGTTTTTATTGGCCGACTCTCTTTAAGGATGCCCACCGTTTTGTGAGCTCTTGCGATGGAGAACACAGTTGCAGATCATCTTTCACGTCTTGCGATACCCGATCCTCTCCCGATAGATGATTCTTTGCGAGAGGAGCAGATTATGGCAGTCACTACCCGACATGAAGACCCATGGTACGCAGACTACGTGAACTATCTGGTCTCCCAAATACTCCCGTCCGAGCTTAATTATAACGGAAGGAAGAAGTTCCTCCATGACGTACGGGATTATTTTTGGGACGATCCGTTCTTGTTCAAGCGTGGTACCGATGGGATGTTCAGACGATGCATTCCCGAGGAAGAAGTGCAACAGGTACTTTTCCATTGCCACTCTTCTGATTATGCAGGTCATTTCGCCGCTTCGAAGACCGCAACGAAGATTCTACAAGCGGGATTCTATTGGCCTACGATGTTCAAGGATGTCCATAGGTATATCGCCTCATGTGATTCTTGCCAGCGCACAGGTAATATTTCTAGACGCCATGAGATGCCTCAGAATTATATTCTAGAAGTTCAGGGCATAGACTTTATGGGACCTTTTCCATCGTCTTGTGGGAACGTGTATATCTTAGTTGCGGTTGATTATGTGACTAAGTGGGTAGAGGTATTGGCTAGCGCGCGGGATGATGCTAAGACTGTGGTTAGACTTTTTAGACAGATTATTTTTCCACGTTTTGGTGTTCCTCGTGTTGTGATTAGCGATGGCGGCGCACACTTTGTCAACCGGATCATTGAGACACTACTGAAGAAGTACGGGGTTCATCATCGGATTGCTACTCCGTATCATCCTCAGACTAGTGGACAGGTGGAGATTTCCAACCGGGAGATCAAGTCCATTCTGGAGAAAACCGTCGCTAAATCACGCAAGGATTGGTCACAAAAGCTAGACGATGC
>NW_010964962.1:18280-20108 GCF_000463585.1 Tarenaya hassleriana
GCTCGCGAATCGACATATAGACAGCTGACGGCGGAATTTCTGGCATCATACCGCCTGTACATTCCCCAGGATGGCGACGCCAGCAGAGCTTACATGGCATTCTGGATAGCCGGGCGTCCCTACCACCTCACCATGGCTCAGTTCTCCGAGATCCTCGGTGTTGCTCCCAGGGAGACAGCCGAGCTTCCATCCGTGAGCGGATCCGCACTGCGACATTTCTGGTCAGAGATAGGATCCCGCGACTACATAGCCAGTCGTCTGAAGTCTACATGGATCTGACACCCTGCAGTGAGGTACTTTCATATGATCCTAGCTAACACATTATTTGCTAGGAAAGATCCGGGGTCAGTATCCCAGACGGAGCTACAGTTCATCCGACAGGCTCTGAGTCCACTTTACGATGGGTCCGACTGGGGAATGTCTCGCGTTGATCTAGCATCCTGAGTAGCACTCAACTTATACTCGATCCAGCAGGCTGACTCTGGAGTCGAAGTGTTCGTCGGAGGTATGATCACCCGGATAGCTAGACGAGTGGGAGTCAACGTCGGCAGGTACGAGAGGACCCGATGCAGCCCATCCTCCACGATGAACATCAAGGTGCTGCGACAGAAGTCCTCTATCGATATCGAGGGTCGCCGAACCTACTGGCTATATTATGAGCGCGGCAGCAACATCAAGAAACGCCTCCTTCTGCCGAACATACATCTGCCACCTATCACTCTAGAGGGGCTCTTACTAGACCTCACACCAGGACAGCGATCCGGTCTAGAGGAGGAGGCATACGACGAGCCGCCTGCACCGCCCACACATTCGGAGCACCACACTTCAGAGGCAGGGACATCCCGACCACCCGATGACTTGCTTCAGTCATCTCCACTGTCACCGCCCACTGCTTCATTTCCAGAGCCAGACTTCACGCGACCATCACCGCCACCACCTACTTGTGGCCCAGACAGCTATGGATACACATTCCAACCACAGGATGATTTCCAGCGCTTCATGTATCAGGCGATGTTGGACACGCGGAGCTCAGTAGACAGAGCAGTGGTCGACATTAGGAGTTCAGTCGAGAGCGCTATGACAGACATGCGGAGCCATGTCGACTCCGAGATGACGAACATGTACACCAGATGGTGCGGGACTTCATCACAGCTGGTTGATCAGATGCAGGCACTTAGGATACAACACGATGCATTATATGGGGAGTTTTGCGGGTTCCGCAACCGACTATTCCCAGACGAGCAGCCACCAGTACCCATGGAGGACGACAGAGACGATGCACCAGCAGACGACTAGACCATAGTTCAGGTAGGTCTTCCCTTTTCTATTTTAGTAGAGATGTAGTAGGCCTTTCGGATGTATTTTGGAGACTCGGATTTTGCATACCCTGGACTTATTTATCTATATGCGAGCCTCTATATTTTTTTCGGTTAAACGTTTGTTGTTCTATGAGCGTTCATACCGACACATGAGAGATGAGTATCAGTTTCCGAGTGACGACGAGTGGATAGATCCCAGTTCACAGAGAGTGTGAGAGTTCTGGCGTTTGACGTGAGTTAACTTCATTGCGAGCGAACGAATTTCGCAGAGCTAAGCCTTCTCTACCCTTTTACTGGTTCTCTTCATACGTTATTTTCGATTCTATTCTTCCGGGCGAGAGTCTACACCGTGGACGGTGTACGGTTCAAGTCTGGGGGGGTGGATAGATCATTCACCTATTCAGGCCTATCTACTTAGGATTGCATTTAGTTTAGGTGCATTCTATCATGGCATATAGACTTAGGAAAATTTTTCACTTTTGCATATCACTTTGCATTAGTTGCATTCA
>NW_010964962.1:21283-21542 GCF_000463585.1 Tarenaya hassleriana
ATAATGATACATGGATTTCATAACAGATCTAGCATGCAAGAACATGTAATGAATAAAATACTCTCATAAAACCACATAGAAAGTATCAATACATCGAATGTATCTGAACAAAGCTCATAATCAGTACATCATAGAGCACTAAACCAACAAGAACGTCCGAGTCAGTGTATCCCGAGTCCACATGCCCAAGTCAGAAGGCCCGAGTCAGAAGATTGGGCTGGGCCGAATTCATTATGTTTCGTTTTGACTCGGTCGAGTC
>NW_010964962.1:21554-23900 GCF_000463585.1 Tarenaya hassleriana
ATCCGCTGCGCAAACCCTAGAATCGATCTCTTAGGAATAGGATTCGCTCATGAGATCCCAGGAATCCCAACAGATAAAAGGACTCTACAGACGTCCAAATGAGGGGGACAGACTTTACACAGACTTTGGAGAACTTTGGTGAGAGAAATAGGAGTAAGAACGGGATTTCGGGAAGAAGAAGGAGAGCTGGAACGTGAAGAACGCATTGCTGTCGACATGAGCCTTTCTTCTCCCTCTTTTCTTTCTGTTTCTAGTTTTTCTCAGTGTTTTTCCATGAACCGTGAGTAGATCCACGGCTGTGGGTTAGGGATTCGTTTGTGTTTTGGGTATGTTTGAACCCTAACTTGGTTGCGATTTGAATTTGTTTCGGCTTTATCGATTTGTGCTTTATTCGATTGATGTTTGCTGACCCCTTGATCAATTGTTTCAGATTCTGAACTACATAGGAATATGGGTTTAGTTTCAGATCAAAATCGATAGGATAGATCGTATTATTCACATAGGAATATGGTTTGATCGATCTAGGATTGATGATAGTGTTCTTCATGCATCTAGTTTGATAAATCACATAGGGATATGGATTTAGAAAACCTTAGATAGTGACTTATATGCTAGAAGGTGATTTGTCTATTTTTGTTACTTGATGATTCCCGAATACAGATTCAATATCGTGATTCTCGCATGCTTAGCATATACCCATACACGCGAATACGGTCCCAACACCCACGGTCATCTTAGATTGCTAGTTTACACATTCTTATTGCTTTGCTTCCTTATTTTCTATTCTTTCCATATACTTCCACCATCACTTTCGCCAATCTAGTGCTCAATTGGGAGAAGTGTCATTTCATGGTACAAGAAGGCATCGTTCTCGGACACAAAATCTCCGACAAAGGCATCGAGGTTGACAGGGCTAAAATCGAAGTGATCGAGAAATTACCGCCCCTGCATAATGTTAAGGCCATCCGCAGTTTCCTTGGTCATGCCGGTTTCTATCGTCGTTTGATCAAGGATTTCTCCAAAATCACCAAACCCCTTACCGATCTCCTCTGTAAGGATGTCCCTTTCGTTTTCACTAATGATTGCCTTGCAGCTTTTGAGACGCTCAAAAAGGCGCTGATTTCCCCGCCCATCATTCAACCACCGGATTGGAATCTGCCCTTCGAAATTATGTGTGATGCCAGCGATTATGCCGTCGGAGCCGTGTTTGGACAACGACATAATAAAGTGCTTCATGCGATCTACTATGCCAGCAGAACTTTGGATGATGCTCAGGTAAACTATACTACAACTGAAAAGGAACTACTTGCCGTTGTCTTTGCTTTCGAAAAATTCAGGTCCTACCTTGTCGGTTCCAAAGTCATAGTCTACACCGATCACGCCGCTCTGCGATATTTGCTCTCCAAGAAGGACGCTAAACCACGCCTCATCCGTTGGATACTACTTCTGCAAGAGTTTGACCTTGAGATCCGGGACAAGAAAGGAGCCGAGAATGGAGTTTCCGATCATTTGTCCCGCCTTGAACTCCCAGAGCAACTTCCCATTGATGACAATCTTCGAGATGAGCATGTTTTTGCCATCTCTACTCTTCCAGACGCTTCGTGGTATGCTGATTACGTCAATTACCTGGTAAGTGAAATCCTTCCACCAGATCTGAGTTATAATGCCAGGAAGAAATTTCTCCACGACGTCAAGGACTACTTCTGGGACGATCCTTTCCTGTTCAAGAGAGGTACCGACAGTCTATTCCGCCGCTGCATCCCTGGAGGTGAGATTTTCAGTGTTATTTCCCATTGCCATTCCTCTGACTACGCAGGTCACTTCGCGACGTCAAAGACCGCGACAAAAATTCTTCAGGCTGGTTTCTATTGGCCCACGCTTTTCAAAGATGTCCACAGGTTTGTCTCTTCATGTGACGCTTGCCAGCGTACGGGTAACATATCCCGTCGTCATGAAATGCCCCAACAATATATTCTTGAGGTAGAACCATTCGATGTCTGGGGTATAGATTTTATGGGGCCTTTCCTCTCTTCTTGTGGAAATGTGTACATTATGGTTGCAGTTGATTACGTGACCAAATGGGTGGAAGTCCTGGCAAGTCCCACGAACGACAACAAAATCGTGGTGCACATGCTCAAACGCACGATCTTCCCACGATTCGGTGTTCCCCGTGTCATCATCAGCGATGGGGGATCGCACTTCATCAACCGCACGATCAAAGCCCTCCTGCCTAAATACGGTGTCAAACACAAGATTACAACGCCTTATCATCCTCAGACCAGTGGGATGGTAGAAGTTTCAAACCGCGAGACCAAGTCCATACTCGAGAAGACGGTATCCAAATCC
>NW_010964962.1:25006-25529 GCF_000463585.1 Tarenaya hassleriana
CCTCGCCGAGGCGCTATCATGGAGCTGACCGATCTCACGCCAATCCGACCTGAACCGGGGGTTCTTCGGATCCATCACCGGGACAACACCTCTAAGGCCGTCTACTTCAAACTCGAACAACAGGGCCTCCAACCGACCATGTTTTTCGGTGACGATCTCGATCGCATCGGCATACACGACGAGTTGGTTCGCATATTCGATACACCTGGATACCCGTACTCGCCATACTACTATCAGCTAGGACCACCACCACCTCCTCCAGAGCAGTGAGCGTTTACTAGTTCTTTTGCTTTTATTTTGCTTTTGCATTTTCAGACTGTTTCATTTGGGTTTATCAGTTGTACTTTTTCGACTTGACGATGTATCACTCGTGCTTGTTCTATTTGCTGCGTTGTTTTGGTTTGTGCTGTTGTTTATGTGTTTCTAAGGTTGTATCACACACCACACGTACGCTAAGAGCTGTGACTCTTCGTCTGCGCATTTTTCTTCGATCCTTGAGTACCGTGAGGGAGCACGCCATTCA
>NW_010964962.1:26934-33787 GCF_000463585.1 Tarenaya hassleriana
GACTGTTTCATTTGGGTTTATCAGTTGTACTTTTTCGACTTGACGATGTATCACTCGTGCTTGTTCTATTTGCTGCGTTGTTTTGGTTTGTGCTGTTGTTTATGTGTTTCTAAGGTTGTATCACACACCACACGTACGCTAAGAGCTGTGACTCTTCGTCTGCGCATTTTTCTTCGATCCTTGAGTACCGTGAGGGAGCACGCCATTCATTCACGCTAAGTATTCTTTTACCCTGTTCCCTTTTGGTTTCTCTCGCTGATTTTCCCTCTGCCCAAGGCGATTTGACACCGCGGACGGTGTCTTGTTCCAGTCTGGGGGAGGATAGTCTGACAACTTGTTTTTTTTTTTCCATTTTGACAGTCCTTAATGCATTTAAGCACATCATCTAGTAAATCTGCATAGAAAAACTGCAAAAACCCGATTTCAGGTGATCAGTTAGAAGATTCATGAGCGATAGAGTAGAAATCTCTTAAGAGTATAGATGAATCCGGCTTAGTTATCTAAGCGCCCGAATGAATTGTCGGACTTATCCGAAAAGGTAGCTTGACCTGAGGAATGATCTATAGGTTATGAGATGAGTCGTTGCCTAGGATGAAAGAGGGAACGAAAGCCTTCTAACCCAAGCTTATATGTTTCCCTAAAAACCGTTCCCCATTTGCAGGAATATTAGGCCCTATATAGTCTAGCGAACCCTCTTTCTTTATTTCTTTTGACTCGTTTAGACACACAGACAAGTAGTCCGGGGGTGGCAGCAACCATCACGAGGTGAAAGTAAGTCATGTTTCCAAAACCTATACCTTGTTCCTTTGACTCGTCTAGATACACAGGCAAGTAGTCCGGGGGTGGCAGCAACCATCACGAGGTGAAAGTAAGCCCTGTTTCTAAAACCCATACCCTGCTCTTACATTCGTTCCTCTTGATCATATCATGCATTCGTCCGACGCGTATTATTTTTTTCTAAAAAAAAATGAAAAAAAAATATATGAAGAAGAAGGGCTCGAATAAGAACGACAGAAGGAGAATGCATTTGATATTGATCTTTGACTCCATCCTGCCTTCTCAATAGCTCTATGATCGTTTTGTTGGAATGGAGATCTGAATAGGATAAGCTTGATTTCATTCAAGGTTAGTCGATACAGGAGAGAGATTTCACTTTTGAAACTCATGGAGATTTCTGATTGATCACCTACCTACTTCCCCCGCACGCATTTCTCCGTCGTATATTTGCTCGAGACGAGCACTGGGTTTTGCTTCTTCTGCATTCTCTGATGATTGAACAGGTGATGGACGCACTATGGATGTAAAAGGAGCATAATCGAGGACTTCGGAGCTGGGTTTTGCTTCTTCTGCATTCTCTGATGATTGAACAGGTGATGGACGCACTATGGATGTAAAAGGAGCATAATCGAGGACTTCGGAGCATACGGGACCGGAACAGAACGATCAAGGCATTTCTAGCTCGAGTTGCGCCTGAACACGGCCGAGTCGAGTTTAAACACGGCCGTGCAAAAGCGAGGAAACGAAGACATTCTTACAGACAATTGACACGGACCGTGTCGAGTCAAACACGGCCGTGTCGAGACGCAACTCGCTCATGTCCAGCCCGTGCAGAAGCGCGTAGTTTTTAACAGACATTTGGCACGGACGATGTTCACTGCAACACGGCCGTGTTCCGTTTCGAGTAAACTTCCTATTTTGCATCCGAACTTTCATGTCCAGCCCGTGCAGAAGCGCGTAGTTTTTAACAGACATTTGGCACGGACGATGTTCACTGCAACACGGCCGTGTTCCGTTTCGAGTAAACTTCCTATTTTGCATCCGAACTTCCGTTTTCAGAATGGGAAGAAGTCCAGCTGCCAAGCAAATAAATAGGAGATGTCTTGGGCTTCAGAAATCATCGAGAGATCACAGCAGAAGCCAGAGAACTTGAGAGAGAATCAAGACGGAGTTTCCCGTGAGCAGAGATTGAAGAACCGTCGTTGAGAGATCGCTGCGAGTTTCTTCTTTATCTGTTTCTATGTTTCTTCTTATTGATTTGAACTCGTTTGTCGTTATGGGTAGTGAGTAGTCGTTTCACTGTAGCTAGGGATTTAACCTTGTAGGGATTTGTTTGGTTTTTATTTTCCGAGACTACGTTATCGATACTCGGCGGTTTAATTGAATTGAGTTTATTGCTTTTGATCTTCTTGGCCTGTTGATTGATCGATCTTAGATTCTGATTTACAACGAGAGTTGAGATTAGATTCAGAACGAATTCATTGAATGAATTGATTAAGACTATTGAGAGATAGGTTAATCGGTTTAGGAACTGTGATAGTGATCGTTAATGCGTTTGATATTTTAATCTATTAGGTTGAGAGATCGATAGGTTAGATTATTGGATAGTGGATTTAGGACTTGAGAGAGCCAAATCTGATATTAGAACTTGAGATCCCCGTTTAGAGTTTGATATTCGTAGATTCTTCATCCTTAGAAACAATCCCTGCGCGTTAAGGTTATCCCGAAGCTACGGTGGTTTAATTATCTGATTTTACTTAGTTTACTTATTGCTTTATTTTTTGTATTCATCTATTCCATCTGCTATTTCCTGATCTGATTCTTAGTCGAGTCCTGTTCTTAGTGTTAACTATTCCCTGTGTTCGACCTTGGTACTACAGTTGATCCGTATCCTTGCGGTTTTCGCTGTATCTAGGTTTTTATCACTTGAGCATTATTTCTATACCTAGATTTGCGTTATCACATAGTAGATCGCGTGAAGCACTTTATTCTGTCGTTGTCCAAGCACAGCTCCTACGGCATAATCGCTAGCATCGCACATAATTTCGAAGGGTAGATTCCAATCCGGTGGTTGAATGATGGGCGGGGAAATCAGCGCCTTTTTGAGTGTCTCAAAAGCTGCAAGGCAATCATTAGTGAAAACGAAAGGTACATCCTTACAGAGGAGATCGGTAAGAGGTTTGGTGATTTTTGAGAAGTCCATGATGAAACGACGATAGAAACCGGCATGACCAAGGAAACTGCGGATGGCCTTAACATTGTGCGGGGGCAGTAATTTCTCGATCACCTCGATTTTAGCCCTGTCAACCTCGATGCCTTTGTCGAAGATTTTGTGTCCGAGAACGATGCCTTCTTGTACCATGAAATGACACTTCTCCCAATTGAGCACTAGATTGGCCTGTAAACATCGATCCAAAACTTTACGAAGATTAGTCAAACAAACATCGAAGGAAGGTTCGTGGACAGAAAAATCGTCCATGAACACTTCCATCGAATCTTCAATAATGTCAGAGAAGATCGCCATCATGCATCGTTGAAAAGTAGCGGGGGCGTTGCAGAGCCCAAATGGCATGCACCGATAGGCGAAGGTCCCGTAAGGGCAGGTGAAAGTTGTCTTCTCCTGATCATTGGGGTGAATAGGGATTTGAAAGAATCCCGAGTATCCGTCAAGAAAACAAAAATAGGAATGAAGAGCAAGACGTTCAAGCATTTGATCAATGAAAGGTAAAGGGAAGTGATCTTTGCGAGTGTTCGCATTTAACTTCCTGTAATCGATGCACATACGCCAGCCCGTCACTGTTCTTGTCGGAATCAGCTCATTTTTGTCGTTTTTGATCACCGTCATACCGCCTTTCTTTGGGACGACTTGAACCGGACTTACCCAAGGGCTGTCAGATATAGGGTAAATGATACCTGCATCCAAAAGTTTTAGTACCTCTTTCTCGACGACTTCTTTCATCGATGGATTAAGTCTGCGTTGATGTTCGATGGATGATTTGGAATCGTCCTCCAGATGAATTCGATGCATGCACAGTGAAGGGTTGAGACCTTTGATATCATCTAGAGTGTATCCGATAGCTTTTCGGTAGTCTCGCAATATGGTGAGGAGACGCTCGAGCTGTAGATCATCCAAGGCAGCATTGACAATAACAGGATAAGTGGAATCGAGACCGAGAAATGCAAACCTGAGTCCAATGGGCAAGGGTTTTAGTTCAAGTTTCGGAGCTATTGCAGGGTCCCAGTCAGGTAAATGATGCATGGGGGTTGATTTGGTGGCGAAGACGGGCAACCGTTCGAACAAAGGAATAGACTGGAGATGAATCCGAGACTCGACATGGTCCGAGTTCACACTCGACACGGCCGTGTTGAGTTGTGCACGGGCTGGTCCAGAATGATGCACAGGCGTGTCTTGTTTCGCAAAATTGCTCAGACATTTGACACGGTCCGTGTCGAATGACGACACGGCCGTGTTGCATGAAACACGGACTGAGCTTATGGCAAACACGGGCGTGTCTCGTTCGATGTTTTTCAGCAGAATATCGAGACGGTCCGTGTCGAATGACGACACGGCCGTGTTGCATGGCATTTCGTCTAAACCGTCCAAGAATGATGTGTATGCGTGAATTTGAGGCTCCGTAGAGGTACTGCAGCCCTGTTCAGAAAAAAGAGCAATAGAGAGGGCATCGAAATCACGAAATTCAAAGAGTACCTCATCGGCTAAAGCATCCATCAAGTCGATGTAACATATAGAGTCCACTGTAGATGGTTGCTTGAAATTCTGGTCGAGCGTGAATTCCACCGTTTCGTCGCCGATCTTGAGCGTCAATCGGCCGACACGAACGTGGACAATGGCATCTGCAGTGTTTAAGAATGGCCGCCCTAGAATAATCGGGATTTTGGCGTCTTCGTCCATGTCAAGCACAACGAAATCGACCGGTACGTAGTAATCGCCTACTTTCAGCGGAACGTCCTCGAGAATACCCAGAGGGTATTTGATAGAACGATCAGCTAGTTGAAGAGCCATGCGAGTCGGTTTGAGTTCTCCAACGTTGAGTTTCTTGTAGATGGAGAGTGGTAGGAGACTTACACTGGCACCAAAATCACAAAGAGCACGATCTATAGAAACATTTCCCAATTTGCAGGGAATCGAGAAGCTACCTGGATCCGACATTTTCGGTGGCAGATCGTGTTGAAGAATGGCGCTGCACTCGGGATTAAGCGTGATGGTTTCCTTCTCGATGACGCGCTTCTTTGTGAGAATGTCCTTCAGGAATTTGGCATAGGATGGCATCTGAGTGATAACCTCGTGGAACGGCATAGTAATTTCCAACTTACGCACCATGTCAGCAAAACGAGCAAATTGAGTGTCTTCTTTAGTTTTCCTGAGTCGTTGAGGGAAAGGAACTGGAGGTGGACGTGGCGGCGGTGGAATGTATACGTCGCGTTCTTCATCACCCGAGATCTCTGTCGATTTTTCAACAACTATGGGGTCAGGAAGAGATGTAGGGACAGAGTTGGAGCACTGACCTTTTTCCGTAGATGTGATGACAGGGTTAGCGAGCTCTTTGCCACTGCGCAAGGATACAGCGTTACAGTGCTCTCGGGGTTTTGCTTCCAGGTTCCCAGGAAGTGATCCCTGAGGTCGCGAAGGGACAGAGGTAGCAAGTTGCGCTATCTGGTTATCGACTAGCTTGAGATGGGCATCGGTCTTCTGCTGATGTTCTCGCATCTCGGTGCGAATGGCTTCTTGACCCTGCCTTAGTTGTGCAAGCATAGATTTGATGTCAGAGTCAGGACTTACCTGTGATTGAGATGGAGGCAGGCCGAAGTTTTGCTGAGGCTGACGGGGAGCTCGGTAGTGTTGAGGGGCTGGATTCTGATGCTGGTAGGCATTTCGGGGTTGAGATTGATTTCCTTGAGAGGAGCCCGGGATAGATGAACCACCGAAATTGTTGTGCTGTGCATTTAGAGCGTTGGAGGATTTCTTGTATGAGAAGTTTGGTGATTCCTCCAACCTGGGTTGTACGTGTTCGAGTACGGATTGTTGGCGACGTAGCTGACATCCTCGTGCACGTACTCGTCTCGTGGTGAATCCAGATCAGTGATTTGATGGGCGTTTTCTACCTGCATTCTAAGTTTGGCAAGCTGTGCACGTAGAGCATGTATCTCAGATGGACTTTCCTTACCTGTACGGTTGTCTTTAAAGCCAATATTTCTGACGAATTCATGGGAAGGAGCGCACTCGTGCCATCTTAGTGATTTGTTGTTCGATGAAGTCAAAAGACTTCTCATTGAGGCTTCCTCCACAGGCAACTCGAATGAGGACTCGAGTATCTTCCTTTAGACCCTGTAAGAAAGTGGAGATAAGGTACCTCTTGTCACAACCGTGATGAGGGCAAAGGCGCTGATATCCAAGAAAACGATCCCAAGTCTCGCGCAAAGATTCATCAGGTTCCTGCATAAAAGAGTTGATCTGTTGCTTCGCGAGCTGGGTTTTGCTGGCAGGGAAGAATCGCTGCATGAACTTCTCTTGCATCTGATCCCAAGAGAAGATGGAATCTGGTGGCAATGTGTAGAGCCATTCTAATGCAGCTTCCATTAGAGAGAATGGAAAAGCCATTAGCATAAGTGACTCATCGGTGACTCCTTGAACCGTCTTCACAGACTGGCATAGCAGTTTGAATCGAGTCAGATGGGGGATTGGATCTTCATTAGGTCTACCCCTAAATGCCGATGAGCTGAGCATACTGATGAATGCCGGCTGGAATTCAAATTTATTGTGATCGATATCAGGCCGGCGAATGCATGAGAGCTGTTGAGTGTACTTGGGCTGAAGATATGCCCCATAAGTGTCATTGTCATTCTCGACAGCTAAGACACGTTCCTCCATCTTCTTCTGTTGTTTCTTCTTCTTCCGAATGCGTTTGGCGGATTTCTCGATTTCTGGATCAAAAGGGACTAGGTTGTCAGGCCCAGAACTCCTGGTCATACACCGGGAAACCTACACACCAGAAAAATAGGACAACGAACTAGAATAGATCAGGAACGGGATAAAAGTAAACGAGAAAGGATCTAG
>NW_010964962.1:33899-37810 GCF_000463585.1 Tarenaya hassleriana
AAAAACCTAGATACAGCGAATATCGCAAGGATACGGATCAACTGTAGTACCAGGGTCGAACACAGGGAATAGTTAACTCTAGGAACAAGACTCGACCAAGAATTAGATCAGGAAATAACAAATGAAATATGTGAATAGCAAAAATAAATCTATAAACGAACTAAGTAAATTCAGATAACCAAACCACCGTAGCTTCGGGATAACCTTAACGCGCAGGGATTGTTTTTAAGGATGGAGAATCTACGAATATCGAACTCTAAATGGGGATCTCAAGTTCTAAAATCAGATTTGGCTCTCTCAAGTCCTAAATGTAATCTAACCTATCGATCTCTCAACCTAATAGATTAAAATATCAAATGCATTAACGATCACTATCACAGTTCCTAAACCGATTAACCTATCTCTCAATAATCTTAATCAATTCATTCAATGAATTCGTTCCGAATCTAATCTCGACTCTCGTTGCAAATCAGAATCTAAAATCAATCAATCAACTGGCCAAGAAGATCAAAAGCAATAAACTCAATTCAATTAAACCGAAGAGTATCGATAACGTAGTCTCGGAAAATAAAAACCAAGCAAATCCCTACAAGGTTAAATCCCTAGCTACAGTGAAACGACTACTCACTAACCATAACAACGAACGAGTTCAAATAAATTAGAAGAAACATGGAGAACAGATAAAGAAGACTCGCAGCGATCTCTCGACGAGGATTCTTCAATCTCTGCTCCCGGGAAACTCCGTCTTGATTCTCTCTCGAGTTCTTTGGCTTCTGCTGTGATCTCTCGATGATTTCTGAAGCCCAAGATGTCTCCTATTTATTTGCTTGGCAGCTAGGCTTCTTTCCATTCTGAAAACGGAAGTTTGGATGCAAAATAGGAAGTTTTCTCGAAACGTAACACGGCCGTGTTGGGGTAAACACGGCCCGTGTCAATTGTCTGATAAATAACTACGCGCTTCTGCACGGGCTGGACACGGGCGAGTTGCGTCTCGACACGGCCGTGTTTGACTCGACACGGTCCGTGTCAATTGTCTGTAAGAATGTCTTCATTTCCTTGCTTTTGCACGACCGTGTTTAAACTCGACTTGGCCGTGTTCAGGTGCAACTCGAGCTGGAAATGCCTTGATCGTTCTGTTCCGGTCCAGTGTGCTCCGAAGTCCTCAATTATGCTCCTTTGACATGCATAGTGCGTCCATTATCTGTTCAATCACCAGAGAATGCAGAAGAAGCAAAACCCAGTGCTAAAATGATCCTAAATGTCTAATAATGCACACAACCGATGCGAAAGTGCTACACAATGGGCTTCGAAATAGATGAGAAAATCGTGTTATCAGTGGTATGATCACGAAGATAGCACAGTGGGTCAACACAGGAATAGTATTCTACGAAGCTGATATGGTCGATGATCATATCCTCCTGGACATGGACGCCCTCCGACTCCGAGGGCCCATTCAGCGAAGGGGATGGCAGTGGATCTTCAAGGGCGATGACGGGATGACACGAAGCCTTGTGCTCCCGTGTGAGCAGATCGAGACGTTCACACCCGATACCCTGCGGCTGGACTTTCTCGACATTACCCCAGACCAATTGAGAATCGGGAGAGGAAGAGCAACTGACCCCTCGACATCGGGAGTTTAGGGTCAATCGAGCTCCACCCCCGACCCTCGGCTTGACCTCATCTTGCAGAAGCTATAAAGCTTCGACACTCGACTCACGACTATGTTTAAAACTCTTTTTTTTATGTTTAAAACTCTTGCCTCGTGCTGCTCTTTTTGGATTGTCAACATTATTATATGATGTTTTGACGTGCTTAAATGTTGATAATCTTGTCGGACTTCATGTTTATGTAGCATTTCCTTGAAATCGGGTCAGATAAACTTTTTCACAGAAAAAATGGGCGGCCCGCTCGGTTTTTCGAGCGGCCGCCCACTTGCGGATGAAAACGAGCGGTCGCTCGCCTAAACAGGCTCGTTTTTCCGGGCGCCCACCCACTTGCGGATGAAAACGAGCGGTCGCTCGCCTAAACAGGCGGACCGTCCGACCCGTTTTGAGCGACCGCCCGAGCGGTCGCCTGGAATCAATCGTTTCAATCCAAGAAAACGAGCGACCGCTCGCAAAAGCAGGTGATAACTCCTAATTCTCTCTATATTTTCAGGGCGTTTCTATAGTATTTATATGAGGATCATATTCATTTATAGGCATTATAGGCGCGTTAGGCTACGAAACTCGGTTTGGTTGTGTTTTTATTGGATTACAGGTCTTGGATGAGATTTGGACCATGATGGAAGCAATCTGGAGCTAAAAGGATTGAAATACATCAAGAACTTCCTACCTTGACTCGGCCAAAGTCAACAACAGAAATTGGGCCGAGTCAACATGCTGAAAAGGGCCCAATTCAAGCCTGTTACGAGGAGACCGAGTCAGAACGTCCGAGTCAGTTTACCCCGAGTCAGAAGGCCCGAGTCAGAAGATTGGGCGGGGCCGAATTCATTATGTTTCGTTTTGACTCGGTCGAGTCAGAGTACTGACTCGGTCCGAGTCAAAACCCAGAAAAAAGCCCAGATCGAATTTTCAGAATTGGAACGGGAGTAGGACTTCGGGAGCGCCGCCTAGGGTTGATAAAAGGACTCTACAGACGTCCAAAAGAGGGGGACAGACTTTACACAAACTTTGGAGAGCTTTGGTGAGAAAAATAGGAGTAAAACGGGATTTCGGGAAGAAGAAGGAGAGTTGGAACGTGAAGAACGCATTGCTGTCGACATGAGCCTTTCTTCTCCCTCTTTTCTTTCTGTTTCTAGTTTTTCTCAGTGTTTTTCCATGAACCTTGAGTAGATCCACGGCTGTGGGTTAGGGATTCGTTTGTGTTTTGGGTATGTTTGAACCCTAACTTGGTTGCGATTTGGATTTGTTTCGGTTTTATCGATTTATGCTTTATTCGATTGGTGTTTGCTGACCCCTTGACCAATTGTTTCAGATTATGAACTACATAGGAATATGGGTTTAGTTTCGGATCAAAATCGATAGGATAGATCGTATTATTCACATAGGAATATGGTTTGATCGATCTAGGGTTGATGATAGTGTTCTTCATGCATCTAGTTTGATAAATCACATAGGGATATGGATTTAGAAAACCTTAGATAGTGAGTTATATGCTGGAAGGTGATTTCTCTATTTTTGTTACTTGATGATTCCCGAATACAGATTCAATATCGTGATTCTCGCATGCTTAGCATATACCCATACACGCGAATACGGTCCCGACACCCACGGTCATCTTAGATTGATAGTTTACTTGTTTTTATTGCATTATTTCCTTATTTTCTATTCTTTCCATATACTTCCACCATCACTTTCACTTGCTTGCTTCGATTTAGTTTCGATTAGGATTTAGACTTAGCTACCGGTCCTTGTGTTCGACCCCGTGTTACGACGATCCGTATCCTTGCGGTGAGTTGTGAATCGGGTATAAATTCTAGACTCGGTACACACGTATCACATGGAACCTAGAAACCAAACCCTAGATCGATAAGATCGCATGCTAGGAACCCGCAGAGAACCCAACAGTGGTATCAGAGCTTGGTTCTTTGTATATCGCCGTCCCTGTTGCTTGTTTGCATGATTTTAATTGTTAAAGTGCATGTAAACAATAGATCTTTGGAGGTTTGCATGATTTTAATTGTTAGAATGCATGTAGACTATAGATCTTTGCATGTTTTTCATGTTTTTAATGGTTAGAATGCATATAAACATCATATCTATGCTTGTTTGATGATATTGATTGTTGAATGATGCATGGAACCCATGACCGTCTAACGTCCTATTATGCCTAAGGTATGTGCAAAGTGTGATGTAAGACGTTAGAAAAACCGGTGAAAATCCCGTGTGATCAAATCCCCCCAGACTTGA
>NW_010964962.1:46233-49056 GCF_000463585.1 Tarenaya hassleriana
TTGATAACTCCTAATTCTCTCTATATTTTCAGGGCGTTTCTATAGGATTTTATATGATGATCATATTCATTTATAGGCATTATAGGCGCGTTAGGCTACGAAACTCGGTTTGGTTGTGTTTTTATTGGATTACAGGACTTGGATGAGATTTGGACCAAGATGGAAGCAATCTGGAGCTAAAAGGATTGAAATACATCAAGAACTTCCTACCTTGACTCGGCCAAAGTCAACAACAGAAATTGGGCCGAGTCAACATGCTGAAAAGGGCCCAATTCAAGCCTGTTATGAGGAGACCGAGTCAGAACGTCCGAGTCAGTTTACCCCGAGTCAACATGCCTGAGTCAGAAGGCCCGAGTCAGAAGATTGGGCTGGGCCGAATTCATTATGTTTCGTTTTGACTCGGTCGAGTCAGAGTACTGACTCGGTCCGAGTCAAAACCCAGAAAAAAGCCCAGATCGAATTTTCAGAATTGGAACGGGAGTAGGACTTCGGGAGCGCCGCCTAGGGTTGATAAAAGGACTCTACAGACGTCCAAAAGAGATAGACTTTATAGAGACTTTGGAGAGCTTTGGTGAGAGAATAGGAGTAAAACGGGATTTCGGGAAGAAGAAGGAGAGTTGGAACGTGAAGAACGCATTGCTGTCGACATGAGCCTTTCTTCTCCCTCTTTTCTTTCTGTTTCTAGTTTTTCTCAGTGTTTTTCCATGAACCTTGAGTAGATCCACGGCTGTGGGTTAGGGATTCGTTTGTGTTTTGGGTATGTTTGAACCCTAACTTGGTTGCGATTTGGATTTGTTTCGGTTTTATCGATTTATGCTTTATTCGATTGGTGTTTGCTGACCCCTTAGCCAATTATTTCACATAGGAATATGGGTTTAGTTTCGGATCAAAATCGATAGGATAGATCGTATTATTCACATAGGAATATGGTTTGATCGATCTAGGGTTGATGATAGTGTTCTTCATGCATCTAGTTTGATAAATCACATAGGGATATGGATTTAGAAAACCTTAGATAGTGAGTTATATGCTGGAAGGTGATTTCTCTATTTTTGTTACTTGATGACTCCCGAATACAGATTCAATATCGTGATTCTCGCATGCTTAGCATATACCCATGCACGCGAATACGGTCCCGACACCCACAGTCATCTTTGCTTGATAGTTACACGTTTTTATTTGCTTTCTTATTTTAGTTAGTTTAGATTTCACTTACTTCCACCATCACTTTCGCTTGCTTGCTTTGATCTATTTTCGATTGAGATTTGGATTTAGCAACCGGTCCTTGTGTTCGACCCCGTGTTACGACGCCTTGCGGTGAGTTGTGAATCGGGTTATAGATTTTAGATACACACGTATCAGCAAGCGGCCCACCCGTTTTCTCTGACGAATTTTTGACATTTTTCAGCTATTTCAGATGGATTCCAGAAGTCGTTGGGGCAAAGCGCACAAGTACATTTCGGACAGAATACCCATCCTCCATGACTTCAAGCCACAAGGAATGCCTTTCTCAAGTCTCGTAGATACGGCTCCCCTCAATGCCGATGGACCTTTTTGTGGAACCAACTCCATTCCAACCCCAATCCGACGAGGAAGCACTCGTCCTACATCGAGTCCAGAACAGAGGAATCAGAGCTTCAAAGTTCGCGCATCACCGCATTCTATCAAAGCAACTCTACGAGAGAATCAAGGATATTTTTCTACCCATGACCGTCTAACGTCCTATTATGCCTAAGGTATGTGCAAAGTGTGATGTAAGACGTTAGAAAAACCGGTGAAAATCCCGTGTGATCAAATCCCCCCAGACTTGAGGTTTGCTCGTCCTCGAGTAAGTGTGTAGCTATGAAACTATCCAGGGGTGATAAAATATAAACAGAAAACAAATGGGGTTTGAAGTAGATTCGTGGTACGGGTTAGAGTCGCTGTGAATGAAATCGGGTTCGGTGTACTCTATCTTCTCCAACATTCAAACGAAAGTTTGTCAATGGGATTTCTATTGTTTCCCGCAACCTAAAAATGGAGTGTCTCTTACTTGCCGAGCATGTCTCCTAAACACATCCCAATCGAGGTCTCTAAAAATTACTTGGTCCATACTTTCACTATTTTTCTTCGCCATACCTCTTTCCTTTTTATTCTTGTTTTTGCATTCTTTTTCTTTTTCTTTCTTTTTCCTTTTCGTGCAATCCCGGGCTTCTAGGACGTTGGAATTTGACAAGTGTCACTTCTCTTTTTTTTTTGTCCCACAACTTAGACCCGAGCCATCATTTTTGACGCACTCATGTCCCCGAATGATTTTCATTAACGAGATGATGACAGAGGAGTGTCGGGATGCATCATATTTTCTAGGGCTTGTTGCTTTCTATAGGCTTCATAACTTAGAGATCAAAGGGTGGTTCTTAGGGAGACGTTTCGTGCTTGGTTCATAACCTCTACTCCATCTAGACTTTAGGAGACAAAATCATCCCACGTAACATCCATTCGCTCTAGGGTTGGATCAGCTATTTCTACCTCACCTGACAATCTATTCAACTCTTTAGATAAATCTAAACTTAGCTCCTAGAACCTTACCAAACCAATCCTCACTCTATACCCCCACATTGTTGTCCGGCCAAATTTTCGAGAGGAAAACCTTATGCAAGTGTATGTGTGTGGTCCTAGATCTATATGCACATATGCAACCTATTAGTGGTGATTCATGCAAGTATGTACAAAATGCAAGACTCGTTTTTTTTTTATGAATATGGAATGCATGATTCTAAGTGCAAATGATGCATGATGTGTAGAGTTCATGGGTACGATGTATGTTAGTGTCACTCCTCCCCC
>NW_010964962.1:49750-51526 GCF_000463585.1 Tarenaya hassleriana
GCCATGAACTGCTGGAGATAGCGAATCGCGGGGTGTCGGATCATGAGGGCTTCGAGTTCCCATGGGCGGAAAGTGCCCGCTGCGATTTCCATCCAGAAGGTTCGGGCTTTGGTGACTGTGATCTTCGGAATCGCTGCGTTGGTGCTCATCTCGACGCCCAAAATTTCTGCAAGTTGTTCCACCCGGAGATAGAATTGCTGCCCTTCAAGTCTGAAGCCAAAGTAACCTTCCCGAGGGTTACCATTCGTCCGGATGAAGCATTTGAAGGTGCAAGCGAATTCTGTTGTCAGTCTTCGGTAAGTCCGAGGGTTGGCTTGGAAGAAGCGATCCCAGCCCGCGAGTTGAAAAATATCCCTGATTCTTTCGTATAGTTGCTTTGGTAGAATGCGGTGATGCACGAACTTTGAAGCTCTGATTCCTCTGTTCTGGACTCGATGTAGGACGAGTGCTTCCTCATCGGATTGGGGTTGGAATGGAGTTGGTTCCAAAAAAGGTGCATCGGCATTGATGTGAGCCGTATCTACGAGACTTGAGAAAGGCATTCCTTGCGGCTTAAAGTCATGGAGGATGGGTATTCTGTCCGAAATATATTTGCGCGCTTTGCCCCAGCGACTTCTGGAATCCATCTGAAATAGCTGAAAAATGTCAAAAATTCGTCAGAGAAAACGGGCGGGCCGCCTGCTTTTGCGAGCGGTCGCTCGTTTTCTTGGATTGAAACGATTGATTCCAGGCAACCGCTCGAGCGGTCGTTCAAAACGAGTCGGGCGGTCCGCCTGAAAAGGCGAGCGACCGCTCGTTTTCATCCGCAAGTGGGTGGGCGCTCCCAAAAAAACCGAGCGGGCCGCCCATTTTTTCTGTGAAAAAATTTATCTGACCTGATTTCAAGGAAATGATGCATAAACATGAAGTCAGACAAGATTATCAACATTTAAGCACGTCAAAACATCATATAATAATACCGACAATCCAAAAAGAGTAGCACGAGACACGAGTTTTAAACACATGAAAACATCGTTCTACGGGAAATGTTAAACGTTCTATCCTAACGATGATCGAATCAAGGGGCCGTCTTCTTGTTCCCCTTGCTGGCCCCGGATGCAGATGAGCCTTCTTCCTCGGACTCCTGGTCTGATTCTCCCGCATCGGAGTCGTCGTTACCCATCATCTTCTCACACGCTCGCATTATCTCTCGTTGGGCACTCTCTATCGATGTTGTGAGCATGGCTTCAAAGTGCCCATCTGATCTTCCATGGATTCTTCGAGGGAGGTGAGTCGGGGGCCGAATCCCTCGATAGTCGTGAGTCGAGTGTCGAAGCTTTCTAGCTTCTGTAAGATGAGGTCAAGCCGAGGGTCGGGGGTGGAGCTCGATTGACCCTCAACTCCCGATGTCGAGGGGTCAGTTGCTCTTCCTCTCCCGATTCTCAATCGGTTTGGGGTAATGTCGAGAAAGTCCAGCCGCAGGGTATCGGGTGTGAACGTCTCGATCTGCTCGCATGGGAGCACAAGGCTTCGTGTCATCCCGTCATCGCCCTTGAAGATCCATTGACATCCCCTTCGCTGAATGTGCCCTCGGAGTCGGAGGGTGTCCATGTCCAGGAGGATATGATCATCGACCATATCAGCTTCGTAGAATACTATTCCCGTGTCGACCCGCTGTGCTATCTTTGTGATCATACCACCCACGCAAATGCACGTCTCGTTGGCCTTGGTGGAGGCCAACGTGTGGAGATGCATGGCTACCCGTGAAGCTAAGTCCATGTTGCTCCATTGGGCACG
>NW_010964962.1:51659-55467 GCF_000463585.1 Tarenaya hassleriana
CCTTCCCCGCTGAGCTTGAGTACCGACGGACTGCTATCTTCTTCCAAAAATCTTGAAGGACATATGCGGAGATCGTCGGTAGTAAGGAGTGTGTTCCCCTTTGGACCTCCAGGATGTTTGCAAATTGCGCCATGCTTAGTCTCACCCATTTCTTGTCCAAGCGGAATTCCATGTATGCTTCGTCGATCGTGCCGTCGGATGGGAAGTAGCATGAGTAGGTGGCCAAGAATTCGCGGGTTACGCTCTTGAATGAGGGCTCGACGCTCCTGCTCAGTGCTCCCCAGCCGAGCTTGTCGAATATGTATTGGACGTTCGCTTGACTACCCAACCCTCGAATCGTGCGTTCGCTCATAGCTTTGCTTGGGCGTTGTTTCAACTTCGATAGGTGCTTCGCCCGCTCGTATGCTTTATCGTGTCGGTCGATCTTGACCAGCATTGGTGGTCCTTCGACGAGGAAATTCTGCTTCGTCTCCAATATCTCGGTGATTGTGTCCGGTCTCATCTCTCTCCTTTGAGAGAACTCGGCTTCCTGTGACGATGAAGCGACGTCGCTTGTGCGGGCTCTTTTTGATGCCATCTGCAAAGGTATAGTCGATATGGATTGGGGCAGTGGGGTTAGGGTGAGAAAAATAGAGCAGTTTTTCGGATTTCAGAGAAAACGAGCGGGCCGCCTGTTTTCACAGACGGTCGCTCGTCTTTCGGGCGATCGCTTGAGCGACCGTTGACAAATCAAGCGGTCGCTCGGAAAAAACGAGCGACCGCTCACTGGTTCGGAAGATCGAGATTTCGACCAGAAATCGGGATTTTTTGGTCGAAATCGATCGAAACCAACCCTAGCAGCTATACCCATCAAAACTTTCGACCTATCTTTAACCAAAATACCCTAATATTACGATTTTGAAGGGAGGAATTACCGGTTAGGGTTTTCGGAGAGTGTAGATCTGCGTGGGGTTTTAGCGTGGTGGTTCCGGAACGACGGCGGCGCGGTGAGACTTTGAAGCGGCAGACTCAGTGATACACGCACGGAGCCAAGGAAGTCTCGCTCGTTTCCTTCGGTGAAATGCGGTTTGTACGTATGTGTCTTATGTTGCCTTTTGGACAACGAATACAACAAGCTCGAAACCAGGGGACACTTGGAGACTCACTAAGGTATTCCTATGGTTAGATTTCAAGAGGATATCCAGGCCAAAGGGCACTCGGAGTCCTTAGAAATCAACACACAAGTCGGACTAAAACAGAGCACTCGAGAGCACTCGGTTTAGGTGATAGATGGAAGGGAAGTTCCAGGCCAAAGGGCACTCGGATGATTCCCAATTTTTGATGGAAGATAGGGGTATGAAAGAGGATTCAAAGGAGCTAAACCAACCTTGAATCCACCACGATTTGACCTTGCACAAGGGTGACACACACACACATGCGCAGAAGGCGATATTCTCGGACACACCAAGAAGAAGAAGCAAATATGCAACTCGATTTTTATCAATTCAAAGTCTGCTCATTCTTGACATACAAAGGCCTTTAAATAGGCTTGAAATACAGAAGAAATCAAATAGAACTCGTGCATGAGGAGGAGCTAACAAAACATTAAAGAAAGGTAATGGAAAACAAGACACCATAAAGTAAGGAACAAGTGGAGAGTTGGTGGAAGTGGAAGGCCAACGTCTTGCAACGGCTAGGAGGCTTAAAGAAGGTCTTCATGAGGTTGAAATAATGTAGAAAACATCCCCAATTCGTGCTTGATAAAGGTGGGCCGAAATTGGGTTCAAAGGTGGCACCATATCCTCTCCAATGGGTTGGTATCTTCTTGGACTTGTGTAGAATATGTTTGGGCTCTTTGGGCTTGGATCTTCAGCTCATTTATTGAGAATACATTCTTCAAATATCTTCTTAGTAGCCCAGGTGTTAGTCCACGAAATCTGAAGTGTTGGACAACTCAATCTCCAAGACATTGCGATGTTTTGTGCTTGTTGCCGCTATCGTGTCCTTTGCATTGTATGGCCCCTTGTCGGATGTTTTGATCAGCCATTCTTCGACATATGCATTGATCTTTGAACGTAGGCTTCGAGTCCTTTGTCTTGTGAGTGGAGGTATGGGAATGGTTGGCATGGTAAGCTCGGGGTCCACTTCTTCTCCTCCTATAGCGTCTATGGCATCGTCTTGCTTCTCGTTTAGGTTTTGTTCGTCATCGTCCATGTCTTGGTCGATGTCCTCATCATTGCCTCCCCCTTTCAAAGGTTTTGCCCTCAAAACAGAATCTCCTGCATCAAACGGAAGTAGGTCAGCTACATTGAAAGACGAAGATACATTATACTTACCCGGTAATTCTAAGCGGTAGGCATTGTCGTTGATCTTCTCCAAGATGCGGAATGGTCCGTCTCCTCTCGGGGCTAGCTTTGAGCTCCTCTTGTTTGGGAATCTTTCTGGCCTAAGATGCAGCCACACCCAATCCCCGACTTCAAATGACACCTTCTTACGTCCCTTGTTGGCTTGTCGTGTGTATTGCTCGGTTTTTCTTGCGATGTTATCACGAACTTTGGCATGTAGCTTTTTGATAGCATCCGCTTTCTTCTCCCCATCAAGGCTGATCATATCTTGATTTGGAATTGGTGACATATCTAGCGGTGTCAATGGGTTGAAACCGTAGACAACTTCAAAAGGCGAATGCTTTGAGGCGGAATGCGTTGCTCGGTTGTATGCAAACTCAACGTGTGGTAGACACTCTAGCCAATTCTTGAGGTTGTTTCCTATTGTTGCTCGAAGTAATGCAGCCAATGTTCGATTTACGACTTCGGTTTGGCCATCGGTTTGCGGGTGACAAGTTGTTGAGAAGACGAGCTTTGTCCCAAGCTTTCTCCATAATGTCTTCCAAAAGTAGCTCAAAAATTTTGAGTCTCGATCAGACACAATACTTCTTGGCAACCCATGCAAGCGAACCACTTCCTTGAAGAACAAGTCGGCGATGTGTGAAGCGTCATTCGCCTTTGCACATGGAATGAAGTGTGCCATCTTCGAGAACCTATCCACAACAACAAAAATGGAATCTTTGTTCTGGATTTTTGGAAGTCCAAGAACAAAGTCCATTGATAAATCAGTCCAAGGACAAAATGGAATTGGAAGAGGAAGATACAAACCGTGCGGGTGTGTCTTAGATTTTGCTTGATGGCATATAATGCATCGAGCGACAAATCGTTCGACATCCCGTTTGAGATGCGGCCAAAAGAAGTGCTCCTTGACCATCACAAGTGTTTTCTCGACACCAAAATGTCCCATGAGAGCTCCTCCATGAGCCTCTTGTAGAATGAGATCCCGCAACGAGCATTTCGGGATGCATAGTCGTCGTTCCCGAAAGAGATAACCGTCCTCCTTGTAGAACAGTCCGTGAGCTCCCTTAGTGCACTCCTTATAAATATCCCCAAGCTCCGGATCATCACGGTACAACTCCTTAATGTGCTCAAACCCGAGCATTTTTGCCTCCATGATCGTAATCAAGGCATGTCGCCTTGACAATGCATCGGCCACCACATTGTCTTTGCCCTTCTTGTATTTAATCACGTACGGAAAAGTCTCGATGTATTCTAGCCATTTAGCATGCCTCCTCTTGAGTGTTGATTGACCCTTGAGATGTTTCAATGTCTCATGGTCGGTGTGGATGATGAATAAGATGAAGTAGTATGTGATGTGGTTCCAATGCAAGCCGGACACATTCTTCTTGGACGACCTTGGCAATTCGACCGAGAGGTGAAACATGATGGTAGGACTAACCATTATTCATTCATATATAACAAACGTAAGATATCGTTGGCTCCCC
>NW_010964962.1:58921-62816 GCF_000463585.1 Tarenaya hassleriana
GTTTCCCATTACCTTTCTTTAATGTTTTGTTAGCTCCTCCTCATGCACGAGTTCTATTTGATTTCTTCTGTATTTCAAGCCTATTTAAAGGCCTTTGTATGTCAAGAATGAGCAGACTTTGAATTGTGATTCAGGGCATATTGACTAAATATGGTGTTCACCATAGAGTAGCCACTCCCTACCACCCCCAAACGAGTGGCCAAGTGGAGGTCTCCAACAGGGAGATAAAACAGATCTTGGAAAAACCAGTGGCCAAGTCAAGGAAAGACTGGGCTTTGAAGCTTGAAGATGCAGTTTGGGCATATCGGACAGCATTTAAGACACCGATCGGGATGACTCCATTTCAACTCATGTACAGAAAAACCTGCCACCTTCCGGTCGAGTTAGAGCATAAGGCATATTGGGCGATTAAGGCATTGAACTACAATTGGAAAACCGCAGCTGAAAAATGAGTGCTAGAGCTCCACCACTTGGAGGAAATTCTCCACTCACAAGACAAAGGACTCGAAGCCTACGTTCAAAGATCAATGCATATGTCGAAGAATGGCTGATCAAAACATCCGACAAGGGGCCATACAATGCAAAGGACACGATAGCGGCAACAAGCACAAAACATCGCAATGTCTTGGAGTTTGTGTTCGTCTTGCTTCTCGTTTAGGTTTTGTTCGTCATCGTCCATGTCTTGGTCGATGTCCTCATCACTCAGTCACGGTGGCTGGGGAAATCGGTCGCCGGCGAGAGAGAAGGGGAGAGAGTCTTGGTAATTTTGCGTGCAGTGGTGGCTCTCTCCCCCGAAATCGAGTTAAAAACTCGATTTCGAGACCGAGCGGTCGCTCGGTTTCTCGGGCGATCGCTCGATATTTATTACCGCTCATTTTCTCTGTGGTACGGCGCATGCTAAAATTTTTCGTCCCCCATTTTCCCCCCCGACGAAAGGACTTGTTTGATTGGAGTGATTTGGGAGAATTTGGAGCCTTTCCATGGTGAATAACAGAAGAAAAGAAGAAAAGAACGAGGTTCGAAGAATTTACATCTCGGGGTTAACCGGGGTTGCTAGTTAAGGTCGTAGCTAGACCGATGTGGCATTCAGTTGATCAAAGAAAAGGAGAGTACAGAGGTACCTCCTCCCGGCTTAGCTTTCCCCGGGTTGTACGGTTTGATCCTTTGGGCGTTGACTATGAATGACCCGCCCTTCTCGTTGTCGAGTTCCACTGCTCCATGTGAGGTGACATGCTTTATGGTGAACGGTCCCGACCATCTCGATTTCAGCTTTCCTGGAAAAAGTTTTAGTCTGGAATTAAATAAAAGCATTAGGTCACCTTGTTTGAAGTTTCGGTGGAGGATGTGGCGATCATGCCACTTCTTGGCCCGCTCTTTGTAGATTCGTGCGTTCTCGTACGCGTCCAAGCGAATTTCCTCCAAGTGGTGGAGCTCTAGCACTCATTTTTCAGCTGCGGTTTTCCAATTGTAGTTCAATGCCTTAATCGCCCAATATGCCTTATGCTCTAACTCGACCGGAAGGTGGCAGGTTTTTCTGTACATGAGTTGAAATGGAGTCATCCCGATCGGTGTCTTAAATGCTGTCCGATATGCCCAAACTGCATCTTCAAGCTTCAAAGCCCAGTCTTTCCTTGACTTGGCCACTGGTTTTTCCAAGATCTGTTTTATCTCCCTGTTGGAGACCTCCACTTGGCCACTCGTTTGGGGGTGGTAGGGAGTGGCTACTCTATGGTGAACACCATATTTAGTCAATATGCCCTGAATCACTCTATTAACGAAGTGTGCTCCCCCATCACTTATCACCACTCTCGGAACTCCAAACCGAGGAAATATAACTCTTTTGAACATCCGTGAAACCGTGCTTGAATCTTTCTTCAGGCTAGCAAGTACTTCCACCCATTTCGTCACATAATCTACAGCCACAAGGATGTATAGGTTACCGCAGGATGATGGAAATGGTCCCATGAAGTCGATTCCCCACACATCGAACGGTTCAACTTCTAAGATGTAGTTTTGTGGCATCTCATTCTGACGCGAAATATTCTCTGTTCTTTGACAAGCATCGCAAGAGCTCACAAAACGGTGGACATCCTTAAAGAGAGTCGGCCAATAAAAACCCGCTTGCAAAACCTTCGCGGATGTCTTGGCCGAAGCAAAATGACCCGCATAATCTGATGCATGACAATGATGGATCACTTGCTGCACTTCCTCTTCGGGGATGCATCTTCTAAATAATCCATCTTTTCCCCATTTGAAGAGAAATGGTTCGTCCCAAAAGTAATCTCGAACATCGTGGAGGAACTTTTTCTTTCCATTATAACTCAACTCCGGTGGAATCACCTTGGCAACCAAATAATTGACAAAATCCGCATACCAAGGAACATCGGAACCAACCTCTAATGCTAAAATTTGTTCCTCTCGTAGTGAATCATTGATTGGCATCTCATTGGGTACTTCTAGTCTTGACAAATGATCAGCCACTGTATTCTCCGTCCCCTTTCGATCTCGAATTTCCAAATCAAACTCTTGTAGAAGCAATATCCATCTAATCAACCGTGGCTTAGCATCTTTATTTGTGAGTAGATATCGCAAGGCTGCGTGGTCCGTATAAACAATGACTTTTGATCAAACCAAATAGGATCGGAATTTCTCAAACGCAAATACTACCGCTAGGAGCTCTTTCTCCATAGTTGAGTAATTCATTTGGGCGTCGTCTAGTGTCTTACTAGCGTAGTAAATCGCATGATGTTTGCCATCTTTTTTCTGTCCCAAGACCGCGCCCACTGCATAATCGCTAGCATCACACATGAGTTCAAAGGAAAGATCCCAATCCGGGGGTTGGATGATTGGAGGTGTCACCAACGCCTTTTTTAGTGTTTCAAAGGCTTGATGACACTCCTTGTCAAACTCAAATGACACGTCTTTTCCCAAAAGAGTGGTCAGGGGTCTTGAGATCTTCGAGAAAACTTTTATGAAACGCCTGTAGAACCCCGCATGTCCGAGGAAACTTCGGATTCCTTTCACGTTCGTCGGGGGAGGAAGCTTCTCAATAACTTCGACCTTTGCTCTATCAACCTTAATCCCTTTATCTGAAATCCTATGACCAAGCACGATGCCCTTTTGCACCATAAAGTGGTATTTTTCCCAATTTAAAACCAAGTTCGCCTTGCTGCACCTGTCTAACACTCGATGAAGATTGGTTAGACACACATCAAAGGAGGGTCCATGGACCGAAAAAATCGTCCATGAACACCTCCATTATATCTTCAATCACATCAGAAAAAATAGCCATCATGCATCTTTGAAATGTAGCTGGTGCATTGCATAATCCGAATGGCATGCGTCTATATGCAAATGTACCATAAGGGCATGTGAATGTTGTCTTTTTGATGAGGACATGGAGCCGGAGCTGGAACCGGAGCAGGAGCACTTTGATGCGGAGCACACGGAGCTAGGAGCGAACATGGACCCCTCGGAGCAATCAGCCGAAGACCAACCCTTGGACGTGTCAAGTGATCAAGACGTTACACGATCACTTGATCCCGCAAAGCTCGACAACGACCATCACGCGAAGGGCGCCCCACGAGCATACTTTAGGGCTGAGCCGCCAATCACTCGCGCCAAAACTCGGGCACTTCGCCAACTACTATATGGCATCGTTGATCAAGTCTTGAGCGGGATACGGGACAAAGACGAGGCCGACGTACCCCGACATGGCTTGCATCACGTCTTCACCATCATGGCCGAACCCTACATGCAAAAGGAAGCTTCTTGAGCTGCAAGCAAAGTCCCAACAGCTATATTCTTCCAACCACCACATTAAATGCATGTTAGGCTCCTCTTGTGCATGTTAAGCACAATTAAGACTCCATTCTCTTTCTATATAATTTCGAAA
>NW_010964962.1:63001-63974 GCF_000463585.1 Tarenaya hassleriana
AAAGTCCAAATTGGCACCACGCGGAGACGGTCCCTTCAGAGTCATCGAGAGCATCAACGATAACGCATATCGGCTCGAACTTCCTGGTGTGTATACCGTTTCTAATTCCTTTAATGTTACTGATTTGCGTCCTTATCTTGCAGGATCCAACTTTTCGTGGGCGAAAACCTCTCAAGGGGGAGGGAAAGATGAGGACATGGAGCCGGAGCTGGAACCGGAGCAGGAGCACTTGGATGCGGAGCACACGGAGCTAGTAGCGAACATGGACCCCTCGGAGCAATCAGCCGAAGACCAGCCCTTGGACGTGTCAAGTGATCAAGACGTTACACGATCACTTGATCCCGCAAAGCTCGACAACGACCATCACGCGAAGGGCGCCCCACGAGCATACGTTAGGGCCGAGCCGCCAATCACTCGCGCACTTCGCCAACTACTATATGGCATCGTTGATCAAGTCTTGAGCGGGATACGGGACAAAGACGAGGCCGACGTACCCCAACATGGCCTGCATCACGTCTTCACCATCATGGCCGAACCCTACATGCAAAAGGAAGCTTCTTGAGCTGCAAGCAAAGTCCCAACAGCTATATTCTTCCAACCACCACATTAAATGCATGTTAGGCTCCTCTTGTGCATGTTAAGCACAATTAAGACTCCGTTCTCTTTCTATATATTTTCGAAAATCACTCTTGTAATTTTCAGACTTATTGTTGAATGAATTTTGCTCTTAAGCTTATCTCTTTCTCGTCTTTGGTGTGTCCAAAACGCGATCCGAGCTCGACGGTGTGTCCGCGGCTGCCCTAGGTTCGGTGTGTCCGACCTTTGCCACCTTTCCTTCACTTATTCAATTCGCCATTTCCCTCTTTGATTCGAGTTCGAATTCGAGTGCCTCATTCGAGTGCCGGTGATTGAACTCGGATCCCATCCACCTCCACTTCGACCCTCATACCCAATCCCGAATTCGAGTGCCTCT
>NW_010964962.1:72210-72508 GCF_000463585.1 Tarenaya hassleriana
CTAACCATGACTTGTGGTTCGGGAAAGGTTCCTAAAGTCACTACCACTTAGAATGGGCCTACAGGGTCACACACCAATAGGGATGGACTTATACGTGAAGAATACGAAGAATGGAAACGAGATTTGACCGAAACGAGCATAAAAAGGAGTTTTCAGTGTGTTGGTCCGGGGCTGACCAAACTTGGTCACCTGTCCACGTTTGGTCCGGCTGACCAAGAGTTGGTCAGCCCCGGACCAGACGCAGGAAACAGGCGGACCAAGGATGCTGGAACGGCGGCCCGGAAAGGAACCAAGAGGT
>NW_010964962.1:72629-74073 GCF_000463585.1 Tarenaya hassleriana
CGGTCCGTGGGCTTCGGACTAAGCTTGGTCCGCCGGACCAGGGTCGTGCCCGGACGGACCGGGATCCGGAATATTTCCAAAATTCGATTTTAGGGTTTTCTAATCTTATTTAAGTTTAGGGTTTCGTCTAAACTTAAAGAGAGCCAACCTAAAACTCAGAGAAACACCCTAGAACCCTAGAGAAGCTATTCTCTTGGATTTCTATTGTCCCGGGATTGGATCTCGTCTCTTGAGTTACCCTTTTCTTCACTAATCCTAGCAGATTCGTTCCAAACTGTTTGGAATCCTTCCCGTCGGTGTGGATACGTGTAGAGGAGCTGTAACTTCAGTCCTAGGTGGTTTAGAACAGGCCCCGGATCGAAATAAACTTCAAGTCTCATCGAGAACGAGGTAAGTAACGATTCCCTCGGTGATATACACGATCTTTCGGGTTATGCGAGTTTGGTTGCGTGTGACGTTTGACTAGGTTTAGATTTTTCTTCCGCTGCATGAAACCTAGTAAACCAAACCCTAGATCGATATGATCGCATGCTAGGAACCCGTAGATATAACTCGCTGTTTGATTTATTTGAGTGGCATCCCTACAATTTGTTGAGTGATTCGCACGTTAGTATAGGGTCTTTTGTTCGTTGCGTGAAGTATTTGCTTTGTGCGAGACTTGAGCGAACAATGAGTAACCCCGAGCCCTCTAGAGAAGGTTCTAACCGAGAACCAAGCAACGGCGATATTTTTAGATCCTTACAGATGATTATGGACCGTTTGTCTAGGCTAGAGGCCGAGCGGGCCCCCGAACCGCATATGCAAGAACCAATAGGTCATCCTAGGCAAAACCAAACCCACCCGATCGAACTACCAAGCGATGTAGAAAGCGATATCCGACCAAGACATAGGCCGAGAGAGAGAGTGGTAGATAACCTTCCCGATAGAGGAGAGCCCCGTAGGCACCAACACCACAGACCCCGAGAGATAATGTCAGGCGAGGATTCGGATCCCGATTACATCCCTAGGAGGAACCCACCTCGTAGAGCTAGACCCGAACGATGGGCCAACCAAGTAGAGGATGATAACTATAGACCAAACCGAGGTCAAGGGGGAGACCTTAAGTTTAAACCGCCATTGTTCATAGGTCGTATAGATCCGAAAGCGTATCTCGATTGGGAACGTCGCATGGATAACATATTCGAATGTTATTCGTATTCGGACCGTAGGCACGTCCAATACGCAGCAGCTCAATTAGCTGAAAGCGCCTTAGCTTGGTGGGACCGAGAACTGACCGAAACAGCACTTGGCGCGAAATGAAAGCGTTAATGCGGAAACGCTATATTCCACCTCATTTCCATCGCGAACTCCAGCGAAAATATCGAAGGATTTCACAAGGTGCTAGGACCGTAGAAGAATATTTCGAGGAATTTGAGCACCTTAGGAGTAGATTAGTGATGGACGA
>NW_010964962.1:74436-77874 GCF_000463585.1 Tarenaya hassleriana
GAAGGGGACATATGGCTCGTGACTGTCCAAATGCTAGGGTAATGATTATTACGGACAGCGGAGAATACGAGTCATTAGACGGGGAGGAGGCGGGCGATTTTGAGGAAGAAATCGCTTACCCGGATAGCGGTGAATTATTAGTCACTCAACGAGTACTTAGTACGCTAGTAACTCCGGAAGAGACCGCCCAACGAGAGACGATCTTCCACACCCGTTGCACGGTAAATGGGAAGGTCCGTGGAATGATTATCGATAGTGGTTCATGCACCAACGTGGCCAGCACCTATATGGTGAAAAAGTTGGACCTATCCACAGAAAAACACCCGCACCCATACAAGCTGCAGTGGCTTAATAACAGCGGAGAACTCAAGGTGACCGAAAGGGTTAAAATCCCGTTCAGTATAGGAAAATATCACGAGGAGGTCCTTTGCGACGTCGTTCCTATACAAGCCGGTCATATCCTTTTAGGCAGACCATGGCAATTTGATCGGGAAGTAATCCACGACGGCCGAGCCAACCAATACTCCTTCATGTATGACAAACGAAAGGTTGTGCTTGCGCCACTGAGCCCATCTCAAGTGCATGAGATGCAATTGAAACTAGCCAAGGATTCTGAGCCGAAGAAAAAGAATTTCTATATAAAGGCTAGTCATGTCGTGCGCGCTGTTCGTCAAGAATAATCGGTGTTGCTCTTGGTATTCAAGGACCAATTGAGCTTATCTTTGGAAACACCGATTCAAAGCCCTGCTGTTAGCCGACTCTTAGAGCACTATAGCGACGTATTTCCGGATGAAATTCCCGCAGGATTACCTCCTATACGCGGGATCGAACACCAAATCGATCTAGTGCCTGGAGCACCGTTGCCTAACCGGCCTGCATACCGGATGAACCCTGAAGAGACTCGAGAGCTCGAGAAACAAGTCCAAGAGCTAATGAGTAAGGGTTATATCCGAGAAAGTCTCAGTCCTTGCGCTGTACCCGTATTACTTGTGCCGAAAAAGGACGGGACTTGGAGGATGTGTGTGGATTGCCGCGCCATTAACAACATCACGGTCAAGTACCGGCATCCCATACCTCGGCTTGATGACATGCTCGACGAGCTCAGTGGAGCCACGATCTTCTCCAAGATTGATCTTAAGAGCGGCTACCATCAAGTACGAATGAGAGAAGGCGATGAATGGAAAACTGCCTTCAAAACGAAGCAAGGCCTCTACGAGTGGCTCGTGATGCCCTTCGGGCTTACGAATGCCCCAAGTACGTTCATGCGACTCATGAACCATGTACTAAGAGCCTTCATTGGGAAGTTTGTAGTGGTCTACTTCGACGACATTCTTATCTATAGTCGAAGCGAATACGACCATCTTACGCACCTGGAGCAAGTAATGACCACTCTTCGACAAGAAGGTCTATATGCCAACCTTAAGAAATGCTCGTTCTGCACAAACGAGTTAGTATTTCTAGGCTTTGTGGTCAGCTCTCAAGGGCTGCGAGTTGACGGCGAAAAGATCAAGGCTATACACGAGTGGCCGACGCCGTCTACTATCGGACATGTGCAGAGCTTTCTTGGTCTAGCTAGTTTTTACCGTCGATTCGTCCGAGACTTTAGCAGCATCGCTGCTCCCCTCACCGCGGCCACAAAGAAAGACGTGGTCTTCGAATGGGGCGAGACTCAAGAGCGCGCCTTTTCCGCTCTAAAGGATAGTCTCACTACCGCGCCGGTTTTAGTCCTTCCAAACTTCGACAAAACCTTTGAGATCGAGTGCGATGCCTCCGGGATTGGCATTGGAGCCGTCCTAATGCAGGAGAAGAGGCCCGTGGCCTATTTTAGCGAAAAGCTCAGCGGAGCTACGCTAAACTACCCGACTTACGACAAAGAGCTCTATGCTCTTGTACGTGCACTCAAGACATGGCAGCATTATTTGCTCGCCAAAGAGTTTGTCGTGCATTCCGATCATGAGACGCTAAAGCATCTTAAAGGACAAACCACGCTTAAGCGACGCCACGCCAAATGGCTTGAGTTTATTGAGACGTTTCCCTACGTAATCAAGTATAAGAAGGGAAAAGAAAACGTCGTCGCGGATGCTTTGTCTCGTAGACATACGTTGCTCTCGGTCATGGAAGCCCGCATGCTAGGCTTCGCACTCATCAAGGAAAACTATGTGACCGACCCAGATTTTAAAGCCGTCATTGAGGATTGTAGACATGGTGCTTCTGGCCCATTTTACCTACATGACGGATATCTATTCCGCGATCGCCGACTTTGCATCCCCGCTGGGTCGATGCGTGATGTGATCATCCACGAGGCCCATGGAGGTGCCCTTGCGGGACATTTCAGAGTAGATAAAACGCTGGCCATCATCCAAGAACATTTCTTTTGGCCGCACCTTAAGCGAGATGTGAGGAAATTTTGTGCTAAATGCATCGAATGCCATCGAGCTTGATAACTCCTAATTCTCTCTATATTTCCAGGACGTTTATATAGGATTTAGACGAGGATCATATTCATTTGTAGGCATTATAGGCGTGTTAGTCCACGAAACTCGGTTTGGTTGTGTTTTTATAGGATTACAGGTCTCGGACGCGATTTGGACCAAAACGGGAGCAATCTGGAGCTAAAGGGATGAAATACGTCAAGAGCTTCCTTCTTGATTCGGCTGGAGTCAGACACCCCGAGTCAGAATGCCCGAGTCAGACACCCCGAGTCAGAAGAATGGGCTAGGCCGACATACAACCGAGCTACGCATTCGGCAACTCGCCACTCCCCGTTTGAAACCGTTTACGGATTCAATCCGATTACGCCCTTGGACCTTGTAGCATTACCTAGCGACGAATGGGTGAACGTTGAAGGGGAACAAAGGGCCGAGTTCATTAAGGAACTCCATCAGCGAGTACGTGACAACATCGCTCGGAAGACCGAACAATACGCCCGCCAAGCCAATAAGGGTAGAAAAGCCGTAACATTTAACGAAGGCGATTGGGTTTGGTTGCATTTCCGCCCGGAGCGCTTTCCCGACAAGAGGAAGTCTAAATTGGCACCAGCGGAGACGGTCCCATCAGAGTCATCGAGCGCATCAACGATAATGCATATCGGCTCGAACTTCCTGGTGAGTATACCGTTTCTAATTCCTTTAATGTTACTGATTTGCGTCCTTATCTTGCAGGATCCGACTTTTCGTGGGCGAAAACCTCTCAAGGGGGAGGGAAAGATGAGGACATGGAGCCGGAGCTGGAACCGGAGCAGGAGCACTTGGATGCGGAGCACACGGAGCTAGGAGCGAACATGGACCCCTCGGAGCAATCAGCCGAAGACCAGCCCTTGGACATGGCAAGTGATCAAGACGTTACACGATCACTTGATCCCGCAAAGCTCGACAACGACCATCACGCGAAGGGCGCCCCACGAGCATACGTTAGGGCCGAGCCGCCAATCACTCGCGC
>NW_010964962.1:78062-78467 GCF_000463585.1 Tarenaya hassleriana
ATCACGTCTTCACCATCATGGCCGAACCCTACATGCAAAAGGAAGCTTCTTGAGCTGCAAGCAAAGTCCCAACAGCTATATTCTTCCAACCACCACATTAAATGCATGTTAGGCTCCTCTTGTGCATGTTAAGCACAATTAAGACTCCATTCTCTTTCTATATATTTTCGAAAATCACTCTTGTAATTTTAAGACTTGTTGTTGAATGAATTTTGCTCTTAAGCTTATTTCTTTCTCGTCTTTGGTGTGTCCAAAACGCGATCCGAGCTCGACGGTGTGTCCGCGGCTGTCCTAGGTTCGGTGTGTCCGACCTTGCCACCTTTCCTTCACTTACCCTCTTCGCCATTCCCCTCTTTGATTCGAGTTCGAATTCGAGTGCCTCATTCGAGTGCCGGTGATTGAACT
>NW_010964962.1:78724-80919 GCF_000463585.1 Tarenaya hassleriana
TCGTGATTGTCCTTGTTGGTATGAGTTCATTGTTCTCATTAGGAACGACCGTGATACCACCCTTTTTGGGTATAACTTGTACCGGGCTAACCCAAGAGCTATCCGAAATCGGGTAAATAATACCCGCATCTAACAATTTCAAGATCTCTTTCTTGACTACTTCTTTCATGTTCGGGTTTAGCCTACGTTGATGCTCGATTGACGATTTGGTATCATCCTCTCAATGTATGCGGTGCATGCAAAGAGAGGGGCTAAGACTCTTGATGTCTCCTAGAGTGTACCCTAGGACTTCCCTGTATTGCCTAAGTAGCCTGGTAAGTTTTTCTACGTGATCCTCACCTAATGCATCCTTAACGATAATGGGATAAGTAGAATTTGCTCCGAGGAAAACATACCTTAACCCTTGAGGTAGGGGTTTCAATTCCACTTATGGGGCATGTTTAGGATCCCAACCGATGTGTGTGTCTCCTCTCGGGACTTGAGGCGCGTCAGGTATGGCCCGAGTGGTCGCGAATAGGGCTTCGAACTGCAATCCTTCCTTCTCAGGCAGAAATGGGTGGGTCGCCCAATATGTCGAGCGGTCGCTCGTTTTGTCCGAAACTGAGACGATTTTGCTCAGACTTTTCGGGCGGGCATCCTGGAAATTCGAGCGGTCGCTCGTTTCCTCAGATTCCACTTCGAATTTGCTCAGAAATTTCGGGCGGACCGCCTGCCTTCCTGGGCGGTCACCCGTTTTTCCCTGGATCTCTTCTTCTTCTAACACTTTCGGGCGGGCCGCCCGAAAATCTGGGCGGGCCGCTCGAAATATTGCACAAACTTCTTTTTCTTCTTCCCGATCGTCTAATGCCCATCTAATCTCCTCGATTTCTTCCCTGTTGCTATATAAACTTGCTTCTGCGGCCATTAGTGAGATTTCTAGCGGATCCACTTCACGGAATTCTCCAATAACTTCCTCTGCCATCGCTTCGAGCATATCCGCATAACATACCGTATCACTTGTTGACGGTTGCTTCAGATTCTGATCGAGGGTAAATTCGACTGTCTCGTCTCCAATTTTCATCGTCAATCTACCAGCTCGAACGTGCACTACAGCATCCGCTGTACTTAAAAATGGTCGGCCTAGTATGATCGGTACCTTGGAATCTTCATTCATGTCTAAAACCACGAAATCTACCGGCACATAGAACCCACCAATCTTCAAAGGTACATCCTCTAGTATTCTTGCTGGATACTTGACTGATCGATCCGCTAATTGCAGTGCCATTCTTGTAGGTTTTAGCTCACCAATATTCAGCTTCTTGTAGATTGACAAGGGCATTAAGCTCACGCTTGCTCCAAGATCGCATAAGGCTCGATCTATCTCAATATTTCCCAACTTGCAATGTATAGAGAAACTCCCCGGATCAGACATCTTCGGGGGAAGTTCGTGCTTCGTGATTGAGGCACTAACCTCAGTACTAAGAGCTACTGTTTCTTTCTCCACAACCCTTTTTTTCGTCAAAATATCTTTCAAAAACTTTGCGTAGGAGGGCATTTGGAGAATTGCCTCGTGGAAGGGCATTGTAATCTCCATCTTCTTTAACATCTCCGCAAACTTTCCGAACTGGCTGTCCTCATTAAACTTCTTTAGACGAGAAGGGAAAGGTATCGGGGGTACCTTAGGCAGAGGGGGGATGTAGGCTAGTTCTTTCTCCTGTTTTTGCACCTTAGGGGTGTCTTCCTCTACCGCCTTGCCCTTTTCCTCTCTTCAACCCCGGAGGTGCTACTTTCTCAACCATCGGGGGTGTAATCTCTGGAAGTTGTTTTCCACTCCTTAGTTTGGCTGCATTGATATGCTCACGGGGTTCACTTCGTTCTTTCCGGGAAGCATTCCTTGCTGTCTTGATGAGGAGGAGGATGCAATTTGGGTCACTTGATTGTCCAAAATCTTCAAGTGAGCTTGTTCTCCTTCCAATTGCTTATTGAATGCAACTTGCTCATTTTCAATGCTCCCAATGGATACTCCTTGTGATTTTTGACCTTGGAGGATTTGAAATAGCATATCCTTGATGTTTGGGTCTTGATCCTTGGGTTGCACTTGCTGTGGTCTATAGTTGGAATTCCCTTGGTAACCTTGACTCCCTTGACCTTGTTGTTGATACTTTGATTGAAAACCCGGAGGTCCTTGATTGCTCCGTTGAAAAGCGGGTTGAGGA
>NW_010964962.1:82265-83127 GCF_000463585.1 Tarenaya hassleriana
AAGCGCAGTGTTCTTTCTATTTCGGGGTCGAAGACGAGTTGATCTCTACCGGTGGTACTTCTTGTCATGCACCGGAGGAGCTGCGCACCAAAGAGACAAAACGAACCGAAAGTGCTGTGAAATGGTTATGTCGCAAAGTAATCCAAACAAAAATCCAAGCAATGGTGATCTAGCAAAAATCTAGACTAACACGAAAACGCCTAGTCCCCGGCAACGGCGCCAAAAACTTGATGGTGTTGCACCGAGTCTTATCTTTAGTACCCGATTCGTACCACTATCCGCAATTATACGGTAGTTGTAGTATCGGGGTCGAACACGAGGACTAGGTTGTGTTAATCTATCCCTAAGCTAGATTGATGGTTAAATAAAAATGTGATTTGTGATGAGTGTCGGAATACAAGAAAACAAGCAAAATTAACGGGTTGTAAAATGATGAAATTGCGGCGTTGTGGGTTCGGGATCCCTCAAGAATTGCATGGACGGTTGATGATACTACAATACCTACGGGTTTATCTCCCAAAAAGGGGGGTTTCAAGCACTTCATCTAGGGTTTGTCTCTCCCGAGCTTAAACCTACTACCTAGAGAATCGATTTACCCATTTTCCAATGATCCAAATGATCTCTAGATGCATTATCGTACCCCATCATGAACCCTAAGCAAGCTAAGCCATCTCCCAATGTGAATAACTCAGTCATTCGATGTTTGGTTCCAAACCTCATCCCCATATCCCTATGATCAATGTGTTCTAATATCATACCAACTAAGATTTCGCCAAAGTTGATAGCATTAAGTACAAAACATCAAACCCATGGAAGATTAAGCATAGATGTCCATACAAAAGTGGGGATCCTTCCCCCACAA
>NW_010964962.1:83197-91313 GCF_000463585.1 Tarenaya hassleriana
AAAGGGAAAAGAGAAGCTCAAGATGGTCTTCAATGGTGGCCTTCTTCTTCTCCAAGTTTCCTAGGTCTCCAAAATCTCCTTTTTCACTTCTCCAAGTTGGTCGACTCCCCCTTCTCTCTCCTCAAACTCCCTTTTTTATGCAAGTGTAGCAGCTAGGTTTCTCCTCAAAAATCGGGCTTTTCCTTTTTGGGCCGGATTTAATAACGGGCGGACGCTCACTTTTTCTTCAGGGTCGCCCGTTTTCGTCTTCAGGGTCGCCCGTTTTTCTGGTTCCGGGCGACCGCTCGTTTGTTCGAGCGACCGCTCGTCCTTCATAGCGCACGGTCGACCGCCTGGTTTCTTGAGCGACCGCCTGTTCCCGTGATTTCGGCGTCGAGCGACCGCTCGATTAAATGGGCGGACCGCCCATTTTCTCTGATCAAATTCTCGGGATGAATTCCGCCAATGGGCGACCGCTCGGCAAAATGAACGGGTCGCCCATTTTTTCTGAGCCTTCCGGGTCTTCTCGATTCTGCTCCTTTTCCGTGCCTTGTGTGTGAATGTCCTCGTTTGATCATCCTGCATGAAAAATGGAGAAAAGAATCCTACCCATGACCGTCTAACGTCCTATTATGTCTAAGGTATGTGCAAAGTGTAATGTAAGACGTTAGAAAAACCGGTGAAAATCCCATGTGATCAGAAAGCAATGAAAACGAGTAACCTATCAAACAAGGATGACCACGGGTGTTGGGATCGTATTCGCGTGTATGGATATTTACTAAGCATGCGAGAATAACGACATGGTACTTGTGTTCGGAATCATCAAGCAACAAAAATAGAGAATTCACCTCTCGGTCTACTAACTCACTACCTAGAATAACTCGTCAATCTCTCGATCTATTCAAGTTAACCCTAGATGCATGAAGAACGCTATCATCAATTCTAAATCGATTAAACCATATCTCTATGTGAATAATACGATTCATTCATCGATCTCGATCCGAAACTAAACCCATATCTCTATGTGATTCAGAATCTCATAATATTGGCCGAGTGATTAGCAAATACCAATAGAAAAGAAAGCATAGATCGATAAACCGAAACAAGCATAACGTCGAAATCCAAGTTAGGGTTCAAACATATCCAAAACACATACGAATCCCTAACCCATAGTCGTGGATCTACTCATGGTTCATAGAAAACAAAAAAAAGCTCCAAAGAAAAGAGATAAAAGAGAGGAAAGAAAAGCTCATGCAGATGTGTAGTCTCCACGATCGAATCCTCCTTTTTCTTCCCGAAATCCCGTGAACTTCTATTCTTCTCTCACCAAAATCTTTCCAAAAATCTGTATCTAAGTGTTTTCTAAGGCTCTCTGATGTTCTAGGACGTGGCTAGGGTTTTTTTATAACCCTAGGGCGGCTCCCAAGAATCTTATTCCCATCCGGATGCTGAAAATCGCGAAACAGGGTTTTTGACTGGATCCGGGCCGTTTCCAGGTGGTTCCGGACCGGATCCAGATTTCTGGGCTCGAGCTCAGCTATCTTGATTCGGATCGGATCCAGTTGGATCCGGCCCTACACTGGCAGTTTTTTGGTCTTCACGAATTCGCTCATAACTTTCTGCTCCGATGTCGGATTTACGCGATTTTGATGTCTATGCGAAGCTCTTGAAGTGCTCTTTCCAATGGTACAAGTCTCGTACGATTTGGACTTCTATATAGAAAGTTATTGATGTCGAAATATGAGTACCTCATTCGGACTTCTCATTTGACGCTCCAAATAGCTCCTTTTCGAGTCCAATCATCTTCGAAACCTGTAACTCTGCAAAACTAAAGCACAACCGGGTTTTGTGTCCTAACACGTCTAGAATGTCTATGAATGCATGTGATTATCCCGTAAAACCTAGACAAGCTCTTATCAAAATATAGAGAAAAATAGAAGTTATCAAATCCCCCCAGACTTAAACATTTGCTCGTCCTCGAGTAAAGAACGAAAGAATAAAATCTGAAAAACAGGGAATGACGAACATCAAATAGCATCATCGTGAGACTCAAAAGCAAAACATCCATCCAATACAAGTTTTCCGAGAATCGTACCCAAACCAGTCTACTATGATCTTCCTACCAAAGACTAATCTACCTAGCCATGGGACTTTTATTCCCACCTAAAACCCATTGGAATCTCTACAACTCATCAAGCCTATTTCCGAACCTATCCTTATCTTAAATTAGCCTTTTCGATCTTCGTTCATACTTGGATTTTTAACTTTTTGTAGAATTTCTCTATTGAACGCTAGCACCTTAGGTTTCTAGGACGTTGAAGTTGAAGGACATCGTTTTTCTCTTCTCTTTTTTTTTTCTTTTCTTTTTTTTTCGTTTCTCTTTTTTTTTCTTTTTATGTGATGTCCGACCCACAACTTAGACCTGAACCATCGATCGATGCACTCATGTCCTCGAACGATTTTCGTTGACGAGATTCTGACAGCGGAGTGTCGAGATGCTTTATTTTCCCAAGGCATTTGTTGAACTAGTTTTCATTGACCTGCAAGACTCGGAAAAGGTTCTACAAGAAACATATTACCTGGATATAGTCGTTTCAACTCCGTAGGTTCTAAACAACAATCTCATCCCACAAACTATATATAGAAAGTCTGGAGAACTATCAATTCGACACAGTTCAACCACGTTCTACAAAGTCACTAGATCATCAAGATATTCCTACTCTATCATCCCAAAAATCCTCCAAATGATGTTCAAAACGGGTGTCCGAGGTATGCACGTGAACCTATATAAACCTATATCTATATGTCATATGCAATCATGCAAACCTAACAAAAGTCATCTATATGGAAAAAAGAAAAAGAAAACGTGAATGCAACTAATGCAAAGTGATATGCAAAAGTGAAAAATTTTCCTAAGTCTATATGCCATGACAAAATGCACCTAAACTAAATGCAATCCTAAGTAGATAAGCCTGAATGTGTGAAGGATCTATCCACCTCCCAGACTTGAAACTGATACTCATCTCTCGTGTGTCGGTATGAACGCTCATAGAAAAACAAACGTTACCCGAAAAATAACATAGAGACTCGCATATGGATAAAGAAGTCCAGAGTATACAAAATCCGAATCCCAGTAATACATCTGAAAGGCCTACTACATCGCTACTAAAATGGAAAAGGGAAACGCCTACATGATCAGCGAACTAAGCGTCCGTCGGTGCATCGTCTCTGTTGTCCTCCATAGGTGCCGGCGGCTGCTCGTCGGGGAATAGCTGGCTACGAATCCATGGAACTCCGCGTATAGGGCGTCATGCTGGAGTCTGAGTGCCTGCATCTGGTTGACGAGCTGGGATGAAGTCCCAAACCATCTGGTGTACATGCTCGTCATCTCTGAGTCGACATGGCTCCGCATATCAGAGACGGCTCTGTCTAAGGCGCCTCTCGTGTCAAGCGTCGCCTGATACATGAACCTCTGGAAGTCGTCCTTGTTGGTTTATTGCTCTATGATGTACTGTTATGCGAGCGTTATTATGATACATTTGATGTATTGAAACGTTCTATGGTTTTATGGATGAGTGTTTGATTCATTACGTATTGTGCATACTTGATATGTTATGAAATCCATGTATTGTTATGAACAATACTAAACTCCATAGTCATGTATCATTGTGGGAATAATGATATGCTAAGACTAGTATGATATGTGATTGATGATCATATAGATAATCATAGGTATTGGATACGATCACAATCATAGGTATTCGTTGGAGAACGGAATACTGGAATGACCCGCATGAGATTGTCACATGGACTAGCGTCATGACTTGAATCTCATATGGCGGTTCCATGATATGATCCTATAACCTGAGATATCTACAGAATCCAACATGAGGAGTTGCGTGCTTGAATACGTCAAACGTCCTGCGTAACAGGAGGACTATAAAGGCATGTATCAGGTATGAAACGAATCATGTGCTGGATTGTAGATAGCCAAGACGGGATTTGTACCTCTCGTAAAAGAGAGAGATATCGCTGGGCCCCTCGTGTGAGCGAGACTTTAGAAATGTGTGGCCGCACTATAGACGAACGTCGTCTATTTCAGACAGTCGAACTCAGTGAACGAGAAAGCAGTCGAATCAGATAAGGTGGCTTATCCATGCCTTATGTTCGACATATGATATCAAGTGAATTCGTACACAATTGCCTCCCGCAACAAACACTGGGAAAGAACAAAGCAGATACCAGAGTGATACAAAAGGGTCATCAACCGGAATCATCACTAGCGTTCGTAAGATCACGAACAAACTCTATTCGAGATAGGTAGTCATAATGTCTTGCTAGAGACCTCTTATGACTTGTATATCTGGAATAGAGATTTCGGGTTAAACTGCTATATCTAATGAGCCTACAGGGTCACACACGCAGGGAAGGACAAAATGCATGAGAAAACGACGGAAAAACCAAGACGGAAGGGTCTGGAACGGATGGACCAGAAGTCTGGAACGGACGGTCCACGTGCATTTCTAGACCGTCCGTTCCGGGCTTCAGGTTTTTCCAAAATTAAACCGAAATTAGGGTTGAATCACTTTACAAGAAGGAGATTAAAAACCCTAATGGAGTGAGCCGACTTGATAACTTTTCTACAGATTTTGGTGAGATCTAAGAGGTTGGAAAAGTGATTGAAGTCTAGTTTTCTCGAAGTGAAAAACCGAATAGCAGATTCGGGTCCTAGCAGACAAGTTCCAACCGTTGGAATCCATCCCGAGGTGTGGATACGTGTAGAGGGCGAGGTATTCTTCCTCCCTTTCGTGATCAGACGAATTCTTCAATTGATACAGGCCCCGGATCGATTGAGGTAAGCGTTCTAACGTTTTTATGATTCATAGAAGGATGGTTCTAGGGTTTATTAAATTTTTGTTTAACATCCGCTGCGCAAACCCTAGAATCGATCTCTTAGGAATAGGTTTCGCTCTAGAGATCCCAGGAAACTCCAACAGTGGTATCAGAGCCTGGTTGCTCTGTTTTGATTTCGTAGAACCCGATCACGCACGTTTTAGGATTTGAATTGTTTGAATCTATGTTTGCTTTGATTTCTATGCATGTTTGTTGATTGAATCTATGGTAGATTGCATGTTTCATGTCGCATAGAGTGCAGGAGTTCGAATTTTGGGTCTACAGATGAATTCATATCAGTTTTGGATCTGATCGGGGCTGAGAACGCTAGAGAACGTGATCTGATCACGTAGACGACCCTAACCATCCGTTCTGGGTGAGCCAGACCGGACGGTCTAGGGGTGGCAGACTGCACAGATCAGAACGGGAGGTCCGTACTGGACCGTCCGTTCTGTCTGCTGCGGACCGTCCGTTCCGGCTTGTCTTGGAGTTGAACGTCTGTTCTGGCTTCTGAAGTCGAGAACGACTGTTCTGCCAAACCTGGAACGTCCATTCTGCATCCAGAACGGACGGTCCGAGGTCTAAATTCCGAAATTTGTCGTTTTCTAGGTCCGATTACGCAATTGTTGCTTAATCAGATCAACTATAACTCAAATAGACATGATTCATTCTTATGGATGGTCCACAGTGAATAAATGCATGTAACTTGATCATGATATTGGATATGCTTGATTGAGTGGGAGTTTCGAGATTGGGATTACGTAATCGAATGGATGGTCTATTCGGATTATGTAATACATCTGATCAAGGAACAACCGTTGATCCTTGATATGTACAATCGTTGCACAGAAACCGGTTAGATCTAGGAGCTCTACGAGTAAAGCACTTGTCAAGGCCTCGATCGTATGTATCATGGGCCATGCCGAAGCTGGGTGTGCCGTGCTATCTTGGTGAGGCAAGATGGAGAAATGGTGGTTCTCATAGCTTGAAAGTAGATGCTTGATCTAAGTGTGGTTTCGAAAATCCCTTGTTTATGTAATGCTAAGCGTGTACCTTCCATTACTAGAGAGCCTGTCAAGGCATCGATCGTCCGTAACACGGGTCATGCCAAAGCTGAGCGTGCGGATTATCTTTGTGAGGCAGGGTGGGAAATCGTGGTTCCCTTAGCTTGAATATTGTTTACCTTAGGTTAAGTTGCCAAGTTTGACTTGAGACTTAATAGTACAGATGAGACGAGTATGCAATGATATTCGATATCATAGTCTCATAAACGATCTAAGAGTCACATTGGATGTGATTGACATTAAATGTCTACCTAAATAGCGTAAGGCTGAGTGTAACAACTCATTCTTATGTGAAATACGGATCTTAGTCCCATATAGAAATTTATGGTAGGGTTATTTTTCTTTATGGGAATATAGCTTGTATATGCATCATGTTATCATTGATTGGTGATGGACTAGCTGGTAGTAGATCATTAATGTGTTATCGTTGATTGATGATGGACTAGCTGGTAGTAGATCATTGATAGAATCTGCAATTTTGTTTTGTTCGTTCTGTTTTGTCTCTTTTGTAGGACATGGCGTCAACCGGTAGCGTACCGAGTTTGACGATGCGATCTATCCTTGAGAAGGATAAGTTGACCGGGACGAACTTCTTAGACTGGTATCGGAACTTGAGAATTGTTCTCAAGCACAATAAGAAGTCATACGTCCTGGAAGGGGCTCTACCACCAGAGCCTGCGGCCAACGCCACGAGAGCCATCAGAGATGCTTGGTTGAAGCATCAGACAGACGACAATGAGATCTCCTGTCTCATGTTGGGAAGCATGGCCCCGAATCTGCAGAGGCAGTTTGAGGGGAAGAGTGTGTTTGATATGATCAATCAGCTCAAGACCATGTTTGAGGAGCTAGCGCGTACTGAAAAGTACAAGACGCTAAAAGCTCTAGTGAAGACAGAGATGACGAGAGGCAGCTCTGTCAACACTCACGTCCTCAACATGCAAGCTCGTGTTGAGGAACTTGAGCATATGGGAGTGAAGCTCGATGGTGACTTGGCTGCAGACTTGATCCTGATGTCATTACCCGAGGACTATAACTAGTTCATGATGCAGTACCATATGCAGGGAATGACTAAGAGCTTAGTCGAACTGCATGGGATGCTGAAATCGACCGAGCAGGATATTGTGGTGTCCAAGACTGTGCTTGTTGTTGAGAAAAACTCCAGCAAGAAGCGGCGAGGTAAAGCCAAGAAAAAGGCGGCAAAGACGGCAAAAGTTGCCTCTACGTCTAAGCCTAAACCCGATAAGGGTGACTGTCATTACTGCAGAGTGTCTGGACACTGGAAGTGTAATTGTCACCTTTACTTAAAGGATCTGAAGGACAAGAAGCTTGGTGAACCTTCTGTCTCAGATATTCATGTTATAGAAGCTAACATCTGTACTACATCTTCGTGGGTATTGGATACCGGAAGTGCCTCACACATTTGTGGAAATGTGCAGGGACTAAGAAGAGGTAGGATGCTAGCTAAGGGAGAAGCGGATCTACGCATTGGAAATGGAGCAAGAGTTGTTGCATTGTGTGTTGGCGTTTATGATTTGCATCTTCCTTCTGGACTTGTTTTAGAATTAAGTAATTGTTATTATGTGCCTGCGATTAGCAGAAACATTATTTCTATTTCTTGTCTGGATTTGGATGGTTTTCGATTTGTTATTGAGAACTCGAGTTTGATGATTTATCGAGACGATATTTACTATGGTAATGGTTATCTAGTGAATGGTTTATACGTCTTGAATGATCAGCCTTCGAACTCAACGTCAACCATCTATAACGTGAGTACGAAACGGTTTAAGCCGAACGACTTAAACCCGACCTTCCTCTGGCATTGTCATCTAGGCCATATAAACGAGAAGCGCATTCAGAAGCTTCATTCTGAAAGTCTTCTGGATTCATTTGACTTTGAGTCTCTTGAATCTTACGAGTCTTATTTAATGGGTAAGATGACGAAGCATCCGTTCAAGGGGAAAGGATAGAGAGCGACAGAGTTATTGGACCTAATACATAGTGATGTATGCGGACCAATGAGCTGTCCAGCTAGAGGAGATTATCTGTATTTCGTTACGTTCACTGACGATTTCAGTCGATACGGTTATGTCTATTTGATGAGACATAAATCTGAAACACTTGAAATGTTCAGGGCCTTCAGAAACGAAGTACAGAACCAGCTTGGCAAGACGATCAAGACA
>NW_010964962.1:91729-114768 GCF_000463585.1 Tarenaya hassleriana
TCGTTTGTCAGAATTTGGGGTTGCGACGCTTATGTGAAGAGTCAGATGACTGATAAGTTATGCTCTAAATTTGATAAGTGTTTATTTGTAGGCTACCCTAAGGAAACTAAGGGTTACTACTTCTATATTCCGGCAGAGAACAAAGTGTTCATTGCCAGGAATGCAACTTTTATGGAGCGAGAGTTCGTCTCCAAAAGAGTTAGTGGGAGTAGCATCGAACTTGAGGAAGTTCGAGAGCAACAACTAGACACTGAGCCGAGTGAAGAAGTTGAAGACGTTCAACCTGTTTCACTGTCGGTTGTGACTCAACCTTCGACGAGTGAACCTCGGAGATCAGGCAGGATTCGCCAAGAGCCTGTGAGATACAGATTTCTCGTGACTGGGAATGAAGAACTCATGTTATTGGAACATGATGAGCCTACCACATACCCAGAGGCTATGGCGAGTCCAGATTCCGAGAAATGGCGCGAGACTATGAAGTCCGAGATGCAATCCATGTCAGACAACCAAGTATCGACTCTGATTGATGCATCTGAAGGGATAAAACCCATCGGATGCAAGTGGATCTTCAAGAAGAAGACCGACATGGATGGCAACGTGCACACGTATAAGGCACGACTTGTGGCGAAAGGATTTCGTCAGATTCATGGTATTGACTATGATGAGACCTGTTCGCCCGTAGTTATGCTGAAGTCCATCAGGATCCTACTTGCCATAGCCGCATTTACGACTATGAGATATGGAAAATGGATGTCAAGACTGCGTTCCTTAATGGGAACTTGATCGAGGATGTGTACATGACACAACCCGAAGGTTTTGTCGATCCAAGGAACCCGGGGAAGGTGTGCAAGCTTCAGAGGTCCATTTATGGACTGAAGCAGGCTTCGAGGAGCTAGAACCTTCGCTTTGATGAGACAATCAAAAGGTTTGGTTTCTCACATAACGAAGACGAGCCGTGTGTTTACAAGAAGGCTAGTGGGAGCACAGTTGTATTTCTAGTGTTGTACGTGGATGACATTCTCCTTATAGGGAATGACGTTCCTACCTTGCAAGACGTTAAGTCTTGGCTAGGAACGCAGTTTTCTATGAAAGACCTAGGAGAATCGGCCTACATTCTAGGCATTAAGATCTATAGAGATAGATCGAGGCGTCTTGTAGGATTGAGTCAGAGTACTTACATCGATAAGATCTTGAAACGGTTCAGGATGCAAGATTCCAAGAAAGGAACCTTACCGATGAGCAGTGGCACAATTCTCTGCAAGAGTCAGTGTCCTACGACACCTGATGAGCGAGAACGCATGGATCGGATTCCATATGCTTCGGCAATTGGATCCATCATGTATGCCATGCTTTGTACTCGACCGGATGTATCCTATGCGTTGAGTATTACGAGTAGATACCAGTCAGATCCAGGTGAGTTGCACTAGATCGCCGTCAAGAACATCCTGAAGTACTTGAGAAGGACTAAGGATGTGTTCTTGGTATACGGTGGGTCGGAAGACGAGCTCGCTGTAAAGGGTTACACCGATGCTAGTTTCCAGTCAGACCCGGATGACTACAGATCGCAGTTTGGCTATGTTTTCTACTTGAACGGAGGCGCTATTAGCAGGAAGAGTTCCAAGCAAGCGACCGTTGCAGATTCTACTACAGAAGCTGAGTATATTGCAGCATCGGACGCAACAAAGGAAGCTGTTTGGATCAGAAAGGTTGTTGGTGACTTGGGTGTCATTCCGAGTGCTGATAGCCCCATTGCTCTGTATTGTGACAACAATGGAGCGATCGCACAAGCGAAAGAACCCAGATCCCATCAACGATCCAAACACATACTCAGACGATTTCACCTTATCAGGGAGATCATAGACAGAGGAGACGTGCACATTTGCAGAGTGTCGACAGATGACAACATTGCCGATCCATTGACGAAGCCTCTCCCTTCGTCGAAGAATGAAGGTCATGTTAGGGATATGAGAATTAGATGTTTAGCAGTCCATGAGTAGAGCAAGTGGGAGTCATTATGGGAATGATGACATAATAAGACTAGTGTGATGTGTGATTGATGATCATATAGATGATCGTAGGTATTGGATATGATCATAGTCATATGTATTCGTTGGAGAACGGAATACTGGAATGACCCACATGAGATTGTCACATGGAGTAGCGTCATGACTTGAATCTCATATGACGGTTCCATGATTGGATCCTAAGACCTGAGATATCTACGGAATCCAACATGAGGAGTTGCGTGCTTTGAATACGTCAAACGTCCTGCATAACAAGAGGACTATAAAGGCGTGTATCAGGTACGAAACGAATCATGTGCTGGATTGTAGATAGTCAAGACGGGATTTGTACCTCTTGTAAAAGAGAGAGATATCGCTGGGCCCCTCGTGTGAGCGAGACTGTAGAAATGTGTGGCCGCACTATAGACGAACGTCGTCTATTTCAGACAGTCGAACTCAGTGAACGAGAAAGCAGTCGAATCAGATAAGGTGGCTTATCCATGCCTTATGTTCGACATATGATATCGTGATACGAAAGGATCATCAACTGGAATCATCACCGGCGTTCATAAGATCATGAATAAACTCTATTCGAGATAGGTAGGCATAGTGTCTTGCTAGAGACCTGATCACTTGCGTGACGAGTCTTAAATTTGTAACCCGAAACACAACTAATCCGCAAGTATACGGATGTTGTAGTACCGGGGTCGAACACAAGGATTTAAGTGGTTAAGCTAGGAATCGATTAAAACTAGGAAAATGGTGAGAATAAAATTGGAGGATTGTTTTTGTGGTTTTGGAAATTGGAAGAAACAAAACAAGATAAAATAAAATCAAAGACAAATAGTATACAAGAGGAGATAATCAATTGGAAAGGGTTATGGATTTCGGGGTTCATCAAACATGCGAGGACGTGCTAAATGTTGAGAATCTATTTCATGCTTCCTTTGAAATTGGGGATTCCAAGATAAAGATCAGGATTTGCTCTCTCGAACTAAATGCCCGCTACCCTAGAGACCATTCCATCTACTTTCGTAACTTGGGATGAAATCCTAAGTGCATTAAACTCTCTTGTCAAAATCCTAGGTTGGATTGAACCGAATTTCTTCGTTTTCAATTGCAACCCATTTGAATGAATGCATCAAGGAGTCAAGGTGTCATGTCTCCATGGAAACCAAGACTCTAAAATCAACTCAAAGGATTTTCACCCCAAGAGAGCATTAAAATCCATTCACTCTCATTCAATGGCAATCCATCTACTCATGAACCCTAAGTCTCCAAAGAGATTCAATCAAAGAAGGATATGGAAAATAAGCATAGAAATCACCCATTGAATGAAATGAAAGTCTAATCAAAGAATAAACATAGATTCATCAAATGGGTTCACACATCCTCACATGAGGATTCACCCTCAATCCATAACTATCTAACTACTCACAAACCATGTTCAAAAGGAAAGCAAAACAAAGACAAAGTGCAGAAACCATAGAGAGAGAGTAGAGAGATGCTCAAGAGGTCTTCAATCTTCAATGAATTCTCCTTCTTCTTTCTCCTCCAAGAGCTCTCATTTTCTCTCCCAAGGTCTCTATTTTCGGCCCCCAATCGAACTTAGGGTCCCCCTCACTCATTTCCACTCAAAAACCCAAAGAGAATGGCGAAACGGCGTAGCTTTGGCGGAGTCTGTCAAGTGGTCCGTCCGTTCTAGGTTGGTTCGGTTTTTCAGACCGTCCGTTCCAGCTTCTTCACAGACCGTCCGTTCCTGTATCTTCGGACCGTTCGTTCTGCACCTGTGGACCATCCGTTCTGCGTGTATTACGGTCCGTCCGTTCTGTAGTTCTGGTTCGGAGGGTTGTCTTATGGTATGTCCGCTCTGCTACACAGTCCGTCCGTTCCGCCATACACAGTCCGTCCGTTCCAGACCTGATTATGGGAAATTATGCTTCTGTCTTCTCCGTTCCCGAAAACCCTCAAGTTCCTACAATATTCAAAACCTAGTCCCAGAGACCTAAAGATGGATCTAATATGCCTAGTATGTGTGGAAACCGTTTAGAAACCAAAGGCATATTCGGTATAAAGCTAGATAAAATCCGAGGCATCAAATTCCCCCAGACTTAAATCTTTGCTCGTCCTCGAGCAAATAAAATTGATGAAACACAAAGTATGAGTAGGACGGTGAGTTAGAAATCGGTCTTTGATGAGTTTCAAGATCTAGCTGCGTATCCACGCTTAGTTGATGGGAATAGAATCGAATCTAGGCTACTCTAGCTATCCTCTCTTGTCAACTAACTTCCCTAAGCATTGGGTTTCTATGTCATCCAAAGTCTACCATAAGAGTAATCACTACCCCCAAGCAATCTCCTAAACCTATTTACCTTTTTTCTCCCTAAGGTATGTTGTCTCTTCATTTATTCTTCCATTTTTTATTTATTTATTTATTTTTTCTATTCTTTCTCTTTTTGTTTCTTTTCTTCTTTCTTTCAAGAGTAAGTTTTAGAGAAGTATCATCCCGAGTTCCTAGGACGTTGAAGTTGACAAGTGCCTTAACTTTTTGCTTTTCTCTAATGATCATGACACTTGTCCCACAACTTAGACCCGAACCGTCGAATTTCGACGTACTCATGTCATCGAATGATTTTCATTGACGATATAGTGACAACGGAGTGTTGGGATATGTACTTTTTTCGCTTATTCCTACATTATTCTATCCAAGAGACTATCCATCCTATGGGAAAGACTACGGAAACGGTTTTTAGGGAGATATCTAACCTGGGTTTGGTCGATCCTACTCTCTGGTACTTAAAGACAACAATATACCTCACAACCTAGAATCACAAGCATCAAAGAGAGGGTTCGTTATTCACCTATCATCGACAATCTACTCAAATACTTAGAAACATCTAAGTCCAATTCACTAGGCAATTTCTAAGCAGCTATCATCATCATCCCATCATCGATCAATCTCAACTCAAAACGGTTTATGCAATGCATATGCCCCTATATGATCTTGACCTATATGTGACAAATGCAATGCAAGACTAAGTGATGTCTATATGTGCAAATGCAAGCGATGCAAGTGTAGAATGCATCTATAGTGAGAGAGAAATGATGATTTTTTTTTATATGCAAGTGAATGTATGAAATGCATCCTAGAAGGGACTTGAACGAGACACCGTCTGCGGTGTCACTCAAATCCGAAGGGGCGTAATATGTGGAATAGGAAATTCAGAACTAAGTGGAATAGGAGGGAAAAATGAGTGCATAACCTTGTGGCCAAGGTTAAAAGATGCATCCACGCATTCCACTTTTGATGTGTTCCACATTGTGTGTTGTCTTTTGTTCCAAGTCGGGATTCAACCTTAGATAAGAGCTTAAATTAAGCAAAGATCAAGTGAATCTGATAACAGTCAAGTATGCAAGACAACATAACAAAATAACAACTCGAGTCATAGGTCCCATAATGCTGAAAAATGAAAAAGAAAGAGAATGGTCCTGATACATCTGCTCGAGAACTCTACTGGGCTCCATCCTCAGTGTCCATGTGGTCAGTGTCTCTCGGTGGTGGGCACGTGCGGCGTGGCGGTGGAGCTGTCTCCGTCATCGTGGACATCATGAACTCCTCTAAGGTGCTCATGTATAGCTCCTGGGTGTCCATTCGTTGCTACAGGTGGTCGAATCGGGTGTTCATGGCGTTGAACTGATGGAGTATCATGTCCTGCAACCCCTGGATATCTGCCCACATGGCTGATGCCGAGGAAGAAGAAGCTCTCGGCGTTCTCTGCGTCTCTTGTGGCTCATCCTAGGCTGGCTCGGCTCGGCTGTGTGCTCAACCGGTTCCTCTGTCGCAGTGTCATCCTCTGGGATGTCTCCAGTAGCCCCATGGTCTGGATAAGGGGCAGGGGGTCCGACTGGCATCTCCTCGGGGCCTGTTGCGGTGTCACTCGGAAGTAGAAGCCCTCCGTAGTCAGCGGGGGAAGCTCGATCGTGGGTAGAGTGACCGTCTGTAGTGCGGCATTCTCGTCGAGATATTTCCATGCATACCGAGTGCGGGCTGGCTTCTCGATATCTCTCTTCAGGAAGAGAGTTTCTAAGTCTAGCTCTGTGGGGCCGTCGATAGTGCCCCATCTCATCCCCAAGTTGATCCCCACTCTCCGGGCGATCATGGATACAATGCCACCCACCCACATCGGGACCTTGGCAAAGCCCTTCCGCACGCTCCAATGAATGTGTAGAGCCTCCTTGGATGCCACCTAGCTCTGACATCCCCCAATCATCGCCATCAAATGCGTCCCTGAGTGCTCGGCATAACAAACATACCTCTAGGATCGTGACGTTACCCTGATCTCCTCTAGCAAACAGACATCCGGACATAAACATGTGCAAGTATCGTACCGCTGGATGCCTGATCCACGTAGACTTCCCTTTTCCCCTCGAAGCGTCCTGCGACGCAATAGTCCTCCAAAACTGATGGTATGCTTCGGTGGGGATGTCTGGCCACATGCTCGTGGTTCCTTGTGGAACCCCGAGAATCTCAGCGAAGTCCGTCATGCTGAAACAGTAGGTCTAGTTGGCCAGACAGAAGAGCATATAGGCGTCTTCTATCGAGCCATTCTCTGGGAAGTGACACCTATATGAGGACATAAATTCCAATGTGAGGTGCTTGTAGGTCTCCTCCCGCGTCATGAAGAGTATGTCCCATCCCAGCTGATGGAACAGATATCTCACTTGCTCCTCTATCCCGAGCTTCTGAATATCGTTGCTCACGAACTTTGTCGGTGAAAGCCCGTGGCCCTCGAACCTGATGTGGCGGCTTCTCTGACCCACGAGAACATACTAGATGCGTGAGGGCTGCTCGTGGGTGGTAGTGATGGGTGTCAGCTCGATGAGTTCTCCCACTGCGTTCTCGGGTATCTCAAACGGTTCTGTCTTAGGAGCGGTGTCGCAGTATACTTCGAAGTCCATATGCTCAAGATATAAAACATCGACAGTTAATTATAGCATGGATGGTTCGAAAAGAGATCGTGAAAGGCCAATAAATGGCGAAAATTCTGTCTCACGGTGTTTGGGTCCTATACGGTCTAGTTTCAAACCGTCTGGACCGAACGTGTGAATTTTTATTCGCGGACGGGGTCCCAGTCTGTTAGGTCTGCATGACAGATTGTCGGGTCCGTGGTGACAGACTTGGGAATGGACGGACTGGACAGAACAGGTGTGGAGCGATCGGTCTGCTCAAGCTTCGTTCTAGGGCACTTTGTGTCTCTTCTTCTCCGCGAGCCAGCGCCGTTCTACGCCTGAAGACCGTACGTTCCAGGGTTCCGCCATTGTTAAGCTTCGAAAACCTTCGGGTTTTCATGATTTTCTCCCCTAGAATCCCTAAATGCGATCCATTTTAAACCGATTTTGCAAGAATTAAGGCCTATACTAATCGATCGCTAAAAAATGTTTCGATTATACCTTAGGGGATTGATAATGGAACGAATGGGAGCAAGAGTGAGAGAGAGGGAGAGAGAATGGGGGTTCGCCGCGGGGTGGGGAGGTTCGTTGGAGGTGGAAGCGGTCGGAATCTGCTCGGAAAGTCGCCGGAGGGGGAGAGCTCGACTTCGGTCTGGAGTGGGTGTGCGGAACATAGTGTGGGCGGACTGAACCCCAATTACCTTTTTATTACCGAATTTTGGCCCTAGAACGGACGTTTCTCTAAGCTAGACCGCCCGTTCCAATGTGTCATAGAACGAACGTTCCGAAGAGTGTGGACCGCCCGTTCCATATGTATCAGAACGGACGTTCCGATTAAGCGTAGACCGTCCGTTCTGCCTCATTCCAGGCAGCTTCCCGACTTCGCGCTTCGATTTCTGTTTTCCTGCATCACGGCCTGTCTAATCCGGCTCTAACCAACATCAATCATAGCAGGAAAGTATCAAACCCAATCAAGAAAGTGCAGATGAATGATTCTAAATGAGATGCAAGTGCTAAAAAGGATACGAAAAAGGATATGTACAAGTTCGGGGTGCCTCCCGAGAGCGCTTATTTATGGTCCTAAGCTTGACCGTGTCTGCTCCTATTCCTCAGCTGGATCAGAGAGGCGCAATGTGCCTCTCCCCATGTCTCGTTCTCCGGGGTTATAGACTTTTAACCTTTAAGCATTCACTTTAAATGTGGTTCCTCCATGACCGTATAACTCTACCACTCCATGAAAATAAACCTTCTTGATTTTGAACGGTCCCGACCAACGCGATTTTAGCTTTTCCGGAAAGAGCTTAAATCTAGAGTTGAAGAGGAGCACTTGGTCACCATCTCTGAATGTTCTCTGCAATACACGGCGATAATGCCACTTCTTCGTCCTCTCTTTGTAGATTCGGGCGTTCTCATACGCATCCATCCGAATCTCATCAAGCTCATGAAGCTCTAACATCCGCTTCTCCGCGACCGATTTCCAATCAAAATTCAGCTTCTTGATCGCCCAAAGAGCTTTGTACTCAAGCTCAAATGGAAGGTGGCAAGCTTTCCCATAGACAAATTGGAAGGGAGACATACCGATGGGTGTCTTGAAAGCTGTCCTATACGCCCATAGAGCATCGTCAAGCTTCATCGCCCAATCTTTCCTTGACCTTGACACCGTTTTCTCAAGTATCGCCTTGATCTCCCTATTTGAGATTTCAACTTGCACGCTCGTTTGAGGGTGATATGGGGTAGCCACCTTATGCTTCACACCATACTTCTTCAAAAGAGCTTCGATGGTGTGGTTGATGAAGTGAGACCCTCCATCACTGATCACGACCCTTGGTGTCCCGAATCTTGGAAAGATCACCCTCTTGAACATCTTAGTCACCACCTTCGAGTCATTAGTAGGACTCACAATCGCTTCTACCCACTTGGTGACATAGTCTACTGCCACTAGAATGTTCTGATTCCCATAGGAAGACGGGAATGGTCCCATGAAGTCGATTCCCCAAACATCGAAGGGCTCAACTTCCAAGATGTAGTGCTGAGGCATCTCGTGGCGGCGTGATATATTCCCGGTCCTTTGGCAAGCGTCGCAAGAAGAGACGTATTGGTGAACATCCTTAAACATTGAAGGCCAATAAAACCCGGCTTGAAGATTTTTCGCTACGGTTTTCGACGCTCCGAAATGACCTCCATAGTCCGAAGAATGACAATGATGAATCACTCCTTGGACTTCCTCTTTGGGAATACATCGCCTAAAGAGGCCATCCTTGCCTCTTTTGAAAAGGAAGGGTTCTTCCCAGAAATATTCCTTGACATCTCTAAAGAACCGCTTCCTCCCGTTATAGTCAAGCTCGTGAGGAGTGTACCCGGTGACAATGAAGTTAACAAAATCTGCATACCACGGATCTCTCTCCCTGACTTGTACCGCCATCACATGATCATCCCGAAGATAGTCATTGATTGGAACCCTCTCATGGCATTCAATTCGGGAAAGATGGTCGGCCACTCCATTCTTTGTACCTTTCCTATCCCTGATTTCCAAGTCGAACTCTTGCAGCAAGAGCACCCATCTAATTAGTCTAGGCTTGGCGTCTTTCTTGGACAAAAGGTACCTCAAGGCAGCATGGTCGGTATAGATTATTACCTTCGACCCGACCAAGTAGGACCGGAACTTCTCAAAGGTAAAGACAATGGCGAGTAACTCCTTCTCAGTGGTGGAGTAATTGACTTGTGCATCATCTAAAGTCCGGATCGCATAATAAATGGCATGTAGCTTTCTGTCTTTCCTTTGACCCAAGACAGCCTCGATGGCGAAATCGCTCGCATCGCACATAAGCTCAAAGGGAGCTTCCCAATCCAATGGCTGAATAATAGGCGGGGAAATGAACCCCTTCTTCAGAGTCTCAAAGGCAGCCTCGCACTCATGGGTGAACTCAAAGGGCACATCCTTTGCAAGCAGTTCCGTCAAAGGTCTTGAAATCTTCGAGAAGTCCTTGATGAACCTCCTGTAGAACCCGGCATGTCCTAAGAAATTCCGGATTCCCTTAACATTCCGTGGAGGCGGCAACTTCTCTATCACTTCGACCTTAGCTCGATCAACCTCAATCCCCTTGCTCGAAATCTTGTGGCCTAGCACAATGCCCTCTTGGACCATGAAATGGCACTTCTCCCAATTCAGCACAAGATTCGCCTCAACACACTTGTCCAACACTCGGCGAAAATTCATTAGACACACAGAAAAGGAGGGCCCATGGATAAGAAAAATCATCCATGAACACCTCCATAACATCCTCAATGAGATCAGAAAATACAGCAGTCATGCATCTCTGAAATGACGTCGGTGCATTACATAAACCAAAGGGCGCAGGTGCATTACATAAACCAAAAGGCATCCTACGGTATGCAAAGGTGCCATATGGACATGTAAGGGTGGTTTTCTCCTGGTCGTTAGGGTGAATAGGGATTTGGAAGAATCCTGAGTAGCCATCAAGAAAGCAAAAATGGGAATGCAAGGCTAACCTCTCTAGCATTTGGTCGATGAAGGGCAAAGGAAAATGATCTTTACGGGTGTTCGAATTCAGCTTCCTATAATCAATGCACATCCTCCAACCCGTAACTGTCTTAGTGGGTATCAATTCATTATGTTCATTTTCCACCACAGTGATACACCCCTTCTTTGGTACAACTTGCATGGGACTAACCCATGCTCTATCTGAAATCGGGTAAAAGATACCCGCATCTAACAGTTTAAGCACTTCCTTCTTCACTACCTCCTTCATGGTCGGGTTTAACCTACGTTGATGTTCGATGGAGGTCTTAGAGTTATCCTCTAGATGAATGCGGTGCATGCAAAGGGAAGGACTAATTCCTCTAATGTCGTCTAGAGTGTAACCCAAGGCTTGTCTATACTCCCTAAGCAATGCAACTAATTCAGCTAGCTCCACATCAGTCAAATCAGCATTCACAATGATCGGGTAAGTAGAATTAGGTCCGAGAAATTCATACCTAAGCCCTTGTGGTAAGGGCTTCAATTCCACCTTTGGCGCGCTTTCTGGATCCCAATCTTTCTTCCCGTCGTTTCCACATCGTGCTGCTTGACTTGTATGGAGGAGACCGGAGCTTGATGACTCGGAGAGGGTGATGGTTCCTCTCTGTTTTCCTCGTCCCTTAGCCAAGGGAACTCGCGGCCAGAACAAGATAAGGGCTCAACGGCCCTGTATTTCCAACCCTCAAGCTCAATCGCTGAGCTGTCATCTAAAGTCCGAACAATGCTCCGAACTTCCTCCCAATTGCAGTACACGCTCTCTTGTACCGCGTTCAGTGCCATCTCAAGGGGATCTGAATCTCTGAACTCATCCCTCACTTCGTCAACTAATGTGTCGATCAAGTCCGGGTAGAAGGAAGACTCTACCAAACGCGGCTGCTTTAGGTTCTGATCAAGTCTGAACTCAATCGTCTCATCACCAATCTTCATCGTGAGTCTACCCTCTCTGACATGCACAACAGCATCATCCGTATTCAGAAACGGCCTACCAAGTATGATGGGGATTTTGGAATCCTCCGGCATGTCCAGAACCACAAAGTCGACGGGGACATAGAATTCCCCTATCTTAAGAGGCACATCCTCCAAGATCCCAGCGCCATCCTTGTCGGTTTTAGCTCACCGACATTAAGTTTCTTAAATATGGAGAGAGACAGCAAACTGACACTTGCGCCCAAATCGCAAAGCGCCCTCTCAATCTCCACATTCCCCAATCTGCACGGGATGGAGAAGCTACCCGGATCAGCCATCTTCTGCGGTAACTCCGTCTGCAATATGGCAGCACTCACTTCTGTACTAAGTGCCACTGTCTCCTTTTCAACCGCCCTCTTCTTCGTAAGAATGTCCTTCAAAAATTTGGTGTAAGATGGGATTTGGAGAATTACCTCGTGAAAAGGCATGGTCACTTCTAGCTTCTTCAACATCTCGGTAAACTTGGCAAACTGGCTGTCTTCGTTGTACTTCCTTGCTCGAGATGGAAAAGGTAAAGGGGGTGCCTGTGGAGGAGGCGGAATATACCTCGCCTCTTCCCCCTCTACAACATGGCCCTTGTCTTTATCTAAGGCGGCCCTTTGAGGTTCATGTGAACCTTCTCCCTCGTCTCTGATGACTGGGGAGGTCTCCGGAAGCTGTCTTCCGCTTCTCAGGCCTATGGCATTAATATGCTCCCTCGAGTTAGGATCGATCTTACCCTGAAATTTGCCTTGAGATCTTGTAGCTTAGGAAGCAAGCTGAGCAATCTGGTTGTCCATCATCTTGATATGTGAATCCATCCCATCTAATCTCTGCTCAAAGCTCTCTTGCTTCCCCTTGAATCCTTGCATCTCTTGACTTAGGCTAGAAAATGAGTTTCTCTGATCATTCATTAGCTGAGCTAACATCGACTTTAACTCTGATTCTTCTTCCTTAGCCTGAGTCGGAGAGGCTCTGTATCCTTGATTCCTCTGATTGTAGTCCTGGCCCTGATTCTGATACCCCTGATTCTGATATCTAGGCCGAAATCCCGGGGGTCCCTGAGGTTCCACCATATACATGACCGGTTTACCCTTCTGTGGGTTTGATGAACCAGACCTAGCAAGCTGTAGCTTGATGGCATAAAGCTCCGAAAGAACGGCTTGTAAAGCCGAAGACTCGCTAGCATCCCCTTTGACATCAGCCTTAGGCAAAGACCGCCTGCTACCCATTTCCCCTGAAATACTTCTCCCTTTCGCCATTTTAGCAATCTGCGCTTCCAAAGCCTCGAAAGAGAGATCATACACGTTGCCTCCGCATGCTGCATCGACCCATCCTCTTGTGGCGTCCATAAGGCCATGTATGAAAGTAGAGAGGAGATACTTGTTGTCCATACCGTGGTGCGGACACATTCTCTGATACTCCTTAAATCTCTCCCAAGCATCATACAAGGTCTCATCATCATCTTGAGCGAAGGAGTTGATCTTGTTCAAGGCTAGCTGCGTCTTCATGGGCGAGTAGTATTTCATCATGAACTTCTCTTCCATCTCGTCCCATGTAGAAATAGAATTTGGCTCCAAGGTATAGAGCCAATCTCGTTCCTTGTCCATCAGAGAGAAAGGAAATGCCTCGATCATCGCGTCTTCCATTGTTACCCCTGGCGGCTTCTTGATGGTTCGACACTACATCTTAAACTGCGTAAGATGAGAATTCGGATCCTCATTATACCTCCCTCTGAAGCTCATCTGATTCACCATCTGAATGAACTGTGGCTGCAGCTCAAAGTGGTCTAAGGGTGGTCGATTGATGCACGAAAGCAATTGAGTATGCTTGGGCGTCGTTTACATTCCGAGCGTCTACAGATTATCTCGGACGTGCTCTCTTGGTTGTGCCTCACCCCTTGCTGTCTCTTCTACCATTCTGTTCTCTCTTCGTTTTCTGTGGATTTCCCTCTCGGTTCTGTCTATGTCCAGATCGAAAGGAAGCTCAAAATCTGAGTCGAGTTGTCTTCGAGTAGGACGTCTGCTCATGCACTAAGGGAATCCTGCAAAAACAAAAGTCCAGAAAAAGGCAGAGAAGGTGAATCGAAGTGAATAAAAAGGCAGAGAGTAAGGAGAGACACCCGATAATGTCCAGAATAACTCCGAAAAAGTCCAGAAAAATCTGAAAATGTCTAGAGAGGTCCCGAAAAATCCAGAACAAGTCCAGAAAAGTCCAGGGAAATACAAACAGCAAAAAATAAAAACAGAAAAACCAAGAAATAAAAGAAACAAAGAAAAATTGACTCAAGAGAAAAATAAAAATCACACAAACACTCAAAGAAAAAGGAAATGAACCAACACACAAAAAATCAAACCGAAAAAAAATCAAAGACTCCGGAAAGACTGACCTAGAGTCAATCTATCCTAGCTATGGAAACCGTAAAAAGTCTCCGGCAACGGCGCCAAACACTTGATCACTTGCGTGACGAGTCTTAAATTTGTAACCCGAAACACAACTAATCCGCAAGTATACGGATGTCGTAGTACCGGGGTCGAACACAAGGACTTAAGCGGTTAAGCTAGGAATCGATTAAAACTAGGAAAATGCTGAGAATAAAATTGGAGAATTGTTTTTGTGGTTTTGGAAATTGGAAGAAACAAAACAAGATGAAATAAAATCAAAGACAAATAAAATGCAAGAGGAGATAATCAATTGGAAAGGGTTATGGATTTCGGGGTTCACCAAACATGCGAGGACGTGCTAAATGTTGAGAATCTATATCATGCTTCCTTTGAAATTGGGGATTCCAAGATAAAGATCGGGATTTGCTCTCTCGAGCTAAATGCCTGCTACCCTAGAGACCATTCCATCTACTTTCGTAGCTTGGGATGAAATCCTAAGTGCATTAAACTCTCTTGTCAAAATCCTAGGTTGGATTGAACCGAATTTCTTCGCTTTCAATCGCAACCCATTTGAATGAATGCATCAAGGAGTCAAGATGTCATGTCTCTATGGAAACCAAGACTCTAAAATCAACTCAAAGGATTTTCACCCCAAGAGAGCATTAAAACAATCCATCTACTCATGAACCCTAAGTCTCCAAAGAGATTCAATCAAAGAAGGATATGGAAAATAAGCATAGAAATCACCCATTGAATGAAATGAAAGTCTAATCAAAGCATAAACATAGATTCATCAAGTGGGTTCACACATCCTCACATGAGGATTCACCCTCAGTCCATAACTATCTAACTACTCACAAACCATGTTCAAAAGGAAAGCAAAACAAAGACAAAGTGCAGAAATCATAGAGAGAGAGTATAGAGATGCTCAAGAGGTCTTCAATCTTCAATGAATTCTCCTTCTTCTTTCTCCTCCAAGAGCTCTCCTTTTCTCTCACAAGGTCTCTATTTTCGGCCCCCAATCGAACTTAGGGTCCCCCTCACTCATTTCCCCTAAAAAACCCAAAGAGAATGGTGAAAAGGCGTAGCTTTGGCGGAGTCTGTCAAGTGGTCCGTCCGTTCTAGGTTGGAAACTTTTCTACTTGGCTAGACAACATCGGTCCCATGGGTTCCAACCAACGATTTCTATCCCACAAGCCATTCTAGACAATCCTAAAGGTCAAGCAATCAATTCAACAAAACATAAACACATTCAACGGATCACAGTGTTTTCAGGACGTTTCTACTCTCTCATGCCATAGATCATCACAACAATGCTCAAAACGGTTTTATGCATGTGATTTTATATATCCTAAACACTATATGAGAATGCACAATCCTAACAACAAACTATATGATCATAATGCATCCTATATGCACATGCAACTAAAAAGTGAAAATAAAAGAGAAAAATGCATGCAACACTACTCTATGTGGATATGGTTTGGCGTTAGACGAGTCCTCCCCCAGACTTGAATTAGACACTGTCCTCGGTGTCAATTCTCATCTAGTAGAGGCAACCAATAAGATGAGTCAAGAGAGAAGTAAATCAAAAAGAGAAAAGAATACTTAGCTCGCGACATTCGTTCACTCGCACTTAAGTCTGCCTACGTCTATCGCATAGCTAGCTTCCTTGCCTCCTCGACAACTCCTCATTAGAACTCAACCTGGTGATAAGAGACACAAACCAATATCCGATGCAAAAAGAAACAGAAAGGGAAGAAAAACTAACCTAAGAACTCGGGTTGCCTCTCGGAAGCGCTTGTTTAAGGTCGTAAGCTTGACTCGTTTTGCTCATGTTGGAGGGGGTTCATGTGGAATGGTTCTTGGATGAATGGTTTTAGGTGGAATGAGATTCGATGGGACAAACTCACCGGACTTGGTATGACTTCGATCGATGTGATTTAGTTCTTCATTTACCTTATCGAGCGACCGAAGATTGAGTGGTGGTAATTGGGGGTCAGGATGGAAGTCCGATGGAAGAAGTGGTGGATCTCCTTGAATATCAGTTTGGGGAACTGCTCGACCCGAGAAGGAAATGGTCACAGACGAGTAAACAACCAGTTCAACCTTATGTGATTTCACCTCGAATTTTCGCTTTTGTGAATATGGTTGATCAAACTGAACGTCTTCCTTGTGTTTCTTTAGGCGTGAAGGGAACAGAACAAGTGGTGATCTTGGCGGTGGAGGCACATATTTCGGTTCTGTCTCTTCGTAGTTCGTCCTTAAATGCTCATCTGCTATCAAAACGTCAGGCGTATAATCCAAATAAGCATTAGAACACTCACCTTTCTCCTCCAAGAGCTCTCCTTTTCTCTCCCAAGGTTTATATTTTCGGCCCCCAATCGAACTTAGGGTCCCCCTCACTTATTTCCCCTCAAAAACCCAAAGAGAATAGCGAAACGGCGTAGCTTTGGCGGAGTTTGTCAAGTGGTCCGTCCGTTCTGGGTTGGTTCGGTTTGTCAGACCGTCCGTTCCAGCTTCTTCACAGACCGCCCGTTCCTATATCTTCGGACCGTCCGTTCTGCACCTGTGGACCGTCCGTTCTGCGTGTATTACGGTCCGTCCGTTCTGTAGTTCTGGTTCGGAGGGTTGTCTTGTGGTCTGTCCGCTCCGCTACACAGTCCGTCCGTTCCGCAATACACAGTCCGTCCGTTCCAGACCTGATTCCGGGAAATTATGCTTCTGTCTTCTCCGTTCCGTCCCAAAAATCCTCAAGTTCCTGCAATATTCAAAACCTAGTCCCAGAGACCTAAAGATGGCTCTAATATGCCTAGTATGTATGGAAACCGTTTAGAAACCACAGGCATATTCGGTATAAAATTTAGCCATCAAGACCGCCTATGACTTGTATATCCCGAATAGAGATTTCGGGTTATACTGCTATATCGAATGAGCCTACAGGGTCACACACGCAGGGAAGGACAAAACGCACGAGAAAACGACGGAAAAACCAAGACGGAAGGGTCTGGAACGGACGGACCGGAAGTCCGGAATGGACGGTGCGCCAGTTCCAGACCCGAGGTCCAGAACGGACGGTCCACTTAACGCAGACCGTCTGTTCTGCATAGCCGGAATGGACGGTCTACGTGTATTTCTGGACCGTCCGTTCCGGGCTTCGTGTTTTTCTGAAATTAAACCGAAGTTAGGGAAATTAGGGTTGAATCACTTTATAAGAAGGAGATTAAAAACCCTAATGGAGTGAGCCGACTTGATAACTTTTCTACAGACTTTTGGTGAGATCCAAGAGATTGGAAAAGTGATTGAAGTCTCGTTTTCTCGAAGCGAAAAACCGTATAGCAGAGTGGGTCCTAGCAGACAAGTTCCAACCGTTGGAATCCATCCCGAGGTGTGGGTACGTGTAGAGGGTGAGGTATTCTTCCTTCGTTTCGTGATCAGACAAATTCTTCAATTGATACAGACCCCAGATCGATTGAGGTAAGCGTTCTAACGTTTCTACGATTCATAGAAGTATGGTTCTAGGGTTTATTAAATTTTTGTTTTACATCCGCTGCGCAAACCCTAGAATCGATCTCTTAGGAATAGGATTCGCTCTAGAGATCCCAGGAAACCCCAACAGTCCTGAGGCTGGAAGTTAGTCGTAATCATCTGGAGCTCATGTGGAGGCTGCGGGTGATGGAGCTGAATCCGCCGGGGGAAAAGGAGGTGGTGAGTGTGTATGCGAAGGGTCGGCCTCCGTGGTGTGAAATGCTGGAGGAGATGGGTGTACATGTGAGCCATCGTAGGCGCCCTCCTCGAGTCCAGCCTGTTGTGCTGCAGAGAACTGGAATCGGAGTCCGTCAATGGAGATCGATGGTAGGTGAATGTTGGGCAAGGTGAAATGCTGGTTGGTGCCCTGCTGGTCGTAGTACAACCAGAGATGGTTGCCCCGGATGGTCTCCAATGAAGATTTGCTGCGCAAAGCAGCCAAGTCGAGAACTGTAGCGCCCTTGAGGCGGGAACGCTCATAACGTCTGCCGTTCACGCCGACCCTTCTCGCGATCATGGTGATCAGGCTGCCATATTGGACATAGACGCCTGACTCCGAGCGGGCTGTCTGATGTAAGTGTAGAGCGACCCGCGATGCTAGATCGACCTGTCCCATGCCCCAATCGTCCCCACCATAGATAGGGGATAAGGCGTACCTGATTAAGCTCGGTCTGGTTAAGCCCTCCAGGCTCTGTCTTGCCGAAGATGACATGGGCAAGGAGCATGTGGACTTCAGGATGCTAAACTTGAAGCGCTTGGACCCGATGCCACTCCTGAATGCCTTGAGCCGATCCGGATGTATGGAGGGTAGGGCTGCTGTAAGTCCGCACGGAACGCCCAGGATGTCGGTGAACTGTGCCATCGTGATGCTGTACTGCTGGCCTGCTATCCAAAAAGCCATGTAGGCTTGGTGTGTCTCGCCAGTCGGGGGTATTAATAGTCGGAGTGAGCCAAGAAATTCTGCAGTCAGCTGGCGGTATGTGTCCTCTGGCATATGTAGCAGGCTCTCCCAATGTATCCCAGCGCATAGCTCGCGCACTGAGTCATAAAGGCCCAGCCGACTAATCTCTGTACTCGCGAACTTCGTGTTCCGGATGACTTGATAAAAGGCACCAGCGCGCTCCTGCATCTCCGGTGATGGTAGTAGAAATCGAGCCCGTTTCAAATTCTTCCAAAAGTGGTATATTGTCAATGTAGTCCGGGTTGTGGCGGTTCCTGGTCTTCCTGGTGGCCATCTGAAACTCAAAGACAAGTAGAGTGAGCGCGGTCGAAACCGCGGTGAAAACGCTCAAGAGAGCGCAAAGAGCTCAGGGGCTAGATCCGGTCCGTTTCCAGGTGGATTCGGTCCGGATCCAGGTTCGTCTTCTCCGCCAGAACCGGGTCTCGATCCGGTCCGGATCCAGTCTATGCGAACCCATATCGAAAATCTCCGAAAAAAATCTGCAAAATCGGACCAAAATCGAGCAGCCAAATGTATGGGCAATGTCAATCTAACCTATTCTCATCATAATCAACCCATAATACTCATCCAAAACCACGAAAATATCTCCACAATCAAATCTCCCTAAACCTTTCATGAACACTAGCAACCCAAATCCGAAAATTGCTCATAATAAACGAATGTTTGAGCCATGAAATAGGTAGGGAAGCATAGCTGGACGTCGTATATGTGGAATCGGAGAGAGGAATGTGTGAGAGTGAGGAGGTCGAATCAAGAGAGAAAATAGAGGTGGAGAGGGAGGACCGAGTTCGGCCCCCTAAATAGAGTCGCGAATTTTGATCCGGTCCGTTTCCAGGTGGAATCGGTCCAGATCCAGATGAACTTACCTGGCTCGTGTCTGAAGTGGATCCGATCCGTTTCCAGGTGGAATCGGTCCGCATCCAGAGTGACTTACCTGACCGTGAATTTGGATCCGGTCCGATTCCAGGTGGAATCGGTCCGGATCCGGTGTATGTGAATCTTCATCTTCATTCCCAATTTTCGCCGAATGACCTACAACTCGTGATCTAGACATCTACACACCAGGGAAAACACCACGTAGACTCCCCAAATCTAAAAACCTCATGTCTAATGCAACTAAAAAGGTCCAAAAGTCCAAAAACTCCTAAAAGTATACAAAGACTTCGGGTTGCCTCCCGAGAAGTGCTTCTTTATGGTCGATAGCTAGACCGTGTGTGAGCTCAGGCTGGTGGTGGTAATTCGAGAGGGAGAACGCCTCTCTCGCCTATAGGATCAGTCGGGTTATACAGTTTCAGACGCTGCGCATTTACCTTGAACGTGCTACCCTTGCTGTCGTATAGTACCACCGCTCTGTGGTCGAAAATGATAACTCCTATTCTTCTCTATATTTTGATGAGAGTTTGTCTAGGTTTTATAGGATAATCACATGCATTCATAGGCATTCTAGGCTTGTTAGGATACAAAACCTGTTTGTGCTTTAGTTTTGCAGCGTTACAGGTTTCGAAGATGATTGGACTTGATACGTGTGTACCGAGTCTAAAATCTATAACCCGATTCACAACTCACCGCAAGGATACGGATCGTCGTAACACGGGGTCGAACACGAGGACCGGTTGCTAAATCCAAATCTAAATCGAAAATAGATCAAAGCAAGCAAGCAAGCGATGATGGAAGTAATTGGAATCTATAGAAAACGAAATAAGAAAGCAATGAAAGCGAGTGACCTATCAAACAAGGATGACTACGGGCGTCGGGATCGTATTCGCGTGTATGGGTATTTACTAAGCATGCAAGAATAACGACATCGTACTTGTATTCGGGAATCATCAAGCAACAAGAATAGAGAATTCACCTCTCGGTCTACTAACTCACTACCTAGAATAACTCGTCAATCTCTCGATCTATTCAAGTTAACCCTAGATGCATGAAGAACGCTATCATCAACCCTAAATCGATTAAACCATATCTCTATGTGAATAATACGATTCATTCATCAATCTCGATCCGAAACTAAACCCATATCTCTATGTGATTCAGAATCTCAGAATATTGGCCAAGTGATTAGCAAACACCAATAGAAAAGAAAGCATAGATCGATAAACCGAAACAAGCATAACGTCGAAATCCAAGTTAGGGTTCAAACATACCCAAAACACATACGAATCCCTAACCCATAGCCGTGGATCTACTCACGGTTCATAGAAAACAACAAAAAGCTCATAAAGACAGAGATAAAAGAGAGGAAAGAAAGTCTCATGCAGATGTGTAGTCTCCACGATCGAATCTTCCTTCTTCTTCCCGAAATCTCGTGAACTTCTATTCTTCTTTCACCAAAAGCTCTCCAAAAATCTGTATCTAAGTGTTCTCTAAGGGTCTCTGATGTTCTGGACGTGGCTAGGGATTTTTTATAACCCTAGGGCGGCTCCCAAGAGTCCTATTCCCGATAGAATGCTGAAAATCGCGAAACAGGGTTTTAGACTGGATTCGGACCGATTCCAGGTGGATCCGGACCGGATCCAGATTCATGGGCTCGAGCTCAGCTGTCTTGATTCGGACCGGATCCAGTTGGATCCGGCCCTGCACTGGCAGTTTTCTGGTCTTCACGATTTCGCTCATATCTTTCTGCTCCGGTGTCGGATTTATGCGATTTTGGCGCGAAGCTCTTGAAGTGTTCTTTCCAATGGTTCAAGTCTCGCATGATTTGGACTTATGTAGAGAAATTTATTGATGTCGCAACATGAGTACCTCATCCGGACTTCTCCTTCAACGCTCCAAATGGCTCCTTTTCGAGTCCAATCATCTTCGAAACCTGTAATCTGCAAAACTAAAGCACAACCGGGTTTTTGTGTCCTAGCACGCCTAGAATGTCTATAAATGCATGTGATTATCCCGTAAAACCTAGACAAACTCTTATCAAAATATAGAGAAAAATAGAAGTTATCAAATCCCCCCAGACTTAAACCTTTGCTCGTGCTCGAGTAAAGAACGAAGGAATGAAATCTGCAAAACGGGGAGTGAAGAACATCAAATAGCATCATTGCGAGACTCAAAAGCAGAACATCCATCCAATACCAGTTTCCCGAGAAACGTACCCAAACCGGTCTACTATGATCTTCCTACCAAAGACTAATCTACCTAGCCATGGGATTTTTATTGCCACCTAGAACCCGTTAGAATTCCTACAACTCACCAAGCCTATTTTCGAACCTATCCTTATCTCAACTTAGCCTTTTCGATCTTAGTTCTACTTTGTACCTAGATTTTTACCTTTCTGCAGAATTTCTCTATTGAACGCTAGCACCTCGGGTTTCTAGGATGTTGAAGTTGAAGGACATCATTTTTCTCTTCTCTCTTTTTTTTTCTTTTCTTCTGTATATTTTTTTTCTTTTCATGCGATGTCCGACCCACAACTTAGACCTGAACCACCGATCGATGCACTCATGTCCTCGAACGATTTTCGTTGACGAGATTCTGACAACGGAGTGTCGAGATGCTTTATTTCAAGGCATTCGTTGAACTAGATTTCATCGACTTGCAAGACTCGGAAAAGGTTCTAAACAAAACATATAACCTGGATATAGTCGTCTCAACTCCGTAGGTTCCAAACAACAACCTCATCCCACAAACTATATATAGAAAGTCTGGAGAACTATCAATTCGACACAGTTCAACCACGCTCTACAAAGTCACTAGATTATCAAGATATTCCTACTTTATCATCCCACAAATCTTCCAAATGATGTTCAAAACGGGCGTCCGAGGTATGCACGTGAACCTATATGAACCTATATCTATATGTCATATGCAATCATGCAAACCTAGCAAAAATCATCTATATGGAAAAAAGAAAAAGAAAACGTGAATGCAGCTAATGCAAAGTGATATGCAAAAGTGAAAAATTTTCCTAAGTCTATATGCCATGATAAAATGCACCTAAACTAAATGCAATCCTAAATTGATAGGCCTGAACGTGTGAAGGATCTATCCACCCCCCCGGACTTGAACCATACACCGTCCACGGTGTAGACTCTCGCTCGAAGAAGTAGAATCGAAAACGACATATGAAAAGAACCAATAAGAGGGGTAGAGAAACTTAGCTCTGCGGAATTCGTTCGCTCGCAATGAAGTTAACTCACGTCAAACGCAAGAGCTCTCACGCACTCTATGAACCGGAATCTATCCAATCGTCGTCTCTCGGAAAATGATACTCATCTCTCGTGTATCGGTATGAACGCTCATAGAAAAACAAACGTTACCCGAAAAATAACATAGAGACTCGCATATAGATAAAGAAATCCAGAGTATACAAAATCCGAGTCCCAACAATACATCTGAAAGGCCTACTACATCACTACTAGAACGGATAAGGGGAAATGCCTACCTGGGTCCCGCGTGTGCATCGTCTCGGTCGTCCTCCATAGGTGCCGGCGGCTGCTCGTCGGGGAATAACCGGCTGCGGAATCCATGGAACTCCGCGTATAGGGCGTCATGCTGGAGTCTAAGTGCCTGCATCTAGTCGACGAGTTGGGAAGAGGTCTCGCACCATCTGGTGTACATGTTCGTCATCTCTGAGTCGACATGGCTCCGCATATCTGAGACGGCTTTGTCTAAGGCACCTCTCGTGTCGAGCATCGCCTGATACATGAACCTCTGGAAGTCGTCCTGAGGCTGGAATGTGTAGCCGTAATCATCTGGAGCTCGTGTGGAGGCGGCGGGGGGTGGGGCTGAAT
>NW_010964962.1:114923-116079 GCF_000463585.1 Tarenaya hassleriana
TGGAGGTGAGTCCGCTGGGGGAAAAAGAGGCGGCGAGTGCGTATGCGAAGGGACGACCTCCGTGGTGTGAAATGCTGGGGGAGATGGGGGTGCTGGTGGGCCATCGTAGGCGCCCTCCTCGAGTCCAGCCTACTGTGCTGCAGAGAACTAGAATCGGAGTCTGTCAATGGAGATCGGTGGTAAGTGAATGTTCGGCAAGATGAAACGCTGGCTGGTGCCCTGCTGGTCGTAGTACAACCAGAGATGGTTGTCCCGAATTGTCTCCAACGAAAATTTGCTGCGCAGAGCAGCTAAGTCGAGAACTATGGCGCCCTTGAGGCGGGAACGCTCATAACGTCCGACGTTCACGCAATCATGCTGACAAGGCCGCTGCATCGGACATAGACGCCTGAATCTGAGCGGGCTGTCTGATGCAAGTGTAGGGCGATCCGCGATGCTAAGTTGACCTGTCCCATGCCCCAATCGTCCCCACCATAGATAGGGGATAAGGCATACCTGATGAAGAGCAGCTCGGTCTGGTTAAGCCCTCCAGGCTCTGTCTTGCCGAAGACGACGTGGGCAAGGAGCATGTGGAAGTATCTGACCGTCGGATGTCGGATCCATGTGGACCTGAGGATGCTGAACTTGAAGCGCTTGGACCCGATATCGCTCCAGAATGCCTTCAGCCGATCCGGGTGTATGGAGGGTAGGGTTGCTGTACTCCACGCGGAACGCCCAGGATGTCGGCGAACTGTGCCATCGTGAGGCAGAACTGCTGGCCTGCTATCCAGAAAGCCATGTAGGCTCGGTGTGCCTCGCCAGTCGGGGGTATGAATAGTTGGAGTGAGCCAAGAAACTCCGCGGTCAGCTGGTGGTATGTGTCTTCCCGCATGTGTAGTAGGGTCTCCCATTGTATCCCTGCGCATAACTCGCGCACTGAGTCGTAGAGCCCGAGCTGACGGATCTCCATGCTTGCGAATTTCGTGCTCCGGATGACTTGATAGAAACCGCTAGCACGCTCCTGCATTTCTAGTGCTGGTAGGAGAAATCGTGGTGTGTTGTCCGGGTCAGGAACGCTGGGGGTGTACGGGCTTAGCTCGGTGATCGTGTTTTGGCCCGTCTCGAATTCTTCCAGAAGTGGTATGTGGTCAGTGTAGTCCGGGTTGTGGCGGTTCCT
>NW_010964962.1:117374-121048 GCF_000463585.1 Tarenaya hassleriana
CAAGAAATCCGGCCAAAACTCAGATCCGAATCTGAGCCAAGGTGAGTGGCTTGAGTTACGTCTGTGTAAGCTCATTTTCATCGACGTGATTGTGTTATCTCGATGATTCGTTGATTGAGTTTGAAAGAGGACATTTCAATGAAGATTTAGAAATAAACGGTACTCAATTTGGTTGAGAAACAAGGGAGATATGAACAAACGAAAACTGTGAAAAAACAGAAATTGCAGAATCGCGAAACTTATGAGGTACAGACGTTACGAATCAATTTTCATCATGTATACATAGATTTGAAGTAATCTATTGATAGGATATGAAAGAGGACATCCCAAAGAACATTTAGAAACAAACGGTGCACGATTTGGATAAGAAATGAGGGAGTTATGAGCAATCGAAGTCGGACCAAAAACCTGGAAAACGCGAAACGACGAACTGCCCAGTTCCGGTCCGCCGGACCAGAAACTGGTCAGCTCCGGACCAAGTCCGGAAAATCAAGTTTAGTCCGCCAGACCAAGGCTACGGGGCTGAGGAAGCCTGGTCCGCCCCGGACCAGAAACTGGTCCGGCGGACCAGGCCTGTTTTTGCCCAAAAATGGTCCGATTGACCAACGAAGAGGGGACGGACCCGATCCGGTCCGACCGGACCGAATTTTGGTCCACCGGGCCGAATCTTGGTTCGGTTTGGACCAACTTGAGATAAAAGAGAAAATAAATCCGAATAAACTGAATGATTGCGCATGGTGAGACGTGAGGATAAACATCGCGAGTGAATCGTTGTGTGTTTATTTTTGGGTAGTTTGTATGGCGTTAAACGGTGTAACGGTCGGGGCCGAATACCGGGTTACGCATGATTGTACTGGGGTTAATATGCATGATCGATGTTTGCCATGGTTGTAGCTCGCTCGTGCGGTACGAGTAAGCGTGATTGTGATTGGGATATGGTCGCATGCGATGCGACGACCAACGTCATGGATTTGACGGGCGTGTGATGCGCCCCTAGTCATGCCGACTTGACTAGGGCTATGGTCGGGACCCTATGGTGGACTCCATACGGGTGTGTTACGATTTTATTGTGTCATGCTGACTTGACACGGCCAACGTCATGGACTTGACGGGCGTGGACTCGCTCCTAGTCATGCTGACTTGACTAGGGTTTATGGCTGGAACCCTATGGTGGACTCCATACGGGTGTGGTTACTTTCCCGTCTATGTCATGCTGAGTTGACATCGGGTGGTCACGATTGTGACCAGCGCGTGATACGCGCGTGTCGCAGGTGACGCGACGGCCAACGTCACGGGAGTGACGGGTGCGCGTGGTGCGCCCCTAGCCATGTTGACTTGGCTAGGATATGGGGCTAAAACCCTATGGAGGATTCCATATGGGTATGATTGTGATTGATATGGTTGTGGTGAATGTTATGCATGTTATATATATATTGTTTTTTGTTTGTTGACTGTGAATTATCGTTTTAACACTGTTCTCGATGAGAACGGGTTTACCGGGTTCAACCCGGGCTACTCACTAAGCAGTTGTGCTTAGCCCTCGTGGTTTTTATATTTTTCAGATTACGAGGATTATGCCTAGTGCATTGGACGACGAAGACCTGAGAGAGACAGCATCATGTACGGGTTTTGTATTTTGGACTACGAGAATTGTATTCCCATATTTTGTACGATGTGCGTTTACTATTCGGACATGTGTTGTTTTGCGATATTGATCGTGTGTATTTCCGCTGCGTATTATGGTTAGAAAGTTTTAAAATTCCCGTATTTTTATTTGGTATTATTTTAATTGGTTTTAGTCCATGTGGCGCATCCTGTTCACGGGAAGCGGGATACGGGTGTCACAGGGAGGGCCGAATCGAGAGAGAAAACTTAAGTGAGAGAGAGAGCTGAGTTCGGCCCTCTTAAGGAGACTCGCGAATTTGGATCCGGCCCGTTTCCAGGTGGAATCGGTCCGGATTAAGATGAACTTACATGGCTCGTGTCTGAAGTGGATCCGGGCCGATTCCAGGTGGAATAGGTTGGGATCCAGTGTCTGTGAAACTTCACCTTCGTTCCCAATTTTCGCCGAATGACATGCAACTCGTGATCTAGACGTCTACACACCGGGAAAAACACCACGTAGGTTCCCCAAACCCAAAAACCTCATGTCTAATGCAACTAGAAAGGTCCAAAAGTCTAAAAACTCCTAAAACTATACAAAGACCTCGGGTTGCCTCCCGAGAAGCGCTTCTTTATGGTCGATAGCTAGACCTGTGTGAGCTCAGGTTGGTGATGGTAATTCGAGAGGAAGAACGCCTCTCTCGCCTATAGGGTCAGCTGGGTTATACAGCTTCAGACGCTACGCATTTACCTTGAACGTGCTACCCTTGCTGTCGTAGAGTTCCACCGCTCCGTGGTCGAAAACTCGATGGATCTTGAATGGGCCGGACCACTTGGACTTCAGCTTTCCTGGAAATAATCGCAAACGAGAGTTAAAGAGAAGGACAAGATCACCTGAGTGGAATGATCGCTGAATAATGTGTCGATCGTGCCATTTCTTTGTTCTCTCCTTGTAGATCTTCGCGTTCTCGTACGCGTCAAGTCTAATCTCCTCAAGATGGTGTAACTGGAGTACACGTTTCTCTGCAGCGGTCTACATGTCATAGTTGAGTGCCTTGATTGCCCAATAAGGTTTGTGCTCGAGCTCAACCGGTAGATGACATGCTTTTCCGTAGACTAATTGGAACGGTGTCATACCAATCGGCGTTTTGAAGGCCGTTCAGTAAGCCCATACCGCATCGTCTAGCTTCTGTGACCAATCCTTGCGTGATTTAGCGACGGTCTTCTCCAGAATGGACTTGATTTCCCGGTTAGAGATCTCCACATGTCCACTAGTCTGAGGATGATATGGAGTAGCAATCCGATGATGAACTCCATATTTCTTCAGTAGTGTCTCAATGATCCGGTTGACAAAATGTGTGCCACTATCGCTAATCACAACACGAGGAACACCAAAACGTGAAAAAATAATCTGTCTAAATAGCCTAACCACAGTTTTAGCATCATTCCTCGCGCTAGCCAAAACCTCTACCCACTTAGTCACGTAATCAGTTGCAACTAAGATGTACACGTTCCCTAAAGGCGATGGAAAAGGACCCATAAAGTCTATGCCCAAACATCAAAAGGTTCCACTTCTAGAATAAAATTCTGAGGCATCTCGTAGCGTCTAGAAATGTTACCTGTGCGCTGGCAAGAATCACATGAGGCGATATACCTATGGACATCCTTGAACATCGTAGGCCAATAGAATCCCGCTTGTAGAATCTTCGCTGTGGTCTTCGAAGCGGCGAAATGACCTGCATAATCAGAAGAGTGGCAATGGAAAATTACCTGTTGCACTTCTTCCTCGGGAATGCATCGTCGGAACATCCCATCGGTACCACGCTTGAACAAGAACGGGTCGTCCCAAAAATAATCCCGTACGTCATGGAGGAACTTCTTCCTTCCGTTATAATTAAGCTCGGACGGGAGTATTCGGGAGACCAGATAGTTCACGTAGTCCGCGTACCATGGGTCTTCGTGTCGGGTAGTGATTGCCATAATCTGTTCCTCTCGCAGAGAATCATCGATCGGGAGAGGGTCGGGTATTGCAAGGCGTGAAAGGTGGTCTGCAACTGTGTTCTCCGTGCCTT
>NW_010964962.1:121281-122871 GCF_000463585.1 Tarenaya hassleriana
CATCGCACATCAGCTCAAATAGTAGAGTCCAATCGGGGGACTGTATAATCGATGGTGAGATCAGTGCTGCTTTCAAAGTCTGGAAGGCCTTCGAGCATTCTGCAGTGAACCTGAAAGGTACATCCTTCGCCAATAGCTCGGTAAGTGGTCTAGAGATCTTGGAGAAGTCCTTGATGAACCGCCGATAAAATCCCGCATGTCCTAGAAAACTGCGGATGCCTTTGACGTTCACGGGCGGTGGGAGCTTCTCAATAACCTTTATCTTCACTCTGTCTACCTCGATTCCCCTAGAAGACACCTTATGTCCTAAAACAATCCCTTCTTGCACCATGAAGTGACACTTCTCCCAGTTGAGGACTAAGTTGGCCGCTGCACACCTGTCTAAAACTCGTACAAATTGGCCAAACAAACGTCAAATGAGGGTCCATGGACAGAGAAATCGTCCATGAACACCTCCATAATATCCTCAATCACATCAGAAAATATAGCAGTCATGCATCTCTGAAAAGTGGCAGGTGCATTACATAATCCAAAGGGCATACGACGATAAGCAAACGTGCCATAAGGACAAGTAAAGGTTGTCTTCTCCTGGTCGCTCGGGTGAATGGGGATCTGGAAGAATCCCCAGTAACCGTCTAGAAAGCAAAAGTACGAGTGGAGTGCAAGTCTCTCTAACATCTGATCAATAAAAGGCAAAGGAAAGTGATCCTTATGGGTGTTGGAGTTCAACTTACGATAGTCGATGCACATCCTCCATCCCATGACCGTCCGCGTAGGAATAAGCTTGTTCTTCTCGTTCTGGATCACGGTCATGCCTCCCTTCTTGGGTACAAACTGCACAGGACTCCCCCACGTACTATCCGAAATAGGGTATATAATACCCGTATCTAACAGATCCCGCATCTAACAGCTTCATCACCTCAATCTACGTTGATGCTCAACAGAGGATTTCGACTCATCATCTAAATCAATACGATGCATGCATAACGAAGGGCTAAGTCCCTTAATATCATCCAAAGTATATCCAAAAACACCCCTATAACGTCTAAGCAAATCACTCAACTGTTCTACTTGGGGTTCTAGCAACGCAGCATTCACTATAATCGGATAAGTCGAGTTAGGTCCAAGGAAAACATACCTGAGCCCTTCGGGTAAGGGCTTCATCTCCACCTTCGGGGCGTTCTCTAAACTCCAATCAGCTTTATTCAGCTTCCCCGTATGAAGTGGTGGCTCTCTGGGCTCTAGAACGTCTTTATTAGTCGTCGTGGAGGGTTCGGAGACGTTCGTAGAAGAATCGGGTATGTCGATGTGAAAAACGTCCGATTTGCTCAGAGACTGGATCCGGTCCGATTCCAGGCGGAATCGGTCCGTTTCCAGTTTGTCTTCAGTTTGGATCCGGTCCGATTCCAGGTGGAATCGGTCCGGATCGACCTTCAGTAAAAATCCGTCTTCGGAGGCAGTTTGGATCCGGTCCGTTTCCAGGTGGAATCGATCCGGATCCAGCTTCTGTAAAACTCTAACTTCGTCCGATCCTTCGTTCAATGCTCGCGTAAGCTCCCGGATATCTTCCCAATTGCTGTATATGCTCTC
>NW_010964962.1:123121-123689 GCF_000463585.1 Tarenaya hassleriana
CCTAGTATAATCGGTATCTTCGAGTCCTCGTCCATGTCTAAAACAACAAAATCAACGGGAACATAATAATCCCCGACTTTCAATGGGACATCCTCGAGAATACCTGCAGGATATTTGACGGATCGATCCGTCAACTGTAGTGCCATCCTTGTTGGCTTGAGATCTCGAATGTTGAGCTTCTTATAGATGCACAACGGAAGCAAACTCACACTGGCACCCAAATCGCACAACGCACGGTCTATCGCAATGTTTCCGATTTTGCAGGGAATCGAGAAACTACTTGGGTCTGATCTCTTCTGTGGTAACTCATGCTGCAAAATCGCAGCACTCACTTCGGTGCTCAGAGCTACTGTCTCTTTCCCGATCACCCTCTTCTTGGTCAAGATGTCTTTCAGAAACTTCGAATAAGAGGGTATCTGCAGCATAGCCTCATAGAACGGTATAGTAACCTCTAGCTTCTGAAGCATATCAGCAAATCTCGAGAACTGTGTATCCTCAACATGCTTCTTCAACCGAGAAGGGAAAGGAACAGGTGGTACATAAGGTGGAGGAGCTACATAAGGCGGTT
>NW_010964962.1:124727-125793 GCF_000463585.1 Tarenaya hassleriana
ATCGAGTTCGGCTCAAGGGTGTAGAGCCAATCTCTCGCCCGGTCCATCAGTGAAAAAGGAAAGGCCTCCAAGTATACATTTTCAATAGTCATTCCTCGTTCTTTCCTAACTGATCTGCACAGCATCTTGAACTGAGTCAAGTGAGCAATGGGATCCTCTGTAGGCCGCCCTCTGACGGTTGATGCATGATAGGAGTTGGGTGTGCTTCGGTGCAATGTAAGAACCCAAAGTCTCCTCCGCAACATAAGTAGCTTCGCCCTCAGTATGCTGATCGTAGAGCGGATTCAAGCGCTCTTGGTTCATGTGGTGCTCCTCATCATGAATCGCACGCTCTTGTTGATGGTCGTGCGAACTGCTTGACCTCGACATAGCTTCTCTTCTCTGCTGATTTCGGATGTCTCTCAAGGTACGCTCAATCTCTGGATCGTAGACTAGATCTTCTCTCGAGTAGAGCTCCGTGTCATGCACTAAGATCCTGCAAATCGCAAAGAAAAAGAAAAACTCGAAACCAAGTGAATCCGCAAAAACCAAAGAAACAAAAGAAAAAGAAAAAGAAAAAGAAAACAAGCTAAGATCTAGAATCAATAAAGACCTAGAAATAGGTAACCAGTCCCCGGCAATGGCGCCAAAAACTTGATACGTGTGTACCGAGTCTAAAATCTATAACCCGATTCACAACTCACCGCAAGGATACGGATCATCGTAACACGGGGTCGAACACAAGGACCGGTTGCTAAATCCAAATCTAAATCGAAAATAGATCAAAGCAAGCAAGCAAGCGATGATGGAAGTAATTGGAATCTATAGAAAACGAAATAAGAAAGCAATGAAAGCGAGTGACCTATCAAACAAGGATGACTACGGGCGTCGGGATCGTATTCGCGTGTATGAGTATTTACTAAGCATGCATGAATAACGACATCGTACTTGTATTCGGGAATCATCAAGCAACAAGAATAGAGAATTCACCTCTCGGTCTACTAACTCACTACCTAGAATAACTCGTCAATCTCTCGATCTATTCAAGTTAACCCTAGATGCATGAAGAACGCTATCATCAACCCTA
>NW_010964962.1:125846-127413 GCF_000463585.1 Tarenaya hassleriana
TAAAAGAGAGGAAAGAAAGTCTCATGCAGATGTGTAGTCTCCACGATCGAATCTTCCTTCTTCTTCCCGAAATCCCGTGAACTTCTATTCTTCTCTCACCAAAAGCTCTCCAAAAATCTGTATCTAAGTGTTCTCTAAGGGTCTCTGATGTTCTAGGACGTGGCTAGGGCTTTTTTATAACCCTAGGGCGGCTCCCAAGAGTCCTATTCCCGATAGAATGCTGAAAATCGCGAAAGAGGGTTTTAGACTGGATCCGGACCGATTCCAGGTGGATCCGGACCGGATCCAGATTCCTGGGCTCGAGCTCAGCTGTCTTGATTCGGACCGGATCCAGTTGGATCCGGCCCTGCACTAGCAGTTTTCTGGTCTTCACGATTTCGCTCATATCTTTCTGCTCCGGTGTCGGATTTATACGATTTTGGTGTATACGCGAAGCTCTTGAAGGCTCTTTCCAATGGTACAAGTCTCGCATGATTTGGATTTCTGTAGAGAAAGTTATTGATGTCGCAACATGAGTACCTCATCCGGACTTCTCTTTTAACGCTCCAAATGGCTCCTTTTCGAGTGCAATCATCTTCGAAACCTGTAATCTACAAAACTAAAGCACAACCGGATTTTTTTGTGTCCTAGCACGCCTAGAATGTCTATGAACTTTCTCTACAGAAGTCCAAATCATGCGAAACTCATACCATTGGAAAGAGCACTTCAAGAGCTTCGCGTAGACACTAAAATCATGTAAATCCGACACCGGAGCAGAAAGTTATGAGCAAATTCGTGAAGAGTCCGAGTCAGATGGCCCTACTTGACTCGGTCCGAGTCAACAATTTGACTCGGTCGAATCAAAACCCAGAAAAACCCTAATTCACAATTTTTAGAGTTCTAATGAAAGGAGAACTCTTGGGAGCCGCCCGAGGGGTATAAAATAGACCTAGCCACGTCTTAGAACAGAGGAGAGCCTTAGAAAACACTTAGATACAGACTTTTGGAGAGCTTTTGGTGAGAGAAGAATAGAAGTTCACGGGATTTCGGGAAGAAGAATGAAGATTCGATCGTGGAGACTACACATCTACATGAGCTTTTCTCTCCTCTCTTTTATCTCTTTTTCTCAGAGCTTTTTATTGTTTTCCATGAACCGTGAGTAGATCCATGGCTGTGGGTTAGGGATTCGTTTGTGTTTTGGGTATGTTTGAACCCTAACTTGGTTGCGATTTGGATTTGTTTCGGTTTTATCGATTTGTGCTTTATTCGATTGGTGTTTGCTGACCCCTTGGCCAATTATTTCAGATTCTGAGCTACATAGGAATATGGGTTTAGTCTCGCATCGAAATCGATAGAATAGATCGTATTATTCACATAGGAATATGGTTTGATCGATCTAGCATTGATGATAGTGTTCTTCATGCATCTAGTTTGATAAATCACATAGGGATATGGATTTAGAAAACTTTAGATAGTGAGTTATATGCCGAGAGGTGATTTCTCTATCTTTGTTGCTTGATGATTCCCGAATACAAATTCAATATCGTGATTCTCGCATGCTTAGCATATACCCATACACGCAAATACG
>NW_010964962.1:127520-134889 GCF_000463585.1 Tarenaya hassleriana
GGAGCTTAGGCTGATGGTGGTGATTCGAGAGGAAGAACGCCTCTCGCGGCTATAGGATCAGCCGGGTTATACAGCTTCAGATGCTGCGCATTTACCTTGAACGTGGTACCCTTGCTGTCGTATAGTTCCACCGCTCCGTATCAGAAAACTCGATGGATCTTGAATGGGCCGGACAACTTGGACTTCAGCTTTCCTGGAAATAATCGCAAATGAGAGTTAAAGAGAATGACAAGATTATCTGAGTTGAATGATCGCTGAATAATGTGTCGATCGTGCCATTTCTTCGTTCTCTCCTTGTAGATCTTCGCGTTCTCGTACGCGTCAAGTCTGATCTCCTCAAGATGGTGTAGCTGGAGTATGCGTTTCTCTGCAGCGGTCTTCATGTCATAGTTGAGCGCCTTGATTGCCCAATAAGCTTTTGCTCGATTTCAACCAGTAGATGACATGCTTTTCCGTAGACTAATTGGAACGGTGTCATAAAAAACCGACGTTTTGAAAGCCGTTCGGTAAGCCCATACCGCATCGTCTAGCTTCTGTGACCAATCCTTGCGTGATTTAGCGACGGTCTTCTCCAGAATGGACTTGATCTCCCGGTTAGAAATCTCCACCTGTCCACTAGTCTGAGGATGATACGGAGTAGCAATCCGATGATGAACTCTGTATTTCTTCAGTAGTGTCTGGATGATCCGGTTGACAAAATGTGTGCCGCCATCGCTAATCACAACACGAGGAACACCAAAACGTGGAAAAATAATCTGCTAAATAGCCTAACCACAGTCTTAGCATCGTTCCTCGCGCTAGCCATTACCTCTACCCACTTAGTCACGTAATCAACCGGAACTAAGATGTACACGTTCCCTAAAGACGATGGAAAAGGACCCATAAAGTCTATGCCCCAAACATCAAAAGGTTCCATGATGTCGCAAATCTAGGTGAATAAATTTGATCAAGTAATAATATCCTAGACTCAACAATTAACCGCAAGTGTACGGATCGTGTGTAGTGTTGGTTTAGTGCTCTATGATGTACTGTTTATGAGCTTTATTTAGATACATTTGATGTATTGATACTTTCTATGGTTTATGAGAGTATTTGATTCATTACATGTTCTTGCATACTAGATGTGTTATGAAATCCATGTATCATTATGAATGATACTTAACTCCCTAGTCTTGTGTCATTATGGGAATGATGATATAATAAGACTAGTATGATGTGTGATTGATGATCATATAGATGATCATAGGTATTTGGATACGATCACAATCATAGGTATTCGTTGGAGAACGGAATACTGGATTGACCCGCATGAGATTGTCACATGGACTAGCGTCATGACTTGAATCTCAAATGACGGTTCCATGATTGGATACTAAGACCTGAGATATCTACGGAATCCAACATGAGGACTATAAAGGCGTGTATCAGGTACGAAACGAATCATGTGTTGGATTGTAGATAGTCAAGACGGGATTTGTACCTCTCGTAAAAGAGAGAGATATCGCAGGGCCCCTCGTGTGAGCGAGACTGTAGAAATGTGTGGCCGCACTATAGACGAACGTCGTCTATTTGAGACAGTCGAACTCAGTGAACGAGAAAGCAGTCGAATAAGATAAGGTGGCTTGTCTATGCCTTATATTCGACATATGATATCGTGATACAAAAGGATCATAGTGTCTTGCTAGAGACCGCCTATGACTTGTGTAACCGAAATAAGAGATTTCGTGTTATACTGCTATATCGGATGAGCCTATAGGGTCACACACACAGGAAAGGACGAATGCGCGAAAAGAGAGGAGAAAATCCCGGTGGAGCGGAGGCCAGACCGACCGGTCCAGAAGGTCTGGACCCATCGGTCCAGCTAACCCAGACCGATCGGTCTAGACGTAGACCGGTCGGTCTAGAGGTAACATGTGAGGTCCGGAAATTGTTCCAGACCGATCGGTCCAGACATGGACCGATCGATCCAGACGTTAAAAAGGTCCAGACCGATCGGTCCAGACGTCGGGATTTACTAAACTCGCTATAATTAGGGTTTTAAGGGTGATTAACTTTGGAGAACGCCAACCAAGGCTTTTGGCACGATTTTCAGACCCTATAGAGAGGTTTGGAGAGTGAGAAAGCTAAGAGAAAGATCCCTGAAACCCTTGCGCAAAGAAAGAAGCGTTCTTCAGTCCTAGCAGACAAGTTCCAACCGTTGGAATCCTTTCCGCCGTGTGGATACGTGTAGAGGGCAAGGTATTCTTCCAGCCTACAGTGATCAGATGCGTTCTTCGATTGATACAGGCCCCAGATCGATTGAGGTAAGCGTTCTAACGTTTCTACAAGATCGTGCATGATAGGTTTTAGGGTTTCATCAAAATTTTTGTTTTTCATCCGCTGCGCAAACCCTATAACTGATCTCTTAGGAATTAGATTCGCTCTTGAGATCCCAGAAAAACCCAACAGTGGTATCAGAGCCTGGTTGCTCTGCATGATTTTTGTTAGAACCCGATCACGCACGTTATGGGATTTGAATTGTTTGAATCCGTGTTTGCTTTGATGCTATGCATGATTTGATTATGGATCTAGAGTAGATTTTTTGTTCATTGTTGCATAGTGTGCAAGAGCTTCGAATTCTGAGTTCGTAGGCGAAACGGGGTCGAATTCGGGTCTGAAACGGGGCAGAAACGACGAAAAGAGATCTGATCACGTTTTCGCCTGGACCGATCGGTCTGGTCCTCTGGACCGATCGATCTAGGGTTTCGCAAGTCGGTTGGACCGACAGGTCCGGACTGAACGGTCTGCATGCGTAGACCGATCGGTCTGGACCGACGCAGACCCGAAGACCGAACCACCTAGACCGATCGGTCTAGGCCTAGACCGATCGGTCTAGGACCCGACGCTTCACCAAAATTTGATTTTGCGCTTTGGGATCTGGTTTGAGCAATCATTGCTTAAAACCGATCCACTGTGATTCAGAATAACATGATTCTCTCTTATGGATGCTCCATAGTGAATGAATGCATGTAACTTAATCAAGATATTAGATATGTCTGATTGAGTGGGAGCTTCGGGATTGGGATTGCATAATTGACTGGATGGTCCATTCGGATTATGAATAATCGTTGCACAGAAATCGATTAGATCTAGAAGCTCTACGAGTAAAGCACTTGTCAAGGCCTCGATCGTACGTGTCATGGGCCATGCCAAAGCTGGGTGTGTCGTGCTATCTTGGTGAGGCAGGATGGAGAAATGGTGGTTCTCATAGCTTGAAAGTAGATGCTTGATCTGAATGTGGTTTCAAAAACCCCTTATTTATGTAATGCTAAGCGTGTCCCTCCCATTATTAGAGCGCCTATCAAGGCATTGATCGTCCGTAACACGGGTCATGCCAAAGCTGAGTGTGCTGGATTATCTTTGTGAGGCAGGGTGGGAAATCGTGGTTCCCACAGCTTGAACATGGTTTACCTTAGGTTAAGTTGTCAAGTTTTGACTTGAGACTTAACGGTACAGATGAGACGAGTATGCAATGATATTTGATATCATAGTCTCATAAAAGGATCTGAGAGTCACATTGGATGTGATTGACATTAGATGTCTACCTAAATAGCATAAAGATGGGTGTGACAGTCCATTCTTATGCGAAATATGGATCTTAGTCCTATATAGAAAATTATGATAGGGTTATTTTTCTGTATGGGAATATAGCTCGTTTTTGCATCTATGTTGTCATTGTTTGATGATGGACTAGCTGGTAGTAGTTCATAGATATGTAGACACTGATTGATGATGGGCTAGCTGGTAGTTGATCATTAATAGAATCTGCATTTGTTTTGTATGTTCTGTTTGTCTTTTTTGTAGGACATGGCGTCAACCGGTAGCGTACCGAGTTTGACAATGCGATCCTCAAGGATAAGCTGACCGTGACGAACTTCTTAGACTGGTATCGGAACTTGAGAATTGTTCTCAAGCACGATAAAAAGTCTTACGTCTTGAAAGGGGCTCTACCACCAGAGCCTGCAGCCAATGCCACGAGAGCCGTCAAGGATGCTTGGTTGAAGCATCAGACTGAGGACATCCAGATCTCCTGTCTCATGTTGGGAAGCATGGCCCCGAATCTGCAGAGGCAGTTTGAGGGGAAGAGCGTGTTTGATATGATCGAACAGCTCAAAACCATGTTTCAGGAGCTAGCGCGTACTGAAAAGTACAAGACGCTAAAGGCTCTAGTGAAGCCGGAGATGTCGAGAGGCAGCACTGTCAACACCCACGTCCTCAACATGCGAGCTCATGTTGAGGAACTTGAGCCCATGGGAGTGACACTCGATGCTGACTTGGTTGCAGACTTGATCCTTATGTCATTGCCTGAGGACTATAATCAGTTCGTGATGCAGTATCATATGCATGGGATGACTAAGAGCTTAGTCGAACTGCATGGGATGCTGAAATTGGCCGAGCAGGATATTGTGGTGCCCAAGACTGTGCTTGCTGTTGAGAACACCTGCTGCGATGGCGGGATACCTCCCCATCTCAAGGAGCTGCGGGCGATGCATACCCTGCGGTTCGAGGGATCGGTGAGACCGGAAGCTACGGAGGAGTGGCTCACCCAGATCTCTCAGGACTTGGAGTATCTGCAGTGCCCGTACCAGTACCGGGCTATGATTGCGAGCCATCACCTGTCGGGCCAGGCCCGACATTGGTGGGCGAAGGTGGTGCAGGAGGCACCAGCGGGACACCGTTTCACCTGGGAGGAGTTCTTCATGAGTACCGCATGACCGAGTTCCTCATGTTACAGCAGGGAGACATGACGGTCAGTGAGTACGAGGTGGAGTTCACCCGCCTACTGATGTATGGAGGGCATCTGGTACCCACTGAGGCGTCGAGGATCCAGAAGTTCATTGTTGGACTCCGACCTTACCTGCGGAGGAAGATCGAGATCCAGGAGTATCCGACGCTGAGTCGATACATTTCACAGCTGGAGAAGGTGGAGCGTGGAGAGCGGGAGAAGAAGGAAGGGAAGACTCGTGAGCGGAGTCCTTTCAGGAAATGCTTCGGTACGTGTTCATCGGGGAAGAACATCCGGACCAGCGACCCACGGGACAAGGGCAAGGCGTCGACTGTTCGTGCGCCACCACCACTGACGGCGAGAGGACCAGTGGTATGTTATCGTTGCGACCAGCCCGGGCACATTGCATCGCGTTGTCCAACGAGGGCTACGGGACCACCGACCTTGGTGCCGAGACCACCGCGACCACCAGGCCAGGCGGACAGACCGCCCCGACCCCCAGCGAGGACTGGAGCTGCCCCGAGAGTTTACGCTCTCGGTGCCAAGCAGGAGATCCAGGAGGAAGAAGAGGAGGAGGCTCACTCTGATGGAGCCGAGGCTGCCGCGAACTCAGGTACCTTATATCTCTATGGAGTTGCATGTTACACGTTGTTTGATACAGGGGCGAGCCATAGTTTCCTGAGTGCGGGAGTGGCGGGGAGGCTTGAGACAGGAGAGATCGAGCCGAGGAGTGATTTTACCGTGCGCATACCTTCTGGAGAGACGTTAACAGTGCACGGGATCCTGCGAGGCGTACCCCTTGAGGTTTGCGGTCGTCTATTAGCCGCGGATCTAATTGTGGTACCCATCGTGGGATTCGATATTATTTTGGCATGGATTGGTTGATGAGGTACCAAGCCTACATCGATTGTTCTAAGAGGACAATCTGGTTTACAGATGAATTCGGAGGGTTCGAGTTCCGAGGCCGAGGAGCGCCAGCAGCGGACCCGATCATCTCGGCACTAAAAGCCGAGAAGATGATCAGGAAGGGCAACGAGGCTTTCCTGGTAGTTATTACGGCTACACAGGAGTCAGAGAGGAGACTGGAGGATACACCGGTTGCCCAGGAATTTCCTGATGTGTTTCCCGATGACCTACCGGGATTACCACCTAGTCGAGAGGTTGATTTCACCATAGACATGTTACCGGGTACTGAGCCTATTTCCAAGGCTCCATACCGGATGGCACCTATGGAGATGGCCGAACTGAAGAAACGGCTGAATGAGTTGGTGGAGCAGGGTTTCATCCGCCCTAGCATTTCACCGTGGGGAGCACCAGTACTTTTCGTGAAGAAGGACGGGAGCATGCGTTTGTGCATTGATTACCGGGGGCTCAACCAGGTGGTTACCATCAAGAATCGGTTACCCGTTACCGAGGATTGATGAGTTACTGAACCAGCTACAGGGAGCCCAGTGGTTCTCGAAGGTAGATTTACAATCCGGATATCATCAGATTCGGGTCAAGGAGGATGACGTGCAGAAGACGGCGTTCCGGACGAGATATGGACACTTCGAGTTCGTGGTTATGCCTTTCGGGCTCACGAATGCGCCTGCGGTTTTCATGCAGCTTATGAACCGTGTGTTCATGGACTATCTAGATGAGTTTGTCATCATCTTCATCGACGACCTTCTCATCTACTCACCGGATCTGCAGACGCATGAGGAGCATCTGCGGAAAATATTGTGGAGGCTAAGAGAGAACCAGCTGTACGCGAAGTTCAGCAAGTGCAGTTTTTGGCTACAGGAGATTGGTTTCCTGGGACATGTTGTTGGGTTCCCTTCGGGTTCCTAGCATGCGATCTCATCGATCTAGGGTTTGGATTCTAGGTTTCACGCAGCGGAAGGAAAGATCTAAACCTAGCCAAACGTCACACAAAACCAATTGTGCAATAACACGAACAATCGTGTATATCGTCGTGGAATTCGAATACTTACCTCGTTCTTTCAAGATCTGAAAGTATCAATCGATCCAGGGCCTGTTTTAATCACCAAGAGTTGAAAGCACAACCCCTCTACATGTATCCACACCGACGGGATGAATTCCAACAGTTTGGAACGTATCTGCTAGGATTTATGAAGAGAAAACGATGTCCTAGACTTGGAATCGATATTCCGATCACTAGAACTCAAAATCAAGCTTCTCTAAGTCTCATGAGTGTCTTGGACGTCTGAGGTTCGTTTTTTAGGGTTTGTGGCGGCTCTCTCATTAATTAGAATTGCCCAAAACCCTTAAAACGCGAAATAGGAAATCTGCTCGAAAGTCGGACCGTCCGGTCTAGGTCTTGGACTGGACGGTCTGGCTTTCCACGTGGAACGGACGTTCCGCTTTCCCTCGCAGAACGGACGGTCTTGATGCCTGGACCGTCCGGTCCACACCTGGACCGGACGGGCTGGCCCTTTGCGGAACGGACAGGCCATTTCTACTGGAACGGACGGTCCGAATTGGCTGGACCGGACGGTCTGGCCATCTGGAACTCTTCCAGATCGCTCAGTCGCTCTTTTCTCGCGTTGTTCTCTTCACGTGTGATCCATCCCTAATGGTGTGTGACCCTGTAGGCCCATTCGA
>NW_010964962.1:135192-139269 GCF_000463585.1 Tarenaya hassleriana
GCATTTTCACAGTCCGATTTCAACGAGGGGCCCAGCGGCATCTCTCCTGCGTAGGGGTGACAAGTCCCGTATTGCATGTCTACTATCTGCATATGATTCGTGAACGTATCTGAGCAACGCCGTTATGATCATCCGGTTAAAGACAACGTTTGACGCAGTCAAGACACGTCACTTCTCATATGAGATACTCTAGATATCTCAGGTCTGAGGATCCAAGAACGAACCGCTGTATGAGATTCAAGTCATGACTCATGTCCATGTGACAATCTCATGCGGGTCATCAAGTAAATGAATGCATTACTTTTCCCGTTATATGATTAGCATGTTTGTTATATTACGGTAAATATCCTTGAATCATTGCAGATGATTCTAAACTCCCTGGTCAGTTATCATTGTGGGAACAATGATGAATTAAGACCAGCATGATGTGTGATAGATGATTATGATCATATGCATTAGATGCAAATCACAATCATGGGTTCTCGTTTGGAACGAGTTACTGGATGACCCACATGAGATTGTCACATGGACATGAGTAATGACTTGAATCTCATACAGCGGTTCATTCTTGGATCCTCAGACCTGAGATGTCTAGAGTATCTGATATGAGGAGTGACGTGTCTTGACTGCGTCAAACGTCGTCTTTAACCGGATGATCATAACGGCATTGCTCAGATACGTTTGTCGACACTTTGCTTATCTTCACGTCTCCTCTGTCGATGATTTCCCTAATCAAGTGAAATCGCCTGAGTATGTGTTTGGATCTCTGGTGTGACCGGGGTTCCTTTGCTTGTGCGATCGTACCATTGTTGTCACAGTACAATTCAATGGGATCTGCAACGCTAGGAATGACCCCCAGGTCTCCCACGAATTTCCTGATCCAAACAGCTTCCTTAGCTGCATCCGATGCTGCTATGTACTCGGCTTCTGTAGTCGAATCTGCAACGGTTGGTTGTTTGGAACTCTTCCAACTAATAGCCCCACCGTTTAGGCAGAAAACGTAACCTGACTGCGATCTGAAGTCATCTCTGTTGGTTTGGAAACTAGCATCGGTATAACCACTTATAGCGAGCTCGTCTTCCAATCCGCCATACACCAAGAACAAATCCTTAGTCCTTTTCAAGTACTTAAGGATGTTCTTGACCGCAATCCAGTGAGCCTCACCTGGTGTAGACTGATATCTACTAGTCATACTCAATGCATATGATACATCCGGATGAGTACACAATATGGCGTACATGATGGATCCAATTGCTGATGCATATGGTATCCTACTCATGCGCTCTTGCTCATCCTGTGTCTTTGGACACTGAGTCTTGCTAAGAGCTACGTCATGTCCCATTGGCAAGGCACCCCTCTTGGAGTCTTGCATCTTGAACCGATTCAAGACCTTGTCAATGTATGTACTCTGACTTAGACCAAGAAGCCTTCTCGATCTATCTCTATAGATCTTGATTCCTAGAATATAGGCGGCTTCTCCTAAGTCCTTCATCGAAAAGACTGATCCTAGCCAGGATTTTACTCCTTGCAAGGTAGGAATGTCATTTCCGATGAGCAATATATCATCCACATAAAGTACAAGGAAGACCACTGCGCTCCCACTGACCTTCTTGTAAACGCATGGCTCATCTTCGTTTTGCAGGAAGCCAAACGTTTTGACTGCCTCGTCAAATCGAAGATTCCAGCTCCTCGAAGCCTGCTTCAGTCCATAAATGGATCTCTGAAGCTTACACACCTTCCTCGGACTCTTAGGATCGACAAAACCCTCGGGTTGTGTCATGTACACATCCTCGAGCAAATTCCCGTTAAGGAATGTGGTCTTGACGTCCATCTGCCATATCTCGTAGTCATAATACGCAGCTATGGCCAGCAGAATCCGTATGGATTTAAGCATCACGACTGGTGAAAAGGTTTCATCATAGTCTATACCATGAATCTGCCGAAACCCTTTTGCTACGAGTCGTGCCTTATAGGTATGCACGATGCCATCCATGTCGGTTTTCTTCTTGAAAACCCACTTGCATCCAATGGTTTTAATACCATTGAATGAATCGACCAAAGTCCACACTTTGTTGTCGTACATGGATTGCATCTCAGACTCCATGGCCTGGTGCCATTTCTCGGAATCGGAACTCGCCACAGCCTCTGAATATGACGTAGGCTCGTCATGTTCTAACAATATGAGTTCGTCGTTTCCAGTCACAAGAAAACCATATCTTGTAGGCTCTTGGTGAATTCTACCAGATCTCCGAGGTTCACTAGGAGGTGCTGTCTCAACAACTCGTGATACAGGTTGGACTGTTTCGACCTGTTCGTTCGGTTCTTCGACTATTTGTGGTTCTCGAACTTCTTCGAGATCTATTCTACTCCCACTGACTCTCTTGGAGACGAACTCTCTCTCCAAGAAAGATCCATTCCGAGCAACAAACACTTTGTTCTCAGATGGGTTGTAGAACCAGTACCCTTTAGTTTCCTTAGGGTAACCCACCAATATGCATTTATCAGACTTGGCGGATAGCTTATTAGAAGCCAGACGTTTCACGTAAACGTCACATCCCCAAATCTTCATGAATGCTAACCTGGGACGCTTCCCAGTCCATATCTGATATGGAGTCTTCTGAACCGACTTTGTTGGACAGTTGTTCAGTATAAGCGCTGTTGTTTCCAAAGCATATCCCCAGAAGGATTTAGGAAGATCGACCTGACTCATCATAGACCGTACCATATCTAATAAGGTTCGGTTCCTCCTCTCGGAAACGCCATTCCATTGTGGCGTTCCTGGTGGAGTCAGCTGTGAGACAATCCCACAATCTGCCAGATAGTCAGTGAACTCTTGGCTCATATACTCGCCGCCTCGATCAGATCGAAGCAACTTGATCGTCTTGCCAAGTTGGTTCTTTACCTCGTTTCTGAAAATCTTGAACAATTCAAGCGTTTCAGACTTATGTCTCATCAAGTAGACATAACCGTACCTACTGAAATCATCAGTAAACGTAACAAAGTACAGATAACCTCCTCTAGCGGGAGAGCTCATAGGACCGCATACATCACTATGTATGAGTTCTAGCAACTCTGTAGCCCGTTCTCCTTTTCCAGAAAAAGGAGATTTTGTCATCTTGCCCATCAAACATGAATCGCATGTTTCGATTGATTCATAATCAAAAGAATCAAGAAGTCCATCAGAATGAAGCTTCGCTATGCGTTTCTTGTTGATGTGACCAAGTCGACAATGCCAGAGATAGGTCGGGTTTAAGTCGTTCGGCTTAAACCGCTTGCTACTAACATTATAGATCGACCTTTATCCAGATGGTTCATCTTCCAAAATATAAAGGCCATTAAACTGGTAACCCTTACCATAGAATAAATTGCCTCTATAAATGGACAGACATTTGTTCTCAATAACAAATCTGAAACCATCTGAGTTTAAGCATGAAATCGATATGATGTTCCTACTGATGGCAGGTACAAAATAACAATCATGCAACTCCAATACAAGGCCAGAAGGTAAAGTCAGATCATAAGTCCCGACGGTCAATGCAGCAACTTTTGCTCCATTCCCGACGCGGAGATCTACTTCACCCTTCGCCAACTGTCTACTTCCTCGCAGTCCCTGCACATTTGCACAAATGTGCGAGGCACATCCGATATCTAATACCCATGATGAAGAAGTACATAAGTTGGCCTCTATAACGAAGATACAAGAAGTTGAAGCTTCTGCAAGCTTCTTCTTCCTCTGATCTTCCAGGTAGAGTCTGCAATCTCTATACCAATGCCCAATGGCATGACAGAAATAACACTCTTCCTTCTTGGGTTTGGACTTAGGCTTAGTGACAACACTTGTCAATTTCCTTTTGCCCTTACCTTTAGAACGCTTCCTTTTGCTGGACTCTTTCCAACAACCACCATATCATTCTTCCCTTGGCTCCCAGCTTTCTCTTGGAATGACATATTCAACTGATCATCCATCAATGAATTGTCCATGTCATCTAATTGCTCACGCAATTCCGAAGACATCTTTCCAAGCATCAAGCTAGACAAGTCCAGATCATCATCCTCATACTTCCAATAAGCATCAAT
>NW_010964962.1:139612-141053 GCF_000463585.1 Tarenaya hassleriana
GGCTCCCAGTTTTCTCTTGGAATGACACATTCAACTGATCAACTATCAAAGAATTGTCCATGTCCTCTAATTGCTTACGCAATTTCGAAGGCATCTTTCCAAGCATCAAGCTGGACACGTCCAGATCATCATCCTCATGCTTCCAATAAGCATCAATGATCGATCCAGAAGCCTTGGTCAGAGGCTTATCCTTCATAAGGATAGATCGCATGGTGAGATAAAACAGATTCCTGCAACAGATATGTTCTACAGAAAAAGACAGACAAACAGACAGAAAATATGCAAGTCTCTTAGTACACTTACTAACACAGATAATAGATGCAATATGACAGACTACTACTAAGAAAAACACCCTCAATGAGTTTCTAAGTGAGCTAGGATCCATATTTCACATGCTTCTGAGTCAGCTAGGGCATGACGCTCAAAACCATGCTATTTAGGTAGACAACACATTGTCAATCACATCCTATGTGATTCCTAGATGAGTATGGGATAGTGATACGCTATCACTGCATGTTCCTCATCCCATCCTTACCATTAGGTCCAAGTCCGACTTGATAACCCAATTCAAGCTCAACCATATTTGAGCTATGAGAATCACGATTTCTCCATACTGCCTCACCAAGATAGTCAGGCACGCTCAGCTAGGGCATGACCCGTAACCATGACGATCGAGGCCTTGACAGTTGCTCTACTAATGAGCGGTAATAGCTTGAGATTAAAACATGAGGCTTCATTTGTCTTGAACACCAGGATACCTTGACTGGATTCAAGTCATTCCAGTCAAGTTGTTCTGATCAACTCGAATGAACTACTCTTAGTTTGTTTGAGTCGTCCATATACAGAATCTCTTGGCCAAACAACATTTGTTTGCCTTAGATTCGATACCAGAACCCTTTCACTATCCTAATTCAGATATTTGATTCGAGACAACGATTGCACAATCAAAACTCTGAATTCTGGATTGTCATCAAGCTTGGTCTTAAGTGAGGCTTTGATTCCGATTCTGATAATCGATCCAACACAACAATTGTTCGATCAAAATTCTGAATCTTCGGAATCCCGGGTCCGAGGTCCAGACCGACTGTCGGTTTAATTTTGGAAAAACCCGAAGACTGGAACGGACAGTCCAGAGAAGCACGTGGACAATCCGTTCTAGCAAGCCAGAACGGACGGTCTGCCTCTAATGGTCTGTCCGTTCCCAATCGTCATGGAACGGACGGTCTGCCATTCGTGGACCGTCCGTTCCAGACCTTCTGGAACGGATGACCGAATGCAGACCGACCCCGAAAAAATTGAACGTTTGTACAGACCCAGAACGGACGGTCCAAGGACCAGAACGGACGGTCTGTTGAGCATAATTCGAAATCCCCTTTGATCATCGGTCCAGACCGATCGGTCCAACCCTTGGACTGGTCGGTATGACCTAATTTGACCAAAA
>NW_010964962.1:141633-141875 GCF_000463585.1 Tarenaya hassleriana
TCATTAATTAGAATTGCCCAAAACCCTTAAAACGCGAAATAGGAAATCTGCCCGAAAGTCGGACCGTCCGGTCTAGGTCTTGGACCTGACGGTCTGGCTTTCCACGTGGAACGGACGTTCCACTTTCCCTCGCAGAACGGACGGTCTTGATGCCTGGACCGTCCGGTCCACACCTGGACCGGACGGGCTGGCCCTTTACGGGACATACATTCCACTTTCGTTAGAACGGACGGTTCGTAAAC
>NW_010964962.1:146303-147616 GCF_000463585.1 Tarenaya hassleriana
TTTCTGGACCGTCCGTTCCGGGTTCCGGTTTTTCCGAAAATTAAACCGAAATTAGGGTTAAATCACTATATAAGATAGAGATTAAAACCCTAATGGTGAGAGACGAAGAACAGCCGACTTTTGCAGAAAAGTGTGAGTTTTTGGAGATCCAAAAAACGAGTTCTAAGTCTCGGGATTTCTCGGTGCACAAATCGATCAGAGATTCGAGTCCTAGCAGACAAGTTCTCATGTGACGGTTCCATGATTGGATCCTAAGACCTGAGATATCTACGGAATCCAACATGAGGAGTTGCGTGCTTTGATTACGTCAAACGTCCTGCGTAACAGGAGGACTATAAAGGCGTGTATCATGTACGAAACGACTAATGTACTGGATTGTAGATAGTCAGGACGGGATTTGTACCTCTCGTAAAAGAGAGAGATATCGCTGGGCCCCTCGTGTGAGCGAGACTGTAGAAATGTGTGGCCGCACTATAGACGAATGTCGTCTATTTCAGACAGTCAAACTCAGTTAACGAGAAAGCAGTCGAATCAGATAAGGTGGCTGGTCCATGCCTTATGTTCGACATATGATATCGCGATACAAAAGGATCATCAGCCGGAATCATCACTGGCGTTCGTATGATCACGAACAAACTCTATTCGAGATAGGTAGTCATAGTGTCTTGCTAGAGACCGCCTATGACTAGTATATCCGGAATAGAGATTTCGGACTATACTGCTATGTCGAATGAGCCTACAGGGTCACACACGCAGGGAAGGACGAATACACGAGAGAAAACGACGGAAAACCGAGGCGGAAGGGGCCAGACCGGACGGACCGAAAGGTTCGGAACGGACGGTCCAGACCCTACGGTCCAGACGTGTGGTCCGTCCGTTCTGGAGACTGGAACGGACGTTCCACATTAGCACGCAGATCCATGCCTTATGTTCGACATATGATATCGCGATACAAAAGGATCATCAGCCGGAATCATCACTGGCGTTCGTATGATCACGAACAAACTCTATTCGAGATAGGTAGTCATAGTGTCTTGCTAGAGACCGCCTATGACTAGTATATCCGGAATAGAGATTTCGGACTATACTGCTATGTCGAATGAGCCTACAGGGTCACACACGCAGGGAAGGACAAAACGCACGAGAAAACGACGGAAAAACCAAGACGGAAGGGTCTGGAACGGACGGACCAGAAGTCCAGAACGGACAGTCCGCTGAGCCAGACTCAACGGTCCAGAACGGAGTGTCCGTTCCATAAGTCTGGAACGGACGGTCCACTAATGCGGAACGTCCGTTCTACTTGCTGGGACGGC
>NW_010964962.1:150474-158018 GCF_000463585.1 Tarenaya hassleriana
AGCCAAGGAGTGCCCTGAAGGAACAACGCAGCAGGAACTAGAGGAGGCTCTCACTGGAACTTTTTTGGAGAGTCGTCAAGGACAGATCACTCCATCTGAACTTCTGTTTGAAAGCAGAGTCTTTTATACAGTTGCCAAGCACAACTGGCTTCCTACAAAGCGCACTGAAGTGATTAAGAAGGAGATGGCTTTACTGTTATTCCAACTTCTTAGAAAGGACGAGGTGAATTTGGGTGTTCTGATATACAACAACATCCTTGCACGCGCTTCAGGTCTGCGCCCTAGATTTCTTCTGTTGTATCCCTGCCTCATTCAGCAAATTGTCATACGACAAAGTCCAGAAGTGCTCATCATGGCTGAAGTTACTGAAAGAATCCCTCGAGCAATCACCATTGAAGCTCGAATCCAACAGGCCAGAGTGAGCAGATCTCAACCGACTGGTAGTATACGTACCCCACTCATGAAACATGCCAAGTTGTTGGTTAAGGCTGAAGGACTGTTCACCAAGGGAATGGAGCTGCTGAGTCAAATCCGAGCAGAACATGACAAGTTTCTCACAGATTATCTGCAATGTGGTCTGTTTTTACAAATTCTGGTTGAGGTAATCTTAGTTTCTTTTCGATTATATTTTTTTTGAATTTCTGCTTTCACACAGGGGGAGAACATGACCCGGGCACTGAAGATGGAAGAAATATGGACAAAGGCAAAGACAAAGTGGTCGATGATAGTGAGGAAGAAGTAGACTAGGGAACAAGCACTGAATTTAATTAATGTCTCGCACTGAATTTAATTAATGTCTCTAATGGTTTCTTTGCTTCTGATGTCTCTAATGGTTGACACTGAAAATACGTTTGATGAATCAGTTGCCTTGCAGAATCTTGATCCATTCTTATTGGCACATGTGTAGACCTGTGTGTTCGTGGAAACTTTGTGTTTGTTTTGTGTTTCAGCAGAAAATCAAAAAGGGGGAGAATGTTGAAGTCTGAGGTTGGAGTCTAGAAGATTCAGAATTTGGAAAAAAGCAACAATATGGAAACTGCTGAAAACAGAGCTGAAGGAAAAAGGAAGCTTGCTTTAATCATGGAAATGGAAACAATGCAGAAATGGAAGACTGAATATTTCAGAAATATTGAAGAACCAATGTAGCAGCGTATAAAGGGAGAAGTTGGAATACTGGTTAAGTGTCGAAAAACTTAAGAGAAAAAGTGGGAGAGTCTGTAAGGGAAAGGGTTACTTGAGAGTGGGTGAGTTGTGTCTGAGGGGGAGTCGTTATAACAAAACGACGAACTGCTCAACTGCCTAGACGAGTCTAGGGTTACCCGGGGTGTGTTGCGGCACACAAGGTGTTTACTGATAGAATTTCTTGTGGTGTATTGTGTTTGCCAGAGAAATAAAATCAGTGTGGAACTGTTTTGTTATTGTGGCTCTTTGTGTGTGAGATACGTTTTTCAGAAACGAATAAAACGTGTTTAACTACCTGCGACGCACCGAATCCGTCGCAATACCGACGGAAATCTCTGTCCCCATCCGTCGCTACTTCTATGCGACGCAATGTATCCGTCCCAATCCGTCGCATAATTTTCCGACGAAAGTTCGGTCGCAAATATCGGTCGCAGTCCGTCGCAATCCGTCTGACAAAATTACCGACTGAAATATCCGTCAGTTGTTGTCGAAATTTTTCGACGGATTGAGCGACGGTTTACGACGGATGCAAATCCGTCCCATTACCGTCGTTGTCCGTCGCAAATATCTATCGCGACGGAATTTCCGTCGCAATGTCCGTCGGTAAATACAGTTTTCCTTGTAGTGCGAGTAGCCATCAAGAAAGCAAAAGTGGGAATGCAAGGCTAACCTCTCTAGCATTTGGTCAATGAAGGGCAACGGGAAATGGTCTTTACGGGTGTTGGAATTCAGTTTCCTATAATCAATGCACATCCTCCAACCCGTGACCGTCCTAGTGGGTATCAATTCGTTATGCTCATTTTCTACCACAGTGATACCCCTTTCTTTGGTACAACTTGCACGGGACTAACCCATGCACTATCTGAAATCGGGTAAATGATACCCGCATCTAACAGTTTGAGCACCTCTTTCTTCACTACCTCCTTCATGGTGGGATTCAATCTACGTTGATGCTCAATGGAGGTTTTGGAACTATCTTCTAGATGAATGCGGTGCATGCAAAGGGATGGACTAATACCTCTAATGTCATCTAGAGTGTAACCCAAGGCCACATCCAAATCGTTAATCACGAAACAATGGATCAAGCTCGATCAAGGAGAGATATCACCGTGAATTAGCTGCGCTTAAGGCTCATGAATCTCGCTCGAAACTCTCGTTTATGGACTCGGTTGCGAGTTGATGCAGGAGGGACACGTAATCGCTTACGCATCGAGGCAGCTGAAGAAGCATGAGGAGAACTACCCGACTCATGACATGGAGTTAGCAGCGGTAGTTCACGCGCTGAAGATTTGGAGATCGTATCTGTACGGGGAGAAGGTTAAGCTCAACACGGACCATAAGAGCTTGACCTACGTGATATCTCAGAAGGATCTGAATCTGAGACAGCGGAGGTGGTTGGAGTTGATTGCAGATTATGACCTGGAGATAGCCTATCATCCGGGGAAAGCTAACGTAGTGGCCGACGCCCTTAGTAGGAAGAAGATCTTAGCGGCCATACGCGTTGTCACCTCATCTCGCAGCAACGCCGCTGATTTGACTGCGATGTTGGGACATCTCTCGCTGACACCCGAGGAGTCGATACCGACTCTAATAGAGCGCGTGGTTATGGGACAGCGCGACGATCCTTTACTCGCCCAGTACATGGATCATATCGAGGAATATAGCCTCAAGGGCTATCGTATCGATGAGCGGGGCGCGCTACGGCTGGGGAACCGGCTATGTGTGCCTGACGACGCAGAGTTGAGATAGGAGATTCTATCTGAGGCACACTAGTCGAGGTTGGCGATACATCCGGGGGCGAGCAAGATGTATCAGGGTCTACGCCAGTGGTATACTTGGCCGAGGGTCAAGAGAGATGTAGCGGATTACGTAGCGAGGTGCCTCACTTGTCAGCAAGTGAAGACAGAGTGACAGAGCGACAGATGCCGGGAGGCAAGCTACAGCTGTTGGAGATTCCAGAGTGGAAGTGGGACTCAATTGCCATGGATTTCGTGGTCGGATTACCACTCACGCCGAGCAAGAAGAACGCCATTTGGGTAGTCGTGGATCGACTAACCAAATCCGCCCATTTCATTCCTATGCGTCAGAAGTATCCGACCGGGCGGTTGGCGCAGATTTACATTGACGAGATCGTACGTCTTCATGGAGTTCCGAACGAGATCATATCGGATAGAGACGCTCGATTTACATCCCGCTTGTGGAAGGCGATTCAGGAGGCACTGGGGACGAAGCTCAAGATGAGTACGGCATATCATCCTCAGACAGACGGTCAGTCGGTGCGGACTATACAGACTCTAGAGGACATGCTCAGAGCTTGTGAGTGGGGAGCTCCGTGGGACCAGTACATGACGTTGTGCGAGTTTGCGTACAACAACAGTCATCACACGAGTATCGGAGTATCTCCATACGAGGCCTTGTACGGGGACCGTGCAAGACACCGTTGTGCTGGACGGAGATCGGAAAGCGCCGAGAGTTCGGGCCGGAGATCGTGGAGGAGACCACAGAGGTGATACGGAGGATTCGCGCCCATCTGAAGACGGCGCAGGACCAGCAGAAGTCATACACCGATCAGCGACGTCGAGACTTCGAGCTTGAGGTTGGAGATTATGCCTTTCTCCGAGTACAGGCGATGCGGGGTCATGCGAGGTTCGGGCAGAGCGGGAAGCTGAAGCCGCGATACATCAGACCTTACCCCGTGATCGCGAGAGTGGGAGCTGTTTCATACCGTCTTGGATTGCCGCCAGAATTGGGCAACGTTCATGATGTGTTCCACGTGTCGATGCTGCGGAGGTAAGTAGCGGATCCTTCTCACGTGCTACAGCCCCAGGAGTTAGAGTTTACGGAGGCTACACGTTTCCGTGACGAGCCGCTGCAGATCGTGGACCGGAATATCAAGAAGCTGTGGATGAAGGAGGTGCCACTCGTGAAGGTCTTGTGGCGAAGCCAAGGGGTCTCTGACATGACTTGGGAACCCGAGGCAGAGATACGTAGTAGTTATCCGCACCTATTTACTTAAACGTTGTACGAACTCCTTTATATGACGTTCGGTTGTATCAGACTTATGCTTCAGATGACGTGGCAATATGGATTGTGTTTTGGTGATAATATCGAGTATGAGGAAGTATTGGTGATATTATGTCCGAATTCGAGGACGAATTCTTTTTTAAGGGGGAGGATTTGTAATACCCCGAAACCCAATTCGAATATTTAATTATTTAAAAATGAATAATTAAATAGAGATATCACGAAATCACCAAAAGTGATAGTACAATGCCGGGGAGAGACACGAGGATCGTCACGTACGGAAAGGACCGAGAAAGAATGAAGAAAAGGAAAAAGAAAAAAAACAGGGCTGGTCCGCCGGACCAGGAATGGTCCCCGGCGGACCAACCACTCCATCGGACTAAGAACGGATCGCGTGGACTGGGGAAAAGACTTCAAAAAAATATATATCTGACCCCGGTCCGGCGGACCAGTAAGTTGGTCCGGCGGACCGGGATTCAACAGAACGCAACTTGCTCTGTTGCCACCTTGGAACGCGGAATTTGCCGGATTCTGGGGCCCGCTTGCCGCCCACTCACCTCCCATGCCTCGTTGCAGGCTCGCCTATGGACCTGGGCTCGAGCCCATCTAATTTCCCTCTCGTGCCATAAACATCTCCCAAACTGGCACTTAACCATTTTCGGGAAAAAACAGAGGGGAGAAGAGAGAAAGAAAAAGGGAGAGAGAGAGGGCGAACCAGAGGGAAAGGAGCTCGGGGAGATCAAGAGGGACGTGCCCAGACGTGTCCCGAAGCTTTTCACGTCATGTGGAGCCACGATAACTCACACAAGCTCGAACAAACCCAAGAACCAGGTGGATGGCTTGAGTTAGATTTGTGAGAGCTTGTTTTCAATGTGTGATGGTCCAAATCGAGAATTCATTGCGTGTTTGAGGTTTAGAATGTGTCTAGGGATGTAAAACTAAGATTTAGTAGCATCTGGAAGTAACCCCGAATCGAAAACAGATGAGAAAACGCGAAACAGAGTTCGGAAAATGACGAAGAAGAAGACAAGTCCCAGTCCCGGTCCATCGGACCAGCCGTTGGTCAGCTCCGGACCGAGACTGGGATGAGGAACGTGTAGTCAGTCAGAGCAGGGGGAGACGGGGCGAACCGAGAGAAAAACACGTTCTGGTCCGCCGGACCAGACGTGTTCCGAGATTTCCGCGCACTGACTGACCGAGAAGGAACATACCAAAGGGGAAAGAGTGGTCCGGGGCTGACCGGTCCTGGTCCGCCAGACCAGACGTACTCCGAGAAGTCTCACACCGCCTGACCAAGGAACCAGACCGAGAGAGAGGAAAAACAAGCTGGTCTGGGGCTGACCAATCCTGGTCTGCCGGACCAGGCTTGTTTTCTCTCTCGGACAGACGGACCAAAAGGCGAGGCGGACCAGGAGAGAAGGAAGACTGGTCCAGCTGACCAGAACTTGATCCGCCAGACCAGGCTCAGAGAAAACTTGGAGAAAATTTCCCGTTCGCCGGGAAAAAGGAAACGGCCAACGGGCTTGGCCCGGGCCTGTCCAGACTTGACCGTGGACAAACCAACCCCCACTAGGGGACCAGACTTCGCGATTGGGATTAATCGAATCGAGTTTTTGCCAGAACGTTGCGTAGCTAGTGAGATGTGCGATATCGAAATACGAGTGATCGTTGTGTGATTGTTTGCGGGTAGAATTTGCATAGCGTTAAATGGTAGCTCTGTAGGGACCGGATACCGTGATACGTATGGTTGTACTATGGGGATGTTGCACGTTGTGTGCCATGTGTGTAGCTTGCTCGTGCGTACGAGTTAAGCGTGATTGTGTTTGTGGATGGTTGTGGACTCAACCATCACCGTCATGGACTTGACGGGCGTTTGAGACGCGTATTAGTCGTGTGCGACACGACGGCCAACGTCATAGATTTGACGGGCGTGGACTCGCACCTAGTCATGGACTAGGGTATATGGCTGGATGTAATACCCCGAAACCCGAATTGAATATTTAATTATTTAAAAATAAATAATTAAATAGAGATACCACGGAATCACCAAAAATACATAGTGCAACGCCGGGGAGAGGCACGAGGATCGTCACGTGCGGATTGGACCGAGAAAGAACGAAGAAACGGAAAAGAAAAAGAAAGAAAAAAAAAAGAGCTGGTCCGCCGGACCAGGCCTGGTCAGGGGCGGACTAGCACTCAGCCGAACTCGGACCAGACAGCGCGGACTGGGGAGAAAGTTCGAAAAAAAAAAATAAACTGACCCCGGTCCGCCGGACCAAACCCTGGTCCGCCGGACCGGGAATCGACAGAACGCAAGTTGCCAACTTGCGGTCTTGGGACGCGGAATACGCCGGATTCCGGGACCCACTCGCCGTCCCGTCGCCTCCCACGCCTCGATGACGTTGCAGGCTCGCCAATGGGCTTGGGCTTGAGCCCACAAACTCCCTATCTCGCACCATAAACACCTCCCAACCCTGGCATTCAGCCATTCTCGGACAGAAACAGAGGGAGAAAGAAAAGGGGAGAAAGGGAGAGAAAGGAGACGAACCCGGGGCAAGGGGAGCTCGGGGAAGCAAGGAGGAACGTACCTAGACGTGTCCTGAAGGTGCTCACGTCGTGTGGAGCCACGAGGAACGCACACAAGGTCAGACAAACTCAAGAACAAGGTGAGTGGCTTGAGTTGGATTTGTGCAATCTCGTTTTCAATGTTTGATGGTTCAATTCGAGATTTTCTTGCGTGTTTGAGACTTAGAACATGTTTAGGGATGTAAATCTATGTTTAATGAGTATTTGGAAGCCATACCGAATTGATTCGGGTGAGAAAAATCGAACTGAAATCGGAGAAAACGCGAGGAAGACGAAGTTCCCAGTCCCGGTCCGCCGGACCACGCGTGGTCAGCTCCGGACCGAGACTGGGAAAACACGTGGAGTCAGTCGGACCGAAGAGGACGGTCCGGACTGAGCGAAAAACACGTCTGGTCCGGGGCTGACCAGTCCTGGTCCGCCGAACCAGACGCGTTCCGAGGACACGCGGTCCGCCGAGCCAGGAAGAGAGCGGACCGAGAGAAGAACACGCCTGGTCCGCCGGACCAGACGTGTTGAAGAGCGCCCCAGACAGCCGGACCAAGGGAGCGGACCGAGAGAGTAGGATCGGTCTGGTCCGGGGCTGGCCAGTCCTGGTCCGCCGGACTAGACCTGTTCTCTCTCGGACCGACGGGCCAAAAAGGACGGAGCGGACCAGGGAAAGAAGGAGGCCTGGTCCGGCTGACCAGAACGCGGTCCGCCGGACCAGACTCGGGAAACTTAGAAGAAAAAAATGGAATTCGACCGGAAAGGAG
>NW_010964962.1:164338-165715 GCF_000463585.1 Tarenaya hassleriana
GGGAAAACACGTGGAGTCAGTCGGACCGAAGAGGACGGTCCGGACTGAGCGAAAAACACGTCTGGTCCGGGGCTGACCAGTCCTGGTCCGCCGAACCAGACGCGTTCCGAGGACACGCGGTCCGCCGAGCTAGGAAGAGAGCGGACCGAGAGAAGAAGACGCCTGGTCCGCCGGACCAGACCCTGGTCCGCCGGACCAGACGTGTTGAAGAGCGCCCCAGACAGCCGGACCAAGGGAGCGGACCGAGAGAGTAGGATCGGTCTGGTCCGGGGCTGGCCAGTCCTGGTCCGCCGGACTAGACCTGTTCTCTCTCGGACCGACGGGCCAAAAAGGACGGAGCGGACCAGGGAAAGAAGGAGGCCTGGTCCGGCTGACCAGAACGCGGTCCGCCGGACCAGACTCGGGAAACTTAGAAGAAAAAAATGGAATTCGACCGGAAAGGAGGAAACGACCCTCGGGATTTACCCGGGCCCGCTCAGATGTGACTGTGGGCGAATCAAACCATCAACAGAGGGCAGGCTTCGCGATGGGGATCAATCGGAATAAGTTTTGCTAAAACGTGTGTGACGTGGCGAGATGTGTGATACCAACTACGAGTGGTCGTTGTGTGTTTGCTTGTGGGTAGAATTGTATGGCGTTGAACGGTATTCCGGTAGGGACCGGATACCGTGATACGCGTGGTTGTATCATGGGGATATTGCACGTTGCATGCCATGTGTGTAGCTTGCTCGTGCGTACGAGCCAAGCGTGATTGTGTTTGTGGACGGTTGTGGACTCAACCGTCGGCGTCATGGACTTGACGAGCGTTTGAGACGCATTCTAGTCGTGTGCGACACGACGGCCAACGTCATGGACTTGACGGGCGTGGACTCGCCCCTAGTCATGGATTTGACTAGGGTATATGGCTGGACCCTGTGGTGGACTCCACAGGAATATGATTATGTTTCCGTTGTGTCGTGGACTCGACATCGGTAGTCACGAGAGTGACGGGCGCAGGAGACGCGCACGATCGCATGTGATGCGATGGCCAACGTCACGCGAGTGACGGGCGTGGATTCGCTCCTGGTCATGGACTTGACCAGGGTTTATGGCTAGGCCTTATGGTGGATTCCATACGGACGTGTTTGTGGTTGCTATTGATGTGATTATTGTGTTGATATATTCGTTGCATGTGTATTTGGAAAGTGTCGATTGTACCGTTCTCGTTGAGAACGGGATTTCCGGGTTCAACCCGGGCTACTCACTAAGCAGTTGTGCTTAGCCCTCGTGGTTTACATTTTTCAGATCACGAGGATTACGCCTAGCGCATCCGGCAGACGACGACTTGAGAGAGGCAGCATCATGTACGGGATTTACATTTTGGGTTACGAGACTTGT
>NW_010964962.1:168299-168966 GCF_000463585.1 Tarenaya hassleriana
CTTCCAACAAGGTGACCTCGTTCTTTTATTTAATTCTCGACTAAAACTTTTTCCAGGAAAACTGAAATCAAGGTGGTCGGGACCGTTCATCATAAAGAACGTTACATCTCATGGAGCGGTAGAACTCGACAACGGAAAAGGCGGAACTTTCATGATCAACACTCAAAGACTCAAGCCATACAATCCAGGGAGTATTAGACCAGAAGGAGGTACCTCTGTACTCTCCCTCTCTTTAATTGATTGAACCGCATTTCGGTCTAGCTACGACCTTAACTAGCAACCCGGTTCAAACCGGGATGTACATTCTACCCCAATGGCTGCTAAAATCCATCTGAAACACATGAAAAATCATCGAAAAATGATCAGAATAAATGAGCGGGTCGCCCAAAAAATGGACGGTCGCTCGGCGGGAGTGATTTTTGCTCAGAGAAAACGAGCGGGTCGCTCAAAAAATGGGCGACCGCTCGTTTTTTTTTTTCTTTTGTGAAGAGCTGGTCGCTCATAAAACGAGCGACCGCTCCCTTCCCGATTTTTTTGCGATGCAAAACGGATCTTTTCTCGCACTCGTGTTGTATCTGATCGAAGAGGTTGTTACGAGAGAATTTTGGAGGTTTAGTTAAGAAAAGAGAAAAGAAACAAGGAAGGTGAAGAATGTACATCCCGGTAT
>NW_010964962.1:171843-187115 GCF_000463585.1 Tarenaya hassleriana
TCCATCTTTATCCATGGGTTGAAGGATGATACCCGGTCTTGGATTGATGCAGCGTGCGGAGGTGACATATATGACATCCCTTTACAAGAGCTAGAGGCGACAATTGCAAAACTGGCCAAGGGACGCAGCCATACGTCCAACGAGTTCAGTAGAAGGAGCTCGGTGAAGTAAAGGGATGTCATATATGTCACCTCCGCACGCTGCATCAATCCAAGACCGGGTATCATCCTTCAACCCATGGATAAAGATGGACAGAAGGTAGTCTCTTTCCATTCCATGGTGAGGGCACATTCTTTGATATTCCTTGAAGCGTTCCCATGCGTCATGGAGATTCTCCCCATCCTCTTGCACAAATGCATTGATCCGATTCCTTGCATGTTGAGTCTTGGTAGGGGAGTAGTATTGCATAAGGAATTGCTCTTCCATCTCACCCCATGTCGAGATAGAGTTTGGCTCAAGAGTGTAGAGCCAATCTCTAGCTCTCTCCGTAAGCGAGTAGGGAAAAGTTTCAAGGAATACGTCTTCAAGAGTAATCCCCGGTCCCTTCTTGATTGCCTTACAGTTCATCTTGAAGTTCGTAAGGTGAGCATTCGGGTCCTCGTTTGGTCTCCCACGGAAACTCATGTTGTTGAGCATTTGGATGCATTGTGGTAGGAGTTTAAGTTCTTCTAGTGGTCCCCGATTGATGCATGATAGTAACTGAGTATGCTTCGGTTGTGTGTACGTTCGAAGCGTTCTAGGGGCTGCTTGGGCTGGACCTCTTTGGCCATTGGCCCCTCTCAACAACTCTTCAGCCATCTCGGGTTGTTCTCTTCGTGCGTTGTTTTCTCTCAGCATTTCTTCGGCCATTCCCCACTGTCTTTGCTGTCTACGGGCGAAGCGTAGGGTCCTTTCTATTTCGGGGTCGAAGACGAGTTGATCTCTACCGGTTGTGCTTCTTGTCATGCACCGGAAGAGCTGCACACCAAAGAGACAAAAAGAACCGAAAGTGCTGTGAAATGGTTATATCGCAAAGTAATCCAAGCAAATATCCAAGCAATGGTGATCTAGCAAAAATCTAGACTAACACGAAAACGCCTAGTCCCCGGCAACGGCGCCAAAAACTTGATGCGCACGCACCGAGTCTTATATTTAATACCCGATTCGTACCACTATCCGCAAGTATACGGTAGTTGTAGTACCGGGGTCGAACACGAGGACTAGGATGTATTAGTCTATCTCTAAGCTAGATTAGGTGGCCAAGTAAAAATGTGGTTTGTGATAAGTGTCGGAATACAAGAAAGTAGATTAGGTGGTCAAATAAAGGTGTGGTTTGTATTAGGTGTCGGAATACAAGAAAGCAAGTAAAATTAACGGTTTATAAAACGATGATTTAAGGCGTTGTAGGTTCGGGATCCCTCAAGAATCGCATGGATGGTTAATGATGCTACAATGTCTATGGGTTATCCTCCATATGGGGGTTTCAAGCACTTCTTCTAGAGTTTGTCTCTCCCGAGCTTAAACTCACTACCTAGAGAATCGATTCACCCATTTCCCAATGATCCAAATGATCTCTAGATGCATTAATGTACCCCATCATGAACCCTAAGCAAGCTAAGCCATCTCCCAATGTGAATAACTCACTCATTTGACATTTGGTTCCAAACATCATTCTCATATCCCTATGATCAATGTGTTCTGTGGTCATATCAACTAGGGTTTCACCCAAATCAATAGCATTAAGCACAAAACATCAAACCAATGGAAGAAAACTCAAAAGCATCATAGATAAGCATAGGTGTCCATACAAAAGTGGGGATCCCTCACCCACAACAAAGTCACTACTCCATAACTAGGGTTTCAAAACAGAAAGCAAAATGAAGAAACATGGAAAAGGAGAAGAAATGCTCAAGATGGTCTTCAATGGTGGTCCTCTTCTTCTCCTAGCCTCCTTTCTCCAAAATCCCTCTTTCTTCCTCTCCAAGGCGATTTTTCGTGTGTAGCCCCCTTTTCTCTCTCCTCAAACTCCCCTTTTTGTGAATGTTCAGAATTAGGTCTTCTCCTCAAAACATGGGCTTTTCCTTTTTGGGCCGATTTTGATTTCAGGCGGTCGCTCATTTTTCAGGCGGGTCGCTCATTTTTCTTCCGGTCGCTCATTTTTCGGGCGGGTCGCTCATTTTCCTCTGACACGCGAAAAAACAAGCGACCGCTCATAAAATGAGCGGGTCGCTCATTTTTCTTCCGGTCGCTCATTTTTCGGGCGGGTCGCTCATTTTCCTCTGACACGCGAAAAAACAAGCGACCGCTCATAAAATGAGCGACCGCTCAAAAAATGAGCGACCCGAGCATTCTCGAATTCTTGTTCTTCCGTGCCCGTTTCGTGAGGATTCATCGTGGAGTCTTCCTGCAAGGAAAAATAAGCAAAACAACCTACCCATGGCCATCTAACGTCCTATGATGCCTAGAATGTGAGAAGAATTGTGATGCACGACGTTATAAAACCGGTGAAAAACCCGTGTGATCAATCGTCCATGTGGCACAGCCCGTATACTGTACACGGGTTACGGGTGTCACACTGGACCCTATGGTGGACTCCATACGGGTATGATTGTATTTCCGTTGTGTCATGGACTTGACATCGGTAGTCACGAGAGTGACAGGCGCAGGAGACGCGCACGATTGCATGCGATGCGATGGCAAACGTCACGCGAGTGACGGGCGTGGATTCGCCCCTGGTCATGGACTTGACCAGGGTATACGGCTAAGCCCTATGGTGAACTCCATACGGGCGTGATTGTGATTGCTATTTACATGTTTACTGTGTTTTACTTATTGCATGTGTTTTTATGGAAATGTCGATTGTACCGTTCTCGTTGGGAACGGGATTTCCGGGTTCAACCCGGGCTACTCACTAAGCAGTTGTGCTTAGCCCTCGTGGTTTACATTTTTCAGATCACGAGGATTACGTCTAGCGCATCCGGCAGACGACGACCTGAGAGAGGCAGCATCATGTACGAGATTTACATTTTGGGTTACGGGACTTGTATTTCCCGCATTTTGTACGGTTAAATTATAACTATTCAGACATGTGTTATTTTGCGATACTGATCGCCTGTTGTATTTTCTGCTGCTTACTCTGGTTTGTTTAAAAATGTTTTTGGATTTCGTATTTTTGCTTCCGCATTATTATTTCATTACTATTTGTCCATGTGGCACAACCCGTATTTACGGGTGTCACACTTACCTCAATCGATCCGGGACCTGTATCAATTGAAGAATTTGTTTGATCACCAAAGGGAGAAAGAATACCTCGCCCTCTACACGTATCCACGCCTCGGGATAGATTCCAACAGTTGGAACTTGTCAGCTAGGACCTGAATCTGCTATTCTGTTTTTCGCTTCGAGAAAACGAGACTTTAATCACTTTTCCAACCTCTTGGATCTCACCAAAAGTCTGTCAAAGTATTCTAAAGTCGGCCACCTCTTTTAGGATTTTTTAATCTCCTTCTTATAAAGTGATTTAACCCTAATTTCGGTTTATTTTTCGAAAAACACGAAGCCCGAAATGGACGGTCCAGAAATACACGTGGACCGTCCGTTTCGGCTATGTAGAACGGATGGTCTGCGTTAAGTGGACCGTCTGTTCTAGACCTTCTGGAACGAACAGTCCGTTCCAGACCTTCTAGAATGAACAGTCCATTCTGGACCGTCGGGTCTGGACGTGGCAGACCGTCCGTTCCGGACTTCTGATCCGTCCATTCTAGACCCTTCCGCCTTGGTTTTTCCGTCGTTTTCTCGTGCGTTTTGTCCTTCCATGCGTGTGTGACCCCGTAGACTCATTCGATATAGCAGTTGATAACTCCTATTCTTCTCTATATTTTGATGACAGTTTTTCTAGGTTTTATAGGATAATCACATGCATTCATAGGCATTCTAGGAGTGTTAGGACACAAAACCCGGTTGTGCTTTAGTTTTGCAGAGTTACAGGTTTCGAAGATGATTGGACTCGAAAAGGAGCTATTTGGAGCGTTAAAGGAGAAGTCCGGATGAGGTACTCATGTTGCGACATCAATAACTTTCTCTACAGAGGTCCAAATCATGCGAAATTGTACCATTGGAAAGAGCACTTCATTCACGTAGACATCGAAATCGCGTAAATCCGACACCGGAGTAGAAAGTTATGAGCGAATTCGTGAAGACCAGAAAACTACCAGCGCAGGGCCGGATCCAACTGGATTCGTCTGGATCAAGGACGCAGAATTCGACCCTAGGAATCTGGATCCGGTCCGGATCTACCTGGAATCGGCCCGGATCCAGTCAAAAACCCTGTTTCGCGATTTTCAGCATCAGAATGGGAATAGGACTCTTGGGAGCCGCCTAGGGTTATAAAAAGCCCTAGCCACGTCCTAGAACATAAGAGAACCTTAGAGAACACTTAGATACAGACTTTTGGAGAACTTTTGGTGAGAGAAGAATAGGAGTTCACGGGATTTCGGAAAGAAGAAGGAAGATTCGATCGTGGAGACTACACATCTACATGAGCTTTTCTCTCCTTTCTTTTATCTCCTTTTCTCTGTTCTTTTTATTGTTTTCCATGAACCGTGAGTAGATCCACGACTATGGGTTAGGGATTCGTTTGTGTTTTGGGTATGTTTGAACCCTAACTTGGATTTCAGTTTTGATTTGTTTTGGTTCTATTGATTTGCGCTTTTATTGGATTGATGTTTGCTAACCCCTTGGTCAATTATCTTAGATTCTAAACTACATAGAGATATGAGTTGGTTTCGGATCAAAATCAATAGGATAGATCGTATTATTCACATAGAGATATGGTTTAATCGATCTAGGGTTGATGATAGCGTTCTTTATGCACCCTAGGGTTAACTTGAATAGATCGAGAGATTGATGAGTTACTCTGTAGGTAGGGAGTTAGTAGACCGAGAGGTGAATTCTCTATCTCTGTTGCTTGATGATTCCCGAATACAAGTCATAATCGTTATTCTCGCATGCTTAGCATATACCCATACACGCGAATACGATCCCGACATCATCCTTGCTTGATAGTTTACTCGTTTTCATTGCTTTCTTATATCGTTTTCCATAGAATCTACATATTTCCATCATCACTTGCTTGCTTGCTTTGATCTATTTTCAATTTAGATTTGGTTTCGCAACCGGTCCTCGTGTTCGACCCCGTGTTACGACGATCTATATCCTTGCGGTGAGTTGTGAATCAGGTTATAAATTCTAGACTCGGTACACACGTATCAAGGGTTCCAAACAACAATCTCATCCCACAAAATTTATATAGAAAGTCTGGAGAACTATCAATTCGACACGGTTCAACCACATTCTACAAGATCACTAGATCATCAAGATATTCCTACTCTATCATCCCACAAATCTTCCAAATGATGCTCAAAACGGGTTTTCGAGGTATGCACGTGAACCTATATGATCCTAAATCTATATGATCAAATGCAATCATGCAAACCTAACAAAAATCAGAGATTGAGCGTATTTTTGAGAAACATCCGAAATCAGCAGAGAAGAGAAGCTATGTCGAGGTCAAGTAGTTCACACGACCGTGTGATTCATGATGAGGAACATCAAGAGAATCAAGAGCACATGAATCCGCTCTACGATAAGCATACCGAGGGCGAAACTACTTACGTTGCAGAGGAGACTTTGGGTTCTTACATTGCACCGAAGCACACCCAACTCCTATCATGCATCAACCGACCGCCCATAGACAGTTTCGAGCTACCGCCTCAATGCATCACGATGTTCAGTCAGGCGAGTTTCAGAGGGCAGCCCATAGAAGATCCCATTGCTCACTTGACTCAGTTCAAGATGCTGTGCATATCAGTTAGGAAGGCCAGAGGGATGACCATCAAGGATGTATACTTGGAGGCTTTTCCTTTTTCATTGATGGACCGGGCAAGAGATTGGTTCTACACCCTTGAGCCGAACTCGATTACGACATGGGAGGAGCTAGAGGAGCAATTCATGGCGAAATATTACTCCCCAGAGAAGACCCGAGCTGCACAGAGAGCCATACACAGCTTCACTCAGGAGAGTGATGAGAGTCTATACGATGCATGGGAGAGATTCAAAGGCTATCAACGCCTTTGTCCACACCACGGCATGGATAAGCGGTTGTTGCTCTCCACGTTCATCCACGGACTACGACATGATACCAGAGCTTGGATGGATGCAGCCTGTGGAGGGAGCGTTTATGAGATTCCCTTTGACACCCTGGAGATTCAGATTGCGAAGATGGCCAAGGCTAGAGGGATGTCCGGAGATAGCAATAGACGACCCATGGCTCGGATAGATACAGGAGAATCTGCGGTTTTGAAAGCTGTCATGTCTGAGCTAGCGGTTATCAAGCTTCATTTGGAAGCTAAGAGCAGTTCGAATCAAACACCACCAGAGCTAGAGGAAGCAATGGAGGACGGCAATTATGTCGAGAAAAATCATTTTGGAAACCCGAGCGGAGCATTGAATGCACATCAGCAAGGAGTTTTCAGAATCCCTCAGAATCCCACGAGCTTCACTCAACCACGTTTTCAGGGGCAGAATCAGGGATATGCACAGCAGAATCCAGGATACGGGCAACAAAATCTGGGTTACCGAGCTCCTCAACCTGCAAAGAATGATGAAGCTGACATTAAGACGATGCTTGCCCAACTAATGCTCGATCAGAAGACATCATTTACTGAGCTGAAGACCGAGATACAGAGCATAAAAGTCAGGCAAGACACTTTTGAGAGGAGATTAGATGGTGTTGAGGCTCATCTGAAGCATGTGGACTTGCAAATTGTGCAGCTTGCATCACAACCCTCTAGACAGCAGGGCACATTTCCTGGAAAGCCCAAACCAAATCCACGAGAACACGTCAATGCCATTCAGGTTTTAAGTGGAGAGAGTCTGCCTGAGACGGTCCCTATTACTACAACAGAAAAAGGGACGACGTCTAGATACACTTCTGAAGAGAAAGGGAAAGCCATAGCTCACGGGACACCTAAGGTGCATGTAGAGGAAGTCGAACCTCCATATGTAGCTCCTCCACTTTATGTACCACCCGTTCCTTTCCCTTCTCGATTGAAGAAGCATACTGAGGATACACAGTTGTCTAGATTTGTTGATATGCTTCGGAAGTTAGAGGTTAAGATGTCTTTCTATGAGACGATACTCCAGATCCCTTCTTATACAAAATTTTTGAAAGATATCTTGACTAAGAAGAGGGTGATTGGGAAGGAGACAATATCCTTGAGCACAGAGGTTAGCGCTGCGATTCTACAGCATGAGTTGCCACAGAAGAGATCGGATCCAGGTAGTTTCTCGATTCGTTGCAAAATCGGGAACATTGAGATTGACCGTGCGTTGTGCGATCTGGGTGCCAGTGTGAGCTTGCTTCCATTGTCTATCTATAAGAAGCTCAACATTGGAGATCTTAAGCCGAGGGGGATGGCACTACAGCTTGCGGATAGATCCGTCAAGTATCCTGCAGGTATTCTCGAGGATGTCCCATTGAAAGTCGGGGATTATTATGTTCCCGTTGATTTTGTTGTTTTAGACATGGATGAGGACTCAAAGATACCGATTATACTAGGCCGACTGTTCTTAAACACGGCCGATGCGGTGGTTCATGTTCGTGCTGGTCGTCTTACGATGAAGATAGGTGACGAGACTGTAGAGTTCACCTTAGATCACAACATGAAGCAGCCATCCACCACCGATTCAGCATGCTATGTCGATGTGCATGAAATCCTCACTCAAGAAGTCTTCGATCAGTTTCAGGAAGTCGATCCTTTAGAGATGTCTCTCCTTGCATCGAATGAGAGCATATACAGCAATTGGGAGGATATCCGGGAGCTTACACGAGCATTGAACGAAGGATCAGACAAAATTGGAGTTTTACAGAAGATGGATCCGGACCGATTCCACCTAGAAACAGACCGGATCCAAACACAGCCTTCCGAAGACAAACTGGAAACGAACCGATTCCACCTGGAATCGGACCGGATCCAGTCTCTGAGCAAATCACAAGTTTTTCACATCGACACGCCCGATTCTTCTACGAACGTCTCCGAACCTTCCACGACGATGACTAAAGACGTTCTAGAGACCAGAGAGCCACCATCTAACACGGGGACGCTGAATAAAGCGGATTGGAGTCTAGAGAATGCCCCGAAGGTGAAATTGAAGCCCCTACCTCAAAGGCTTAGGACAAAGGAACACACATACACGGATAGGAACACAGGACCATCATTGGAGAGAGGTACATATCCCGCTCATAATCATATATCTGTGTTTGAACCTTCTATTACAGGTTGTCGAATAGGGGTAATGAGCAAGAGAGGATCGAAACGAGCAAAATCATCGCTTAAACGTCCACAACATCCACCTCCGTCACAAGTTTGGAAACCCAAGAAGGATAGAAGGCTCAAGCATCCACGAGGTCTAAAAGATGCGTGTAACGCTCAACATCTAGGGTGGCGAAAGATCGATTATCTTCGCCTCTCAGACCCTCCCATCATTTGAGCAAGATAGGTCGAGCTAATGACGTTAAACAAGCGCTTCTCGGGAGGCAACCCGAGCACTAGGTAACTTTTCTTTTTCTTTTTCTTTGTAGCATAGGTAGTAGAGACCATGATTATATTTTGGATCCTTCGGAATGCATTGCTATTATTATGCTTTTGTTCGGATAACGTTTGTTGTTCTATGAGCGTTTACACCAGCACACGAGAGATGAGCATCGACTTCCGAGAGACAACGTTTGATAGGTTCCAGTTTACAGAGTTTGTGGGAGCTCTTGCGTTTGACGTGAGCTAACTTCATTGCGAGCGAACGAATTCCGCAGAGCTAAGCCTTCTCTATCCCTCTTATTGGTCCTTTCCACACGTTGTTTTCGATTCTACTTTTCCGGGCGAGAGTCTAAACCGTGGACGGTGTATGGTTCAAGTCTGGGGGGTGGATAGATCCTTCATACATTCAGGTCTATCTACTTAGGATTGCATTTGATCATATAGATTTAGGATCATATAGGTTCACGTGTATACCTCGAAAACTCGTTTTGAACATCATTTGGAATATTTGTGGGATGATAGAGTAGAAATATCTTGATGATCTAGTGACTTTGTAGAACGTGGTTGAACCGTGTCGAATTGATAGTTCTCCAGACTTTCCATATAAAGTTTGTGGGATAGGATTGTTATTTGGAACCTACGGAGTTGAAACGACTATATCCAGGTTATATGTTTCTTTTAGAACCTTTTCCGAGTCTTGCAGGTCAATGAAATCTAGTTCAACAAATGCCTTGGGAAAAATAAAGCATCTTGACACTCCCTGTCAAAATCTCGTCAACGAAAATCGTTCGAGGACATGAGTGCATCGATTGATGGTTCGGGTCTAAGTTGTGGGTCGGACATCGCATAAAAAGAAAAAAAATACAGAAGAAAAGAAAAAAAAAAGAGAAGAGAAAAATGATGTCCTTCAACTTCAACGTCCTAGAAACCCGATGTGCTAGCGTTCAATAGAGAAATTCTACAGAAAGGTAAAAATCCAGGTACGAAGTAGAACTAAGATCGAAAAGGCTAAGTTGAGATAAGGATAGGTTCAGAAATAGGCTTGGTGAGTTGTAGAGATTCTAACGGGTTCTAGGTGACAATAAAAATCCCATGGCTAGGTAGATTAGTCTTTGGTAGAAAGATCATAGTAAACCGGTTTGGGTACGATTCTCGGGAAACTAGCATTGGATGGATGTTTCGCTTTTGAGTTTCATGATGATGCTATTTGATGTTCGTCATTCCCTGTTTTGCAGATTTTATTCCTTCGTTCTTTACTCGAGGACGAGCAAAGGCTTAAGTCTGGGGGGATTTGAATGAGCCATTGATTGAGAGAGTTTCCCGTAAATCCCCTTCGATTTTCATCCGTTTATTCGTGAGTTCGAGTGCCGCTATACGCGAGCCGGTGATTGCGATCAGACTTGCTTCCATCCTCCTCCGTGCGTATATCATTTTGGTATCAGAGCTTGCTCGAGCCATAGGACGTTCCCCGGGTGAGATCTATCCTTTTGTGGTTTCGTTTTATTGTCATTTCAATTTCGTTTCATAACAAAACCGAAAAACACTATGCCCAAAACATAAGTTCCGAAAGTCTGATTTTGTGTTCTGTTTTGATACGCTGTAAACGAGGGATTCAAGCGAGATTCACGAGCCTCAAACATCTCCAAATCACGGTGAAATCCTTCCTTGATCGAATCTGACTCTGTACTTTGTGATTGTCGAATTTGTGTGCTCATTTGTGTGCTCAACTCTTTTAATCATGAATTTATCGAAAGAAGAACAAAGTGTTGTTTTGAAGATTCTTCAAGACATCGATGGTCGACTTGGTCGTCTTGAAGATATTCAAAACGAACGTCAATGCTTCCAAGAAAGACGTAATGTCCGTCAACGAGCGACTCATGACCACGGACGACATGACGATTACGAGGGAGCAAAAATTATGCATGGACGCAAACATGAACAAAAACATCAACGTAACAACACGTTTTCCTTATATACTAATCTTACTCGCAAGAACGTGAATTACAAGTGTAGGGACATAGTTCATATGGCACATGAATGTCCCAAACGACGAGAGAAGTCTATCAAGGATGACGGGGTATATAACTCCGATAAAAAGTCCGAGTATGTGACCGAAAAGAAGGAAACAACCGAGGAGCCCAACCGTGACACCGAAAGTGTATCCAAGAGTGTGATAAAGGCCAATGAAGAGCTGCAAGATGTTAAAGATGCATTGGAGGTGGTAACACAAAATGAGGGACTCAAACTTACGAGCCAACCTAGGACAAATGACACCACCGACAATGTTTGGATCATAAGTCAAGAACGTGGAGCAAAACCCGGTAATTTCATTCCTATTTTCATTCTTGTTTATGATTCATGCTCAGAACAGAATATACCGCAAATTGAGAAGCTAAGGGGAAAGCTCCAAAAGGAATACTCTTACGAGTACATCAAAGAGTGCACATGCAACGTTGATACATTTGCTCCTCTAGAAATTGTCCATAGTTTGCATGTATTAAATGCTAATGAAGAGGAGATTGACACAATAAAAACATGGACATCTAAGAGTACCATCCAAACTCAAACTTCACATGGAATAGATAGCTTCTATGCCACCAATGCTTGTACATGACGGATAAGCCATAACATGGGAGAACTGACCGGTAATGATGTTCCTATTTTCATTCTGATTTACGATTTATATCTTGCATTGCCAAAATGGTCACTCATAGATTTGAGAACGCAAGGATGGGTCGTAACCAATTCCCCGAGATCTTCACGTGGTAACTTTGTTCTTATCTTTATTCTTGTTTATGACCAAAGGAAGCAATTCGAGGAGAACACAAGCTGCACTAACATTGTTGCCCTAGATTTTGCTACTAAATTGCAGATCTTGTGTATGGTCGAAAAGAAGATTGAGGCAAATCAAACATTGATCATTGAAAGCCTCATCCGAGCACACGAAGTCAAATACTTTTATCATAGATTCCTGGATGATTCAAGGATTAGAACCGCTATAAACCCAAAGACAATCAAGCAATACGAGCCATTCGATCGAGGAAGAACACGAGAAGAAGAGTTGCGCAAGCAATATGATGTCGAGCACATCCGCTGAGACCAAGGTACGTATAAGGTCTCCTATATGTTTAAGGTGATTGATACATTTCCTTTTGTTGTAGAAAATAGAATTTTGAGGGCGAAATCTTCGCAAGGGGGAGGGAATGATGAGGACATCGGAGCTAGCAACTTGGACGAGGATGGGAGCTTAATGGAAGGAGCTCTAGAAGATGTTCAGGACTTGACCCATCAGGCGTCAAGCTCTTGCCAGATGATCATAACATCACAAGATCATTCGAAGCCGCGGGAACGGGATTTGATGTGCACAACGCGAAGGCTTCCCGAGCAAGCCATAGAGTCGAGCCTCCTCTCACTCGTGTTAGAGCTCGAGCCCTCCGCATCACGTTAACAAAGGCCGTCACTCAAGTTCTTCACGGAGTTCGGGCTCACGACGCGAACACCTCCCTTTTCGGCCAAGACTTAACCCGGAACGTCTCCTCCATCATGGTCGAAAGCTATGGGGCTCAAAGATGACTTCAAGCCAGCCGATAAGCTGTCCATTTCAGCCCAAGAACAAATCAAGGCCCAGCCCATTAGTCCATTAAGTTCCAACAGCTGTTTTCTTCCTAACCACCTTATTAAATGACAATTAGGCTCCTTCTCTTGCATGAAGACTTGCATTTATTGTTGTTTTCCTATAAAAACTACCTAGAACTCTTTTGTAATCAGATTTCATCTCTTGGAATAAAGTATTTTCGAATTGAGATTAAGCCAAGACTCTCTCCCTATCCTTGTTGGTTTGTCCGACAATCAATTTCGGTTTGTCCGAAATTCCCGAGCTCGATGTGTCCGGCTCACCCTTCGGTTTGTCCGAAGCCATACTCGTCATCTTCCCCTTCGTTTCCGCCATCCATCATCTGATTCTCTCTTGAATTCGAGTGCCACTTGAGTGAGCCGTTGATTGAGAGAGTTTCCCGTAAATCCCCTTCGATTTTCATCGTTTATTCGTGAGTTCGAGTGCCGCTATACGCGAGCCGGTGATTGCGATCAGACTTGCTTCCATCCTCCTCCGTGCATATATCACTATGGAGTTTAGTATTGTTCATAACAATACATGGATTTCATAACATATCAAGTATGCATAATACGTAATGAATCAAACACTCATCCATAAAACCATAGAACGTGCAATACATCAAATGTATCATAATAAAGCTCGCTTAACAGTACATCATAGAGCACTAAACCAACATGAGGGTCATGTTAGGGATATGGGCATTAGATGTTTAGCAGTCCATGATTAGAGCAAGTGGGAGATTGTTGGTTTAGTGCTCTATGATGTACTGTTATGCGAGTTTTATTTAGATACATTTGATGTATTTGACACTTTCTATGGTTTATGGATGAGTGTTTTATGTTGGTTTCCTGGGATCTCAAGAGCGAATCTAATTCCTAAGAGATCGGTTCTAGGGTTTGCGCAGCGGATGTGAAACAAAAATTTTGATGAAACCCTAAAACCTATCATGCATGATCTTGTAGAAACGTTAGAACGCTTACCTCAATCGATCCGGGGCCTATATCAATTGATGTGTTCGTCCGATCACATAAGGCAGGAAGAATACTCACCCTCTACACGTATCCACACGGCAGAAAGGATTCCAATGGTTGGAACTTGTAAGCTACGACTGAAGAACACGTCCTTCTTGTTGGTTTTAATGCGCTACGATGATCCATAATATGACATTTTGACTATGTGTTGATTCATTAGTTTATGAATGCATTACTTTTCCCGTTATATGATTGGCATGTTTGTTATATTACGGTAGATATCCTTGAATCAATGCAGATGATTCTAAACTCCCTGGTCAAATGCCATTGTGGGAACAGTGATGAATTAAGATCAGCATGATGTGTGATTGATGATGATGATCATATGCATTGGATGCAAAATCACAATCATGGGTACTCGTTTGGAACGAGTGACTGGATGACCCGCATGAGATTGTCATATGGGCATGAGTCATGACTTGAATCTCATACAGCGGTTCGTTCTTGGATCCTCAGACCTGAGATGTCTAGAGTATCTGATATGAGGAGTGGCGTGTCTTGACTACGTCAAACGTCGTCTTTAACCGGATGATCATAACGGTGTTGCTCAGATACGTTCATGAATCATATGCAGATAGTAGACATACAATACGGGACTTGTGACCTCCTAAGCAGGAGAGATGTCGTTGGGTCCCTCATGGAAATCGGACTGTGAAAAATGCGTGGCCACGCTATAGATGAAGTTACATCTATTTTATCAGTCCATTTGCCTAGACGAGTAAGCGGTTGAACTTGAAGGGTGGCTCATACCATGCCCTTGTTCAACATACGACATCGTGAGACAAAGGATCAGAATTTGAACTATTGCTGGCTTTGTTAGATCACCTCTAACTCTATTCTAGGTGGGTGGTCATGGCGTCTTGCTAGAGGCTAACCGTGACTTGTGGTTCGGGAAAGGGTTTCCGAAGCCACTACCACTTTGAATGGGCCTACAGGGTCACACACCATTAGGGATGGATCACACATGAAGAGAACAACATGAAAAAGGAACGACGGAACGATCTGGAAGAGTTCCAGATGGCCAGACCGTCCGGTCTAGCCGTTCCGGACCGTCCATTCTAGTGAAAATGGATTGTCCGTTCTGTTGGTTTAGTGCTCTATGATGTACTGATTATGAGCTTTGTTCAGATACATTCGATGTATTGATACTTTCTATGTTGTTTTATGAGAGTATTTTATTCATTACATGTTCTTGCATGCTAGATCTGTTATGGAATCCATGTATCATTAGGAATGATACTAAACTCCCTAGTCTTGTGTCGTTATGGGAATAACGACATAATAAGACTAGTATGATGTGTGATTGATGATCACATAGATGATCATAAGTATTGGATACGATCACAATCATAGGTATTCGTTGGAGAACGGAATACTGGATTGACCCACATGAGATTGTCACATGGACTAGCGTCATGACTTGAATCTCATATGACGGTTCCATGATTGGATCCTAAGACCTGAGATATCTACGGAATCCAACATGAGGAGTTGCGTGCTTTGATTACGTCAAACGTCCTGCGTAACAGGAGGACTATAAAGGCGTGTATCAGGTACGAAACGAATCATGTACTGGATTGTAGATAGTCAAGACGGGATTTGTACCTCTCATAAAAGAGAGAGATATCGCTGGGCCCCTCGTGTGAGCGAGACTGTAGAAATGTGTGGCCGCACTATAGACGAACGTCGTCTATTTCAGACAGTCAAACTCAATGAACGAGAAAGCAGTCGAATCAGATAAGGTGGCTTGTCCATGCCTTATGTTCGACGTATGATATCGCGATACAAAAAGGATCATCAGCCGGAATCATCACTGGTGTTCGTAAGATCACGAACCAACTCTATTCGAGATAGGTAGTCATAGTGTCTTGCTAGAGACCGCCTATGACTTGTATACCCGAAATAGGGATTTCAGGTTATACTGCTATGTCGAATGAGCCTACAGGGTCACACACGCAGGGAAGGACAAAAACACGAGAGAAAACAACGGAAAACCGAGTCGGACGGGTCAAGACCCGACGGTCCGGATGCGTGGTCCGTCCGTTCTGGGAA
>NW_010964962.1:187352-190590 GCF_000463585.1 Tarenaya hassleriana
AAATTTTTGTTTTACTTCCGCTGCACAACCCTAGAATCGATCTCTTAGGAATTAGATTCGCTCATGAGATCCCAGGAATCCCAACACGTTCCGCAAGGGCTAGACCGTCCGGTCCAGACGTCAAGACCATCCGTCCGTCGGGACTTACGATATGACTTTACCTTCTGGCCTTGTATTGGAGTTGCATGATTGTTATTTTGTACCTGCCATCAGCAGGAACTTGTGTACTTCTTCTTCATGGGTATTAGATACCGGATGTGCCTCGCACATTTGTGCAAATGTGCAGGGACTGCGAGGAAGTAGACAATTGGCAAAGGGAGAAGTAGATCTCCGGGTCGGGAATGGAGCAAAAGTTGTTGCATTAACCGTCGGGACTTATGATCTGACTTTACCTTCTGGCCTAGTATTGGAGCTGCATGATTGTTATTTTGTACCTGCCATCAGTAGGAACATCATATCGATTTCTTGCTTAGACTCAGATGGTTTCAGATTTGTTATTGGGAACAAATGTCTGTCCATTTATAGAGGCGATTTATTCTATGGTAAGGGTTACCAGTTTAATGGCCTTTATATTTTGGAAGATGAACCATCTGGATACAGGTCGATCTATAATGTTAGTACCAAGCAGTTTAAGCCGAACGACTTAAACCCGACCTATCTCTGGCATTGTCGACTTGGCCACATCAACGAGAAACGCATAGCGAAGCTTCATTCTGATGGACTTCTTGATTCTTTTGATTATGAGTCAATTGAATCATGCGATTCCTGTTTGATGGGCAAGATGACAAAATCTCCTTTTTCTAGAAAAGGAGAACGGGCTACAGAGTTGCTAGAACTCATACATAGTGATGTATGCGATCCTATGAGCTCGCCCGCTAGAGGAGGTTATCTGTACTTTGTTACGTTTACTGATGATTTTAGTAGGTACGGTTATGTCTACTTGATGAGACATAAGTCTGAAATGCTTGAATTGTTCAAGACTTTCAGAAACGAAGTGCAGAACCAACTTGGCAAGAGGATCAAGTTCCTTCAATATGATCGAGGTGGCGAGTATATGAGCCAAGAGTTCACTGATTATCTGGCAGATTTTGGGATTGTCTCACAGCTGACTCCACCTGGAACGCCACAGTGGAATGGCGTGTCTGAGAGGAGGAACCAGACCCTATTAGATATGGTACGGTCTATGATGAGTCAGATCGATCTTCCTAAATCCTTTTGGGGTTACGCCTTGGAAACGGCAGCGCTTATACTAAACAACTGTCCAACAAAGTCGGTTCAGAAGACACCATATGAGATATGGAATGGGAAGCGTCCCAGGTTAGCATTTATGAAGATTTGGGGATGCGACGTTTATGTGAAACGTCTGGCTTCTGATAAGCTATCCGCCAAGTCTGATAAATGCATATTTGTGCGTTACCCTAAGGAAACTAAAGGGTACTGGTTCTACAACCCATCTGAGAACAAAGTATTTGTTGCTCGGAATGGATCTTTCTTGGAGAGAGAGTTCGTCTCCAAGAGAGTCAGTGGGAGTAGAATAGATCTCGAAGAAGTTCGAGAACCACAAATAGTCGAAGAACCGAACGAACAGGTCGAAACAGTCCAACCTGTATCACGAGTTGTTGAGACAGCACCTCCTAGTGAACCTCGGAGATCTGGTAGAATTCGCCAAGAGCCTACAAGATACGGATTTCTTGTGACTGGAAACGACGAACTCATATTGTTAGAACATGACGAGCCTACGTCATATTCAGAGGCTGTGGCGAGTTCCGATTCCGAGAAATGGCACCAGGCCATGGAGTCTGAGATGCAATCCATGTACGACACAAAGTGTGGTCGATTCGTTCGATGGTATTAAGACCATTGGATGCAAGTGGGTTTTCAAGAAGAAAACCGACATGGATGGCATCGTGCATACCTATAAGGCACGACTCGTCGCGAAAGGGTTTCGGCAGATTCATGGTATAGACTATGATGAAACCTTTTCACCGGTTGTGATGTTTAAATCCATTCGGATTCTGCTGGCCATAGCTGCGTATTATGACTACGAGATATGGCAGATGGACGGACGTCAAGACCGCATTCCTTAATGGAAATTTGCTCGAGGATGTGTACATGATACAACCGGAGGGTTTTGTCGATCCTAAGAGTCTGAGGAAGGTGTGCAAGCTTCAGAGATCCATTTATGCACTGAAGCAGGCTTCGAGGAGCTGGAATCTTCGATTTGACGAGGCAGTCAAACCGTTTGGCTTCCTGCAAAACGAAGATGAGCCATGCGCTTACAAGAAGGTCAGTGGGAGCATAGTGGTCTTCCTTGTACTTTATGTGGATGATATATTGCTCATCGGAAATGACATTCCTACCTTGCAAGGAGTAAAATCCTGGCTAGGATCGGTCTTTTCGATGAAGGACTTAGGAGAAGCCGCCTATATTCTAGGAATCAAGATCTATAGAGATAGATCGAGAAGGCTTCTTGGTCTAAGTCAGAGTACATACATTGACAAGGTCTTGAATCGGTTCAAGATGCAAGACTCCAAGAGGGGTGCCTTGCCAATGGGACATGACGTGGCTCTTAGCAAGACTCAGTGTCCAAAGACAAAGGATGAGCAAGAGCGCATGAGTAGGATTCCATATGCCTCGGCAATTGGATCCATCATGTACGCCATGTTGTGTACTCGTCCGGATGTATCACATACACTGAGTATGACTAATAGATATCAGTCTACACCAGGTGAGGCTCACTGGATTGCGATCAAGAACATCCTTAAGTACTTGAGAAGGACTAAGATTTGTTCTTGGTGTATGGCGGATTGGAAGACGAGTTCGCTATAAGGGGCTATACCGATGCTAGTTTCCAGACCGACAGAGATGACTTCAGATCGCAGTCAGGTTACGTTTTCTGCTTGAACAGTGGGGCTATTAGTTGGAAGAGTTCCAAACAGCCAACCGTTGCAGATTCAACTACAGATGCCGAGTACATAGCAGCATCGGATGCAGCTAAGGAAGCTGTTTGGATCAGGAAATTGGTGGGAGACCTGGGGGTCATTCCTAGCGTTGCAGATCCCATTGAGTTGTATTGTGACAACAATGGTGCGATCGCACAAGCTAAGGAACCCTCGTCACACCAGAGATCCAAACACACCCATAGACAGTTTCGAGCTACCGCCTCAATGCATCACGATGTTCAGTCAGGCGAGTTTCAGAGGGCGGCCTACAGAGGATCCCATTGCTCACTTGACTC
>NW_010964962.1:192320-193174 GCF_000463585.1 Tarenaya hassleriana
TGGCGTCGCTTAAGCGTGGTTTGTCCTTTAAGATGCTTTAGCGTCTCGTGATTGGAATGTACGACAAACTCTTTGGCGAGCAAATAATGCTGCCACGTCTCAAGTGCACGTACAAGAGCATAGAGCTCCTTGTCGTAAGTCGGATAGTTTAGCGTAGCTCCGCTGAGTTTCTCGCTAAAATAGGCCACGGGCCTCTTCTCCTGCATTAGGACGGCTCCAATGCCAATCCCGGAGGCATCGCACTCGACCTCAAAGGTTTTGTCAAAGTTTGGGAGGACTAAAACCGGCGCGGTAGTGAGACTGTCCTTTAGAGCGGAAAAGGCACGCTCTTGAGTCTCGCCCCATTTGAAGACCACGTCTTTCTTTGTGATCGCGGTGAGGGGAGCAGCGATGCTGCTAAACTCTCGGACGAATCGACGGTAAAAACTAGCTAGACCAAGAAAACTCCGCACATGTCCGATAGTAGACGGTGTCGGCCACTCCTGTATGGCTTTGATCTTTTCGCCGTCAACTCGCAGCCCTTGAGAGCTGACCACAAAGCCTAGAAATACTAACTCGTTTGTGCAGAACGAGCATTTCTTAAGGTTGGCATATAGGCCTTCTTGTCGAAGAGTGGTCATTACTTGCTCCAGGTGCGAGAGATGGTCGTATTCGCTTCGACTATAGATAAGAATGTCGTCGAAGTAGACCACTACAAACTTCCCAATGAAGGCTCTTAGTACATGGTTCATGAGTCGCATGAACGTACTTGGGGCATTCGTAAGCCCGAAGGGCATCACGAGCCACTCGTAGAGGCCTTGCTTCGTTTTGAAGGCGGTTTTCCATTCATCGCCTTCTCTCATTCGTACTTGATG
>NW_010964962.1:193779-209120 GCF_000463585.1 Tarenaya hassleriana
TGCCTAAAAGGATATGACCGGCTTGCATAGGAACGACGTCGCAAAGGACCTCGTCGCGATACTTTTCTATACTGAACGGGATTTTGACCCTTTCAGTCACTTTGAGTTCTCCGCTGTTATTAAGCCACTGCAGCTTGTAAGGGTGCGGGTGTTTTTCTGTGGATAGATCCAGCTTTTTCACCATATAGGCGCTGGCCACGTTGGTGCATGACCCGCTATCGATAATCATTCCACATACCTTCCCGTTTACCGTGCAACGGGTGTGGAAGATCGTCTCCCGTTGGGCGGTCTCTTCCGGAGTTACTAGCGTACTAAGTACTCGTCGAGTGACTAGTAATTCACCGCTATCCGGATAAGCGATCTCTTCCTCAAGATCGCCCGCCTCCTCCTCGTCTAATGACTCGTATTCTCCGCTGTCCGTAATAATCATTACCCTAGCATTTGGACAGTCATGAGCCATATGTCCCCTTCCCCGACATTTGTAGCATATGATCTCCCGTGATCGTAGATCGCGTGTGGAGTCAGTTTGGGTTCGGGATTGCGAGGTTTCTGGGGCTTTCCCCTTTTCCTTGTAACTCGGAAAGTTACGACCTTCGGTCGTTTCCTTTCGGGGCGTGGAGGTAGTCCTAGGGAGGGTAATGGGGTTGCTAGGCGAGGGTTTGGGCTTACTTAGCCGGGCTTGCTTACGTTGGTTTTGTTTTTCGATCTGCACGGCTAAGTGTAAGAGCTCGTGGAGGTTTTGGTATGGGTGGCGCTCGACCTTTCGAGCAATACGCTCGTTGAGGCCATCAAGGAACTGTGCCATCACGGTTTCCTCATCTTCGTCCATCACTAATCTACTCCTAAGGTGCTCAAATTCCTCGAAATATTCTTCTACGGTCCTAGCACCTTGTGAAATCCTTCGATATTTTCGCTGGAGTTCGCGATGGAAGTGAGGTGGGATATAGCGTTTCCGCATTAACGCTTTCATTTCGCGCCATGTGCCGACTGGCTCTATTTGAGCGCGGCGTCGTTCAGTCAATTCCCGGTCCCACCAAGCTAAGGCGCTTTCAGCTAATTGAGCTGCCGCGTATTGGACTTGCTTACGGTCCGAATACGAATAACACTCGAATATGTTATCCATGCGACGCTCCCAATCGAGATACGCTTCCGGATCTATACGACCTACGAACAATGGTGGTTTAAGCTTAAGGTCTCCCCCTTGTCCCCGGTTTGGTCTATAGTTATCATCCTCTACTTGGTTGGCCCATCGTTCGGGTCTAGCTCTACGAGGTGGGTTCCTCCTAGGGATGTAATCGGGATCCGACTCCTCGTCGGACATTATCTCTCGGGGTCTGTGGTGTTGGTGCCTACGGGGCTCTCCAAGAAGCTTCCTTTTGCATGTAGGGTTCGGCCATGATGGTGAAGACGTGATGCAGGCCATGTCGGGGTGCGTCGGCCTCGTCTTCGTCCTGTATCCCGCTCAAGACTTGATCAACGACGCCATATAGTAGTTGGCGAAGTGCTCGAGTTTTGGCCCGAGTGATTGGCGGGTCGGCCCCTCAAGAAGCTTCCTTTTGCATGTAGGGTTCGGCCATGATGGTGAAGACGTGATGCAGGCCATGTCGGGGTGCGTCGGCCTCGTCTTCGTCCCGTATCCCGCTCAAGACTTGATCAACGACGCCATATAGTAGTTGGCGAAGTGCTCGAGTTTTGGCCCGAGTGATTGGCGGCTCGGCCCTAACGTATGCTCGTGGGGCGTCCTTCGCATGATGGTCGTTGTCGAGCTTTGCGGGATCAAGTGATCGTGTAACGTCTTGATCACTTGACATGTCCAAGGGCTGGTCTTCGGTTGATTGCTCCGAGGGTTCCATGTTCGCTCCTAGCTCCGCATCCAAGTGTTCCGGCTCCATGTCCATGTTCGCTCCTAGCTCCGCATCCAAGTGTTCCGGCTCCATGTCCTCATCACACATACTCAGGCGATTTCATTTGATCAGAGAAATCATCGACAGAGAAGACGTGAAGATAAGCAGAGTGTCGACAGATGATAATATTGCTGACCCGCTGAGAAGCCTCTCCCTTCATCAAAGCATGATGGTCATGTTATGGGTATGGGGATTAGATGCTTGTAGGATAGATCATAGAGCATAGTGGGAGATTGTTGGTTTTAATGCTCTACGAGGATCCGTAATATGACATTTTGACTATGTGTTGATTCATTGGTTTATGAATGCATTGCTTTTCCCATTATATGATTGGCATGTTTGTTATATTACGGTAGATATCCTTGAATCATTGCAGATGATTCTAAACTCCCTGGTCAAATGCCATTGTGGGAACAGTGATGAATTAAGACCAGCATGATGATTTATTGCATGTGAGTTCAGGTGATCAAGTTGCAGATATTTTTACGAAGGCTTTGAAGACGGATGCATTTCAACACTTTCGAAAGCAGCTCGGAGTCCAAGTTCGAGGAGGAACAAGTTTAAGGGAGGCTAATGTTGGATATTAAACTTGTTCTAGAATGTGTTCATTCTAGGAACTTGTGTTCAAAGTTCAAACATGTTATTTTGTGTTCAATACTTGGAGTTTGTGGTCTTGGAAGTTTAGAGAATATTTACTATATGTTAGACTAAGTATTATTATGTGTCTCTAGAATGTTCCTAAGAATAGTATAAATATGTGTAAGTTTGTTTTGTTTTAATAATAACAAAACCACAAGAAAAGAAATACAAAGGAGTATTTTGAGTAATTGATGATGATGATCATATGCATTGGATGCAAAATCACAATCATGGGTACTCGTTTGGAACGAGTGACTGGATGACCCGCATGAGATTGTCATATGGGCATGAGTCATGACTTGAATCTCATACAGCGGTTCGTTCTTGGATCCTCAGACCTGAGATGTCTAAAGTATCTGATATGAGGAGTGGCGTGTCTTGACTGCGTCAAACGTCGTCTTTAACCGGATGATCATAACGGCGTTGCTCAAATACGTTCACGAATCATATGCAGAGATTAGACATACAATACGGGACTTGTCACCTCCTAAGCAGGAGAGATGTCGTTGGGCCCCTCGTGGAAATCAGACTGTGAAAAATGCGTGGCCACGCTATAGATGAAGTTACTGATCATAGGGGTTTTTCACCGGTTTTGTAACGTCACACACTTTGATTTTTCTCATATCTTAGGCATAATAGGACGTTAGACGGTCATGGGTAGGATTCTTTCCTCCATTTTCCTTGCAGGATTATCGAACGAGGATATTTGCGCACGAGGCACGGAAAAGGAGTGGAATCGAGAAGTCCCGGAAAGCTCAGAGAAAATGAGCGGCCCGCTCGTTATACCAGACAGTCGCTCGCTGTGACAGCCAAGCAATTGGGCGATCGTTCTGTGGTAATACGGAGAACGAGTGGTCGCTCGTTACACAAGGCGGTTGCCTCGAGTTGCAAAGAAGAACGAGCGGTCGCTCGTAAATATGAGCGGTCGCTCACCCTGAAGAAAACGAGCGACACTGAAGAAAAAATGGGCGACCCTGAACAAAAAGTGAGCGACCGCCTGATATCAAATCTGGCCCAAAAAGGAATAGCCCGATTTTTGAGGAAAAACCTAGTTTTTGCACTTACACAAAAAGGGGAGCTTGAGGGGAGAGAAAGGGGACTCGACATTTTGGAAGAAAAAGACCTTGGAGAGGAGAAAAGGGAGATTTGGAGACCTAGGGAGACATCTTGAAGGAGGAGATCACCATTGAAGACCATATTGAGCATTTCTTCTCCTTTTCTATGTTCTCCCCTTTTGTTTTCTGTTTTGAACCTCTAGATATGGAGTAGTGACTTTGTTGTGGGTGAGGGATCCCCACTTTTGTATGGACACCTATGCTTATCTATGATGCTTTTGAGTTTTCTTCCATTGGTTTGATGTTTTGTGCTTAATGCTATTGATTTGGATGAAACCCTAATCGATATGACAATAGAACACATTGATCATAGGGATATGGGAATGATGTTTGGAACCAAATGTCAAATGAGTAAGTTATTCACATTGGGAGATGGCTTAGCTTGTTTAGGGTTCATGATGGGGTACATTAATGCATCTAGAGATCATTTGGATCATTGGAAAATGGGTGAATCGATTCTCTAGGTAGTGAGTTTAAGCTCGGGAGAGACAAACTCTAGAGGAAGTGCTTGAAACCCACAATTGGAAGATAAACCCATAGTAATTGTAACATCACTCACCGTTCATGCGATTCTTGAGGGATCCCGAACCTACAACGCTTCAAACCATTGTTTACAAACCGTTAATTTTAATTGCTTTCTCGTATTCCGACGCTTACCACAACCCACATTTTCATTCGACCACCTAATCTAGCTTAGAGATAGACTAATACATCCTAGTCCTCGTGTTCGACCCCGGTAGTACAACTACCGTATACTTCGGATACGGATCGGGTACTAAATATAAGACTCGGTGCGTGCGCATCAAGTTTTTGGCGCCGTCGCCGGGGTCTAGTCGTTTTCGTGTTAGCCTAGATTTTTGCTAGATCACCATTACTTGGTTCCTTGCTTGGATTACTTTGCGACATAACCGTTTCACAGCACTTTCGGTTCATTTTGTCTCTTTGGTGTGCAGCTCTTCCGGTGCATGACAAGAAGCACAACCAGTAGAGATCAACTCATCTTCGACCCCGAAATAGAAAGGACTCTACGCTTCGCTCGGAGACAGCAAAGATAGTGGGGAATGGCTGAAGAAATGCTAAGAGAAAACAACGCATGAAGAGAACAACCCGAGATGGCCGAAGAGCTGTTGAGAGGGGCCAATGCCCAAATAGGTCCAGTCCAAGCAGCCCCTAGAACGCTTCGAACGTACACACAATCGAGCACACTCGGTTACTATCATGCATCAATCGGGGACCACTAGAAGAATTTGAACTCCTACCGCAATGCATCCAAATGCTCAACAACATGAGTTTCCGTGGGAGACCAAACGAGGACCCGAATGCTCACCTTACGAACTTCAAGATGAATTGTAAGGCAATCAAGAAGGGACCGGGGATTACTCTTGAAGACGTGTTCCTTGAGACTTTCCCCTACTCACTTACGGAGAGAGCTAGAGATTGGCTCTACACTCTTGAGCCAAACTCTATCTCGACATGCGGTGAGATGGAAGAACAATTCCTTATGCAATACTACTCTCCTACCAAGACTCAACATGCAAGGAATCGGATTAATGCTTTTGTGCAAGAGGATGGGGAGAATATCCATGATGCATGGGAACGCTTCAAGGAATATCAAAGGATGTGCCCTCACCATGGAATGGAAAGAGACTACCTTCTGTCCATCTTTATCCATGGGTTGAAGGATGATACTCGGTCTTGGATTTATGCAGCATGTGGAGGTGACATATATGACATCACTTTCCAAGAGCTAGAGGCGACAATTGCACTGGCCATGGGACGCAGCCATACGTCCAACGAGTTCAGTAGGAGAAGCTTAGTGAAAGGTGATGTGGGAGAGAACGCAGCTCTTAAGGCGGTGCTGGCCGACCTTGCTGAAATAAAGGTCCAACTCGCCAATGCCAAACAAGTAGTTGCTCTGGAGGATCGCAATTTAGCGCAAGTTCAACCGGGTATGTACATGATTGATCAAGAAGCGGAAGAAGCCAACTATGTCGGCCCAAACCAATACACTCATCCATCCAACCTATACAACCCGGGATTGAGAAATCATCCCAACTTCTCCTACAAGAACACATCGAATGCGCTAAATCCTCAACCCGCTTTCCAACAGAACAACCAAGGACCTCCTGGTTTTCAACCAAAGTATCAACAACAGGGTCAAGGGAGTCAAGGTTATCAAGGGAATTCCAACTATAGACCACAACAAGTGCAACCCAAGGATCAAGACCCCGACATCAAGGATATGCTATTTCAAATCCTCCAAGGTCAAAAAATCACAAGGAGTATCCATTGGGGGCATTGAAAATGAGCAAGTTGCATTCAAGAAGCAATTGGAGGGAGTACAAGCTCACTTGAAGATCTTGGACAATCAAGTGGTCCAACTTGCATCTTACTCCTCATCAAGACAGCAAGCAATGCTTCCCGGTAACAACGAGGTAAATCCCCGTGAGCACATCAATGCAGCCGAGCTAAGGAGTGGAAAACAACTTCCGGAGGTTACACCTCCAATGGTTGAGAAAGTAGCGCCTCCGAGGCTTACAAGAGAGGAAAAAGGCAAGGCGGTAGAGGAAGACATCCCTAAGGTACAAGAACAGGAGAAAGAACCAGCCTACATCCCGCCTCCACCTAAGGTACCCCCGATACCTTTCCCTTTTCGTCTAAAGAAATTTAATGAGGACAACCAATTCGGGATGTTTGCGGAAATGCTGAAGAAGATGGAGATTACAATGCCTTTCCATGAGGTAATCCTTCAAATGCCTTCTTATGCGAAGTTCTTCAAGGATATTTTGACAAAGAAGCGAGTGGTTGAGAAAGAGACCAAAACATTGAGCACCGAGATTAGTGCAGCCATCACCAAGCATGAACTGCCCCCGAAGATGTCTGATCCGGGGAGTTTCTCTATACCATGCAAGTTGGGAAATATCGAGATTGATAGAGCGCTATGTGATCTTGGAGCTAGCGTGAGTTTAATGCCCCTATCCATTTACAAGAAGTTGAACATAGGCGACTTGAAGCCCACGAGAATGGCCTTGCAACTAGCGGACCGATCCATCAAATATCCAGCAGGCATTCTAGAGGACGTACCCCTCAAGATTGGCGGATTCTATGTGCCGGTGGACTTTGTAGTGTTAGACATGGATGAAGATTCTAAGGTACCGATCATACTAGGCCGACCATTTTTTAGTACAGCGGATGCCGTAGTGCGCGTCCGAGCTGGTAGATTGACGATGAAAATCGGAGAAGAGACAGTCGAATTTACACTCGACCAGAATTTGAAGCAACCCTCGACAAATGATACGGTATGTTATGCGAATATACTTGAAGCGATGGCGAAAGAAGTGATTGGAGAATTCCGTGAAGTGGACCCGCTAGAAGTGTCACTAATGACCACAGAAGCAAGTCTATATAGCAATTGGGAAGAGATCGAGGAGATAAGTCGGGCACTGGACGGTCAAGAAACCGAAAAAGAGACTTCTGAACTATTTCGGGCGACCCGCCTAGATTTCCGGGTGACCCGCCCGAAATCACCCAGTTTCAGAGTGATGCAGAGACAAACGAGCGACCGCCCGCCATTTCAGGCGGCCCGCTCGAAATCTCTTAACAATTTCGATCCAATTCCGGCTGCAACGAGCGACCGCCCGACATTTCAGGCGGCCCGCTCGAAATCTCTGAGCAAAATCGACTCATTCCCTGGGCAATCGAGCGACCGCTCGCAATATCAGGCAGACCGCTCGAAATCTCTGAGCAAAATCGACTCATTTTTGGAGAAAGCGAGCGACCGCTCGCAATATCAAGCGGCCCGCCCATTGGTACCTGAGATAAAGAATCGCAGTTCGAAGCCCTCCTCGCGACCACTCAAGCCATACCTGACGCGACTCAAGTCCCGAGAGGAGATACACGCACTGATTGGGATCCCAAACATGCCCCACAAGTGGAATTGAAACCCCTACCTCAAGGGTTAAGGTACATTTTCCTCGGCGAAAATTCTACTTATCCCGTTATCGTTAATGATGCATTAGATGAGGATCAAGTAGAAAAACTCACCAAGTTACTTAGGCAAAACAGGGAAGTCCTAGGGTACACTCTAGGAGACATCAAGGGTCTTAGCCCCTCTCTTTGCATGCACCACATACATTTAGAGGATGATACCAAATCGTCAATCGAACATCAACGTAGGCTAAACCCGAACATGAAAGAAGTAGTCAGAAAGAGGTTTTGAAATTGTTAGATGCGGGTATTATTTACCCGATTTCGGATATCTCTTGGGTTAGCCCGGTACAAGTCGTAACTAAGAAGGGAGGAATCACGGTCGTTCCAAATGAAAACAATGAACTCATACCAACTAGAGAATGTGCATTGATTATCGAAAACTTAACATAAACACCCGTAAAGACTACTTCCCCCTTCCATTCATTGATCAAATGTTAGAGAGACTTGCATTGCACTCTTACTTTTGTTTTCTCGATGGTTACTCCGGTTTCTTCCAAATTCCTATCCATCCGAGTGACCAAGAGACAACGACATTCACATGCCCTTACGGCACTTTCGCATATAGACGCATGCCATTTGGTTTATGCAATGCACCTGCAACTTTTCAAAGATGCATGATGGCTATTTTCTCCGATGTCATTGAAGATATTATGGAGGTATTCATGGATGATTTTTCTGTCCATGGACCCTCCTTTGATGCATGTTTAACCAATCTCCATCGAGTGTTAGACGGTGTCTCAAGGCGAATTTGGTTTTGAATTGGGAGAAATGCCACTTCATGGTGAGAGAGGGCATTGTACTTGGTCATCGGATTTCGACAAGGGGATAGAAGTGGATAGAGCGAAAGTGGAAGTGATTGAGAAGCTACCGCCATCTATCAATGTTAAAGGGATCCGAAGTTTCTTGGGTCACGCAGGAATTTACAGGAGATTCATCAAAGTTTTTTCGAAGATAGCGAGGCCCTTGACCGCGCTTTTGGGCAAGGACATCCCATTTGAGTTTAATGAGGAGTGCCACAAAGCATTTGGAATATTAAAGAAGGCATTAGTATCACCTCCAATCATGCAACCCCCGGATTGGAACATCCCTTTTGAATTGATGTGTGATGCTAGTGATTTTGCGGTCGGAGCCGTATTGGGACAAAAGAAGGATGGAAAGCATTATGCCATATACTATGCAAGTCGGACACTCGATGATGCCCAAATGAATTACTCCACCACGGAGAAAGAGCTTTTTGCTATAGTATTTTCCTTCGAGAAATTTAGATCATACTTGGTGGACTCTAAGGTGATCGTATACACGGATCACGCCGCCTTGAGGTACTTGCTCACGAAGAAGGATGCTAAACCAAGGTTGATCTGATGGGTGTTACTTCTACAAGAGTTTGATCTAGAGATCCACGATAGAAAAGGAACGGAGAATACAGTGGCGGATCATCTATCAAGATTGGAGATACCCGAAGCTATACCAATAGACGATTCACTAAGGGAAGAACACATCTTATCCTTGGAGATCAAGAATGTGACTCCTTGGTATGCGGATTACGTCAACTATTTTGTTGCCAAGGTGGTACCCCCGGAGCTAAGCTACAACGGGAAGAAAAAGTTCTTCCACGATGTTAGAGACTATTTTTGGGATGAACCTTTCTTGTTTAAGAGAGGTAAGGACGGATTATTTCGAAGATGCATTCCGGAGGAGGAAGTGAAGTAAGTGATACATCATTGCCACAGATCGGATTACGCAGGGCATTTTGTCTCGGCCAAGACAACTGTAAAGATCCTACAATCGGGTTTCTATTGGCCAACATTGTTCAAGGATGTGCACACTTTTGTAAGTTCATGCGATGCTTGTCAAAGAACGGGCAACATCTCGCGGAGAAATGAGGCACCGCAGAACTTTATATTGGAGGTGGAACCATTTGACGTATGGGGAATAGATTTTATGGGACCATTTCCATCATCTTGCGGTAACCTATACATCCTTGTGGCAGTTGACTATGTGACAAAATGGGTGGAAGTACTTGCTAGTCCGAAGAATGATTCAAGCATCAAAAGAGTCATATTTTTCGCTTGGACGCATACGAGAACACACCAATCTATAAGGAGCGGGCCAAGAAGTGGCATGATTGCCATATCCTCAACCGAAACTTCCAACAAGGTGACCTCGTGCTTTTATTTAACTCTCGACTAAAGCTTTTTCCAGGTAAGTTGAAATCAAGATGGTCGGGACCCTTCATCATAAGGAGCGTCACCTCGCATGGAGCGGTGGAACTCGACAACGGGAAAGGCGATTCATTCATGATCAACACCCAAAGGATCAACCCGTATAATCCAGGGAATACCAAGCCGGGAGGAGGTACCTCTGCACTCTTCCTTTTTTTGATTGATTGAACGCCATCTCGGTCTAGCTACGACCTTAACTAGCAACCCCGGTTAACCCCAGGGATGTAAATTCTTCGAACCTCGTCATTTTTTCTCTTTTGTTTATGTTAGAAAGGATCCAAATCCTCCAACTCACTCTCATCAAACCAAGTCTTTTCGTCGGGGGAGCAAGAAATGGAAAAAATCTTCATCGGGCGTCGGAATACAGAAAAAACGGGCGAGCCGCTCATTTGTTTTGAGTGACCGTTCATTTTGGTGTTCACATCGAGCGGTCGCTCGATTTTTTTCAAGCGATCGCCTGTTTTATTTCAAAAAAAAAGGCATTCATCTTTTGGGGAACAATTTTGTCAAAGAACAAAACGGGGACATACTATGGAGGTTCGTGGACATCGAGAGTAGGTATCGATCATTCGACATGGCCTATTTTGTGCTACCTCCTTTGATCCAAGAAGGAAACCGTTATGAAGTCTCATCAGACCTCGGCACGGACTCCGGACAAGAGTCCTCATCCCACGGGTCCTGCTAAAGGCCCGCTCGGCCCCCTCTCTCAACTCTCACCCCTTTGCATTCATTTCGGCTAACATCACATAGCATTGTTGCTCTCTCACGTTGTATAGGTTTCATGAGCTTACGACAACCGTAAAAGAGAAATTGGAATGCAACTCTACCCCATCGAAGAAGGTAACATACTCATCCCTTTCATTCCATCCATTCCTTATTTCTTCTTTGAAATCTCTCCACTAGCCCAGAGTCAACACCGTGGACGGTGTTTGATTCAAGTCTGGGGGGGGGGAGTGACACTAACGTACATCGTACCCATGTAATCTACACATCATACATCATTTGCACTTAGAATCATACATTCCATGTTCATCGAAAAAAAAATCATGCATTTGCATCTTGTACATATTTGCATGGCTTGTCACTAATAGGTTGCATATGTGCGTATAGGTCTAGGAATGCACGCATACACTTGCATAAGGTTTTTTCTCTCGAAGATTTGGCCGGATGACGATGTGGGGGATATAGAGTAAGGATTGACTTGGAAAGTGATCACATGGGTTTTTCACCGGTTTTCTAACGTCACACACTTTGAATTTTCTCATATCTTAGGCATAATAGGACGTTAGACGGTCATGGGTAGGATTCATTCCTCCATTTCCCTTGCAGGATGATCGAACGAGGATATTTGCGCACGAGGCACGGAAAAGGAGCGGAATCGAGAAGTCCCGGATAGCTCAGAGAAAATGAGCGGCCCGCTCGTTATAACGAGCGGTCGTTCGCTGTGACAGCCAAACAATCGGGCGGTCTCTCGGAGAATCAGGCGGTCGCTCTGTGCTAATACGGAGAACGAGCAGTCGCTCGATATACAAGGCGGTCGCCTCAAGTTGCAAAGAAGAACGAGCGGTCGCTCGTACATATGAGCGGTCGCTCACCCTGAAGAAAACGAGCGACACTGAAGAGAAAATGGGCGACTCTGAACAAAAAGTGAGCGACCGCCCGATATCAAATCCGGCCCAAAAAGGAAAATCCTGATTTTTGAGGAAAAACCTAGTTTTTGGCACTTACACAAAAAGGGGATTTTGAGGAGAGAGAAAGGGGACTGGAGACTTGGGAAGAAAAAACACCTTGGAGAAGAGGAAAGGGAGATTTGGAGACCTAGGGAGACATCTTGAAGAAGGAGATCACCATTGAAGATCACATTGAGCATTTCTTCTCCTTTTCTATGTTATCCCCTTTTGTTTTCTGTTTTGGACCTCTAGATATGGAGTAGTGACTTTGTTGTGGGTGAGGGATCCCCACTTTTGTATGGACACCTATGCTTATCTATGATGCTTTTGAGTTTTCTTCCATTGATTTGATGTTTTGTGCTTAATGCTATTGATTTGGTTGAAACCCTAATTGATATGATTGTAGAACACATTGATCATAGGGATATGGGAATGATGTTTGGAACCAAATGTCAAATGAATGAGTTATTCACATTGGGAGATGGCTTAGCTTGCTTAGGGTTCATAATGGGGTACATTAATGCATATAGAGATCATTTGGATCATTGGGAAATGGGTGAATCGATTCTTTAGGTAGTGAGTTTAAGCTCGGGAGAGACAAACTCTAGAGGAAGTGCTTGAAACCCCCAATTGGAAGATAAACCCATAGGTATTGTAGCATCACTAACCGTCCATGCGAATCTTGAGGGATCCCGAACCTACAACGCCCTAAATCATCGTTTTATAAACCGTTAATTTTACTTGCTTTCTTGTATTCCGACACCTACTACAAACCACACCTTTATTTGACCACCTAATCTAGCTTAGAGATAGATTAATACATCCTAGTCCTCGTGTTCGACCCCGGTACTACAACTACCATATACTTGCGGATAGTGGTACGGATCAGGTACTAAATATAAGACTCGGTGCGTGCGCATCAAGTTTTTGGCGACGTTTCCGGGGACTAGGCGTTTTCGTGTTAGTCTAGATTTTTGCTGGATCACCATTGCTTGGATTCTTGCTTGGATTACTTTGCGATATTACTTTTTCACAACACTCTCGGTTCGTTTTGTCTCTTTGGTGTGCAGCTCTTCCGGTGCATGACAAGGAGCAAAACCGGTAGAGATCAACTCGTCTTCGACCCTGAAATAGAAAGGACCCTACGCTTCGCTTGTAGACAGCAAAGACAGTGGGAAATGGCCGAAGAAATGCTGAGAGAAAACAATACAAGAAGAGAACAACCCGAGATGGCCGAAGAGCTGTTGAGAGGGGCCAATGCCCAAAGAGGTCCAGCCCAAGCAGCCCCTAGAACGCTTCGAATGTACACAAAACCGAAGCACACACAGCTACTATCATGCATCAATCGAGGACCACTAGAAGAACTTGAACTCCTACCGCAATGCATCAAAATGCTCAACAACATGAGTTTCCGTGGGAGACCAAACGAGGACCCGAATGCTCACCTTACGAACTTCAAGATGAACTGTAAGGAAATCAAGAAGGGACCGGGGATTACTCTTGAAGACGTGTTCCTTGAGACCTTCCCATACTCACTTACGGAGAGAGCTAGAGATTGGCTCTACACTCTTGAGCCAAACTCTATTTCGACATGGGGTGAGATGGAAGAACAATTCCTTATGCAATACTACTCTCCTACCAAGACTCAACATGCGAGGAATCCGATTAATGCTTTTGTACAAGAAGGGGGAGAATCTCCATGATGCATGAGAACGCTTCAAGGAATATCAAAGAATGTGCCCTCACCATGGAATGGAAAGAGACTACCTTCTATCCATCTTTATGAAGGGATTCCTGGGATCTCTAGAGCGAATCCTATTCCTAAGAGATCGATTCTAAGGTTTGCGCAGTGGATGTAAAACAAAAATTTTATAGAACCCTAGAACCATGCTGCTATTGAATCGTAGAAACGCTAGAACGCTTACCTCAATCGATCCGGGGCCTGTATCAATCGAAGAATACGTCTGATCACGAAAGGCAGGAAGAATATCTCGCCCTCTACACGTATCCACACCACGGGATGGATTCCAACGATTGGAACTTGTCTGCTAGACTCGAATTTCTATTCGATATGTGCACCGAGGAATACCGAGACTTAGAACTCGTTTTTGGATCTCAAAAACTCTCCAGTTTCTGCCAAAAGTCGGCTCTTCTGTATATCCCACGATTAGGGTTTTTAATCTCCTTCTTATAAGGTGATTTAACCCTAATTCGGTCTAATTTCCGAAAAATCCGAAACCCGGAACGGACGGTCCAGAAATACATGTGGACCGTCCGTTCCTGGACCGTCTGTTCTAGGCAAGCCAGAACGGACGGTCTGTTATCAACGCGGACCGTCCGTTCTAACACTTAGAACGGATGGTCTGCGACTATTCGCAGACCGTCGGGTCTGGACCTGGCGGGCCGTCCGTTCTGGACTTCTGGTCCGTTCGTTCCAGACCCTATCGTCTTGGTTTTTCGGTCGTTTTCTCATGCGTTTCGTCCTTCCCTATGTGTGTGACCCTGTAGGCTCATTCGATATAGCAGTATAACCCAAAATCTCTATTCCGGATATACAAGTCATAGGCGGTCTCTAGCAAGACACTATGACTACCTATCTCGAATAGAGTTTGTTCGTGATCTTACGAACGCCTGTGATGATTCCGGTTGATGATCTTTTTGTATCGCGATATCATATGTCGAACATAAGGCATGGACAAGCGACCTTATCTGATTCGTCTGCTTTCTCGTTCACTGAGTTCGACTGTCTGAAATAGACGACGCTCGTCTATAGTGCGGCCACACATTTCTACAGTCTCACTCACACGAAGGGCCCAGCGATATCTCTCTGATAAGGTGAAACCATCTGATGGGATCTGTTTGGATCGTTGATGGGATCTGGGTTCTTTCGCTTGTGCGATCGCTCCATTGATGTCACAATACAGAGCAATGGGGCTATCAGCACTCGGAATGACACCCAAGTCGCCAACAAACTTCCTGATCCAAACAGCTTCCTTTGCTGTGTCCGACGCTGCAATATACTCAGCTTCTGTAGTAGAATCTGCAACGGTCGCTTGCTTGGAACTCTTCCAGCTAACAGCGCCTCCGTTCAAGCAGAAAACATAGCCAGACTGCGATCTGTAGTCATCAGGGTCTGACTGGAAACTAGCATCGGTGTAACCCTTTACAGCGAGCTCGTCTTCCGACCCACCGTACACCAAGAACACATCCTTAGTCCTTCTCAAGTACTTCAGGATGTTCTTGACGGCGATCCAGTATGACTCTTCTGGATCTGACTGGTATCTACTCGTAATGCTCAACGCGTAGGATACATCTGGTCGAGTACAAAGCATGGCATACATGATGGATCCAATTGTCGAAGCATATGGAATCCGATCCATGCGTTCTCGCTCATCAGATGTCGTAGGACACTGACTCTTGCAGAGAATTGTGCCACTGCTCATCAGTAAGGTTCCTTTCTTGGAATCTTGCATCTTGAACCGTTTCAAGACCTTATCGATGTAAGTACTCTGACACAATCCTAGAAGACGCCTCGATCTATCTCTATAGATCTTTATGCCCAAAGTATACGCCGCTTCTCCTACTTCCTTCATAGAAAACTGCGTTCCTAGCCAAGACTTAACTCTTGCAAGGTGGGAACGTCATTCCCTATAAGGAGAATATCATCCACGTACAGCACTAGAAATACAACTGTGCTCCCACTAGCCTTCTTGTAAACACATGGCTCGTCTTCGTTCTGTGAGAAAACAAACCTTTTGATTGTCTCATCAAAGCGAAGGTTCTAGCTCCTCGAAGCCTGCT
>NW_010964962.1:210404-212184 GCF_000463585.1 Tarenaya hassleriana
CAGCAGGTATGCAGCGGTCTCTAAAGCATAGCCCCAAAAGGCACACTTAGCATTACATAAATAAGGGATTTTCGAAACCACACTTAGATCAAGCATCTACTTTCAAGCTATGAGAACCACCATTTCTCCATCTTGCCTCACCAAGATAATACGGCACACCCAGCTTTGGCATGGCCCATGACACGTACGATCGAGGCCTTGACAAGTGCTTCACTCATAGAGCTCCTGGATCTAACCGGTTTCTGTGCAATGATTAACATAATCCGAATAGACCATCCATTCGATTATGTAATCCCAATCTCGAAGCTCCCACTCAATCAAGCATATCCCATATCTTGATCAAGTTACATGTATTCAATCACTATGGACTATCCATATAATTGAAACATGTTATTCTGACTCACAAATGAATGGGTTAAGCAACTATTTCTTAAAACGGGTCCCGAACATGAAGAATCGGAAATTTTGGTCGAACCTCGGAGTTAGAACGGATGGTCCAATACACTGGAACGACCGTTCCACTACCTCGGAACGGACGGACTCCTAATGGCCTCGGAACGGATGGTCCAGACGTTCTGGAACGGCCGTTCTACTACCATAACGGATGGTCCACTCACGGACGAGCTGGAATGGGCGGTCCGACACTCAGACCGTCTGTTCCAGGCTAAAATCCGACCATTCGGACTGCTACCCTTGGACCATTCGTTCCGGAATACCCAGAACGGGCGGTCTAGGGTTGAAACACGTGATCAGATCACATTTTTCCGCGTTCCCGGCCCCGTACAGACCCAAAATCGACACGACTTTCACCTGTGAACTCAGAACACGAACCTCTTGCAAAAAACGTTCGGCCGATGGAAAGAGAATATGTACAAACATCTTACCACAACACAACAAAGAACATGAAATCTACCATAGATCCATAATCAAATCATGCATAGCATCAATAGCAAACACGGATTCAAACGATTCAAATCCTAAAACGTGCGTGATCGGGTTCTACGAAATCAAAACAGAGCAACCAGGCTCTGATACCACTGAAGGGATTCCTGGGATCTCTAGAGCGAATCCTATTCCTAAGAGATCGATTATAGGGTTTGCGCAGCGGATGTAAAACAAAAATTTTATAGAACCCTAGAACCATGCTGCTATTGAATCGTAGAAACGTTAGAACGCTTACCTCAATCGATCCGAGGCCTGTATCAATCGAAGAACACGTCTGATCACAAAAAGCATGAAGAATACCTCGCCCTCTACATGTATCCACACCAAGGATGGATTCCAACGATTGGAACTTGTCTGCTAGGACTCGAATCTCTATTCGATATGTGCACCGAGGAATACCGAGACTTAGAACTCGTTTTTGGATCTCAAAAACTCTCTAGTTTCTGCCAAAAGTCGGCTCTTCTGTATATCCCACGATTAGGGTTTTTAATCTCCTTCTTATAAGGTGATTTAACCCTAATTCGGTCTAATTTCAGAAAAACCCGAAACCCGGAACGGACAGTCCAGAAATACACGTGGACCGTCCGTTCCAGGCAAGCCAGAACGGACAGTCTGTTATCAACGCGGACCATCCGTTCCAACACTTAGAACGGACGGTCTGTGACTATTCGCGGACCTCGGGTCTGGACCTTGCGGACCGTCCGTTCCGGACTTCTGGTCCGTCCGTTCCAGACCCTTCCGTCTTGGTTTTTCGGTCGTTTTCTCGTGCGTTTCGTCCTTCCCTGCGTGTGTGACCCTGTAGGCTCATTCGATATAGCAGTATAACCCGAAATCT
>NW_010964962.1:212308-229101 GCF_000463585.1 Tarenaya hassleriana
CTCTAGCAAGACACTATGACTACCTATCTCGAATAGAGTTTGTTCGTGATCTTACGAACGCCTGTGATGATTCCGGTTGATGATCCTTTTGTATCACGATATCATATGTCGAACATAAGGCATGGACAAGCCACCTTATCTGATTCGACTGCTTTCTCGTTCACTGAGTTCGACTGTCTGAAATAGACGATGCTCATCTATAGTGCGGCCACACATTTCTACAGTCTCGCTCACACGAAGGGACCAGCGATATCTCTCTCTTTTACGAGAGGTACAAATCCCGTCTTGACTATCTACAATCCAGTACATGATTCCTTTCGTGCGTGATACACGCCTTTATAATCTTCCTGTTACGCAGGACGTTTGACGCATTCAAAGCAGAAAACTCCTCATGTTGAATTCCGTAGATATCTCAGGTCTTAGGATCCAATCATGGAACCGCCATATGAGATTCAAGTCATGATGCTAGTCCATGTGAGCCATATGAGATTCAAGTCATGATGCTAGTCCATGTGACAATCTCATGCGGGTCAATCCAGTATTCCGTTCTCCAACGAATACCTATGATTGTGATCGTATCCAATACTTATGATCATCTCTATAATCATCAATCACACATCATACTAGTCTTATTATGTCATCATTCCCATAATGACACAAGACTAGGGAGTTTAGTATCATTCATAATGATACATGGATTTCATAACAGATCTAGTATGCAAGAACATGTAATGAATCAAATGCTCTCATAAAAAACCATAGTAAGTATCAATACATCAAATGTATCTAAATAAAGCTCATAAACAGTACATCATAGAGCACTAAACCAACACTTTATCCATGGGCTGAAGGATGATACTCGGTCTTGGATTGATGCAGCATGTAGAGGTGACATATATGACATCCCTTTCCAAGAGCTAGAGGCGACAATTGCAAAACTAGCCAACCATGGGCTGAAGGATGATACTCGGTCTTGGATTGATGCAGCATGTAGAGGTGACATATATGACATCCCTTTCCAAGAGCTAGAGGCGACAATTGCAAAACTAGCCAAGGGACGCAGCCATACGTCCAACGAGTTCAGTAGGAGAAGCTCAGTGAAAGGTGATGTGGGAGAGAACGCAGCTCTTAAGGCGGTGCGAGCCGACCTTGCTGAGATAAAAGTCCAACTCGCCAATGCCAAACCAGTAGCTGCCCATGGTTGATCAAGAAGCGGAAGAAGCCAACTATGTAGGCCCAAACCAATACACTCATCCATCCAACCTATACAACCCGGGATTGAGAAATCATCCCAATTTCTCCTACAAGAACACGTCGAATGCGCTAAATCCTCAACCCGCTTTCAAATGGAACAACCAAGGACCTCCGGGTTTTCAACCGAAGTATCAACAACAAGATCAAGGAAGTCAAGGTTATCAAGGAAATTCCAACTATAGACCACAGCAAGTGCAACCCAAGGACCAAGACCCGGACATCAAGGATATGCTATTTCAAATCCTCCAAGGTCAAAAATCACAAGGAGTATCCATTGGGGGCATTGAAGATGAGCAAGTTGCATTCAAGAAGCAATTGGAAGGAGTACAAGCTCACTTGAAGATTTTGGACAATCAAGTGGCCCAACTTGCATCTTCCTCCTCATCAAGACAACAAGGAATGCTTCCCGGAAAGAACGAGGTGAACCCCCGTGAGCATATCAATGCAGTCGAGCTAAGGAGTGGAAAACAACTTCCGGAGATTACACCCGCGATGGTTGAGAAAGTAGCGCCTCCAAGGCTTACAAGAGAGGAAAAAGGCAAGGCGGTAGAGGAAGACACCCCTAAGGTACAAGAGCAAGAGAAAGAGCCAGCCTACATCCCGCCTCCGCCTAAGGTACCCCGATACCTTTTCCTTCTCGTTTAAAGAAATTTAATGAGGATAGCCAGTTCGGGAGGTTTGCCGAAATGCTTAAGAAGATGGAGATCACAATGCCCTTCCATGAGGCAATTCTTCAAATGCCCTCATATGCGAAGTTTCTCAAGGATATTTTGACAAAGAAGCGGGTAGTGGAAAAGGAGACTGTAGCGTTAAGCACATAAATTAGCGCATCCATTACGAAGCACGAACTTCTCCCGAAGATGTCTGATCCGGGGAGTTTCTCTATACCATGAGAGTTGGGAAACATCGAGATTGATAGAGCGCTATGTGATCTTGGAGCTAGCGTGAGTTTAATGCCGCTATCCATCTACAAGAAGTTGAACATAGGCGACTTGAAGCCCACGAGAATGGCCTTGCAACTAGCGGACCGATCCATCAAATATCCAACAGGCATTCTAGAGGACGTACCCCTCAAGATTGGCGGATTCTATGTGCCGGTGGATTTTGTGGTTTTAGACATGGATGAAGATTCCAATGTACCTATCATACTAGGCCGACCATTTTTTAGTACAGCGGATGTCGTAGTGCATATTCGAGCTGGTAGATTGACGATGAAAATTGGAGACGAGACAGTCGAATTTACACTCGATCAGAATTTGAAGCAACCGTCAAATGATACGGTATGTTATGCGGATATACTTGAAGCGATGGCAGAGGAAGTGATTGGGGAATTCCGTGAAGTGGATCTGCTAGAAGTGTCACTAATGGCCACAGAAGCAAGTCTATATAGCAATTGGGAAGAGATCGAGGAGATAAGTCGGGCACTGGATGATCGAGAAACCGAAAAAGAGGTTTCTGAACTATTTCGGGCGACCCGCCCAGAATTCTGGGCGACCCGCCCAAAATCATCCGATTTTGAAGAGATGCATGATCAAATGAGCGACCGCTCGCTTTTCCAGGCGGACCGCCCGAAAAGTCTTAGCAAAATCGACTCAATTCCAGCTGAAACGAGCGACCGCCCACCTTTCCAGGCGGACTGCTCGAAATCTCTGAGCAAAATTGATTCATTCTCGGACCAAACGAGCGACCGCTCGCTTTTCCAGACAGACCGCCCGAAAAGTCTGAGCAAAATCGACTCGTTTTCGGACCAATCGAGCGACCGCCCGCAGAATCAGGCGACCCGCCCATTTGTGCCTGAAATGGAAGAATCGCGGTTCGAAGCCCTCCTCGCAACCACTGAAGCCAAACCTGACGCGCCTCAAGTCCCGAGAGGAGATACACGCATTGATTGGGATCCCAAACATGCCCCACACATGGAATTGAAACCCCTACATCAAGGACTAAGGTACGTTTTCCTCGACGCAAATTCTACTTATCCCATTATCGTTAATGATGCATTAGACGAGGATCAAGTAGAAAAACTCACCAAGTTGCTTAGGCAATACAGAGAAGTCCTAGGGTACACTCTAGGAGACATCAAGGGTCTTAACCCCTCTCTTTGCATGCACCGCATACATTTAGAAGATGATACCAAATCGTCAATCCAACATCAACGTAGGCTAAACCCGAACATGAAAGAAGTAGTCAGAAAGAGGTTTTGAAATTGTTAGATGTGGGTATTATTTACCCGATTTCGGATATCTCTTGGGTTAGCCCGGTACAAGTCATAACTAAGAAGGGAGGAATCACGGTCGTTCCAAATGAAAACAATGAACTCATACCAACTAGAACCGTTACGGGATATAGAATGTGCATTGATTATCGAAAACTTAACACAAACACCCGTAAAGATTACTTCCCCCTTCCATTCATTGATCAAATGTTAGAGAGACTTGCATTGCACTCTTACTTTTGTTTTCTCGATGGTTACTCCGGTTTTTTCCAAATTCCTATCCATCCGAGTGACCAAGAGACAACGACATTCACATGCCCTTACGGCACTTTCGCATATAGACGCATGCCATTTGGTTTATGCAATGCACCTGCAACTTTTCAAAGATGCATGATGGCTATTTTCTCCGATGTCATTGAAGATATTATGGAGGTATTCATGGATGATTTTTCTGTCCATGGACCCTCCTTTGATGCGTGTTTAACCAATCTCCATCGAGTGTTAGACAGGTGTCTCAAGGCGAATTTGGTTTTGAATTGGGAAAAATGTCACTTCATGGTGCGAGAAGGCATTGTACTTGGTCATCGAATTTCGGACAAGGGGATAGAAGTGGATAGAGCGAAAGTGGAAGTGATTGAGAAGCTACCGCCACCGGAGATCGAGGAGATAAGTCGGGCACTGGATGATCGAGAAACCGAAAAAGAGGTTTCTGAACTATTTCGGGCGACCCGCCCAGAATTCTGGGCGACCCGCCCAAAATCATCCGATTTTGAAGAGATGCATGATCAAATGAGCGACCGCTCGCTTTTCCAGGCGGACCGCCCGAAAAGTCTTAGCAAAATCGACTCAATTCCAGCTGAAACGAGCGACCGCCCACCTTTCCAGGCGGACTGCTCGAAATCTCTGAGCAAAATTGATTCATTCTCGGACCAAACGAGCGACCGCTCGCTTTTCCAGACAGACCGCCCGAAAAGTCTGAGCAAAATCGACTCGTTTTCGGACCAATCGAGCGACCGCCCGCAGAATCAGGCGACCCGCCCATTTGTGCCTGAAATGGAAGAATCGCGGTTCGAAGCCCTCCTCGCAACCACTGAAGCCAAACCTGACGCGCCTCAAGTCCCGAGAGGAGATACACGCATTGATTGGGATCCCAAACATGCCCCACACATGGAATTGAAACCCCTACATCAAGGACTAAGGTACGTTTTCCTCGACGCAAATTCTACTTATCCCATTATCGTTAATGATGCATTAGACGAGGATCAAGTAGAAAAACTCACCAAGTTGCTTAGGCAATACAGAGAAGTCCTAGGGTACACTCTAGGAGACATCAAGGGTCTTAACCCCTCTCTTTGCATGCACCGCATACATTTAGAAGATGATACCAAATCGTCAATCCAACATCAACGTAGGCTAAACCCGAACATGAAAGAAGTAGTCAGAAAGAGGTTTTGAAATTGTTAGATGTGGGTATTATTTACCCGATTTCGGATATCTCTTGGGTTAGCCCGGTACAAGTCATAACTAAGAAGGGAGGAATCACGGTCGTTCCAAATGAAAACAATGAACTCATACCAACTAGAACCGTTACGGGATATAGAATGTGCATTGATTATCGAAAACTTAACACAAACACCCGTAAAGATTACTTCCCCCTTCCATTCATTGATCAAATGTTAGAGAGACTTGCATTGCACTCTTACTTTTGTTTTCTCGATGGTTACTCCGGTTTTTTCCAAATTCCTATCCATCCGAGTGCCATAAGGCATTTGGAATATTAAAGAAGGCATTAGTATCACCTCCGATCATTCAACCTCCGGATTAGAGCATCCCTTTTGAATTGATGTGTGATGCTAGTGATTTTGCAGTCAGAGCCGTATTGGGACAAAAGAAGGATGGAAAGCATTATGCCATATACTATGCAAGTCGAACACTCGATGATGCCCAAATGAATTACTCCACCACGGAGAAAGAGCTCCTTGCTATAGTATTTGCCTTCGAGAAATTTAGATCATACTTGGTGGGTTCTAAAGTGATCGTATACACGGATCACGCCGCCTTGAGGTACTTGCTCACGAAGAAGGATGCTAAACCAAGGTTGATCCGATGGGCGGTACTTCTACAAGAGTTTGATCTAGAGATCCGCGATAGGAAAGGAACGGAGAATACAGTGGTGGATCATCTATCGAGATTGGAGGTACCCGAAGCTATACCAATAGACGATTCACTAAGGAAAGAACACATCTTATCCTTGGAAATCAAGAACGTGACTCCTCGATATGCGGATTTCGTCAACTATTTGGTTGCTAAGGTGATACCCCGGAGCTAAGATACAACGGGAAGAAAAAGTTTTTCCACGATGTTAGAGACTATTTTTGGGATGAACCTTTCTTATTTAAGAGGGTAAGGACGGATTATTTCGAAGATGCATTCCGGAGGAGGAAGTGAAGCAAGTGATACATCATTGCCACGCATCGGATTACGCAGGGCATTTCGCCTCGGCCAAGACAGCTTCAAAGATCCTACAATCGGGTTTCTATTGGCCAACATTGTTCAAGGATGTGCACACTTTTGTAAGCTCATGCGATGCTTGTCAAAGAACGGGTAACATCTCGCGGAGAAATGAGGCACCGCAAAACTTTATATTGGAGGTGGAACCATTTGACGTATGGGGGATAGATTTTATGGGACCGTTTCCATCATCTTGCGGTAACTTATACATCCTTGTGGCAGTTGACTATGTAACGAAATGGGTGGAAGTACTTGCTAGTCCGAATAATGATTCAAGCATGGTGTCACGGATGTTAAAAAGAGTAATATTTCCTCGGTTTGGAGTCCCAAGAGTGGTGATAAGTGATGGAGGGGCACACTTCGTTAATAGAGTGATTCAGGGCATATTGACTAAATACGGTGTTCACCATAGAGTAGTCACTCCCTACCATCCCCAAACGAGCGGTCAAGTGGAAGCCTCTAACCGGGAGATCAAACAAATTTTGGAGAAAACAGTAGCCAAGTCAAGGAAAGACTGGGCTTTGAAGATTGAAGATGCCGTTTGGGCATATCGGACAGCATTTAAGACACCGATCGGGATGACTCCATTTCAACACGTGTATGGGAAGGCTTGCCACCTACCGGTTGAGTTGGAGCACAAGGCATATTGGGCGATTAAGGCATTGAACTATGATTGGAAAACCGCAGCGGAGAAACGTGTGCTAGAGCTCCACCACTTGGAGGAAATTCGCTTGGACGCATACGAGAACGCACAAATCTATAAGGAGCGGGCCAGAAGTGGCATGATCGCCATATCCTCAACCGAAACTTCCAACAAGGTGACCTCGTGCTTTTATTTAACTCTCGACTAAAGCTTTTTCCAGGTAAGTTGAAATCAAGATGGTCGGGACCCTTCATCATAAGGAGCGTCACCTCGCATGGAGCGGTGGAACTCGACAACGGGAAAGGCGATTCATTCATGGTCAACACCCAAAGGATCAAACCGTATAATCTAGGGAATACCAAGCCGGGAGGAGGTACCTCTGTACTCTTCATTTTTTTGATTGATTGAACGCCATCTCGGTCTAGCTACGACCTTAACTAGCAACCCCGGTTAACCCCAGGATGTAAATTCTTCGAATCTCGTCATTTTTTCTCTTTTGTTTATGTTAGAAAGGCTCCAAATCCTCCAACTCACTCTCATCAAACCCAGTCTTTTCGTCGGGGGAGCAAGAAACGGGAAAAATCTTCATTGGGCGCCGGAATACAGAAAAAACGGGCGAGCCGCTCATTTTTTTGAGTGATCGCTCGTTTTGGTGTTCGCATCGAGCGGTCGCTCGATTTTTTTCGAGCGATCGCCTGTTTTATTTCGAAAAAAAAGGCATGCATCTTTTGGGGAACAATTTTGTCAACGAACAAAACGGGGACATACTATGGAGGTTCGTGGACATCGAGAGTAGGTATCGATCATTCGACATGGCCTATTTTGTGCTACCTCCTTTGACCCAAGAAGGAATCCGTTTTGAAGTCTCATCAGACCTCGGCATGGACTCCGGACAAGAGTCCTCATCCCACGGGTCCTGCTAAAGGCCCGCTCGGTCCCCTCTCTCAACTCTCACCCCTTTGCATTCATTTCGGCTAACATCACATAGCATTGTAGCTCTCTCACGTTGTATAGGTTTCATGGACTTACGACACCGGCAAAAGAGAAATTGGAATGCAACTCTACCCCATCGAAATGGGTGAATCGATTCTCTAGATAGTGAGTTTAAGCTCGAGAGAGACAAACTCTAGAGGAAGTGCTTGAAACCCCCAGTTGGAAGATAAACCCATAGGCATTTAACATCACTAACCGTCCATGTGATTCTTGAGGGATCCCGAACCTACAACGCTTCAAACCATTGTTTACAAACCGTTAATTTTAATTGCTTTCTCGTATTCCGATGCTTACCACGACCCACATTTTGATTGGACCACCTAATCTAGCTTAGAGATAGACTAATACATTCTAGTCCTCGTGTTCGACCCCGGTACTTCAACTACCGTATACTTGCGGATAGTGGTACGGATCGGGTACTAAATATAAGACTCGGTGCGTGCGCATCAGTTACATCTATTTTATCAGTCGATTTGCCTAGGCGAATAAGCGGTTAAACTTGAAGGGTGGCTCATACCATGCCCTTGTTCAACATACGACATCGTGAGACAAAGGATTAGAATTTTAACTATTGCTAGCTTTGTTAGATCTCCTCTAACTCTATTCTAGGTGGGTGGTCATGGCGTCTTGCTAGAGGCTAACCGTGACTTGTGGTTCAGGAAAGGGTTTTTGAAGCCACTACCACATCGAATGGGCCTACAGGGTCACACACCATTAGGGATGGATCACATGTGAAGAGAACAACGCGAGAAAGGAACGACGAAACGATTTGGACCGATCGGTCTGGAGCTTTTATGTGTGGACCGATCGGTCCATGATTCCGGACCGAGCAACATTTGCACGTTACCTCTGGACTGACCGGTCCACGTGTCTGGACCGATCGGTCTGGGTTGGCTGGACCGATCTGTCCAGACCTTCTGGTTCGGTCGGTCTGGCCTCCGCTCCACCGAGATTTTCTCGTCTCTTCTCGCGCATGTGTCATTTTCTGTGTGTGTGAACCTGTAGGCTCATCCGATATAGCAGTATAACCCGAAATCTCTTATTTCGGTTCCACTCATCCATAAATATGTAATGAATAAAACACTCATCCATAAATAAACATAAGGAGAGCACTAAACCAACAATCTCCCACTAGCTCTAATCATGGACTGTTAAACATCTAATCCCCATATCCCTAACATGACCCTCATGTTTCGGCGAAGGGAGAGGTTTCGTCAACGGATCGGCAATGTTGTCATCTGTCGATACTCTGCAAATGTGCACGTCTCCTCTATCTATGATCTCCCTGATAAGGGGAAATCTGAGTATGTGTTTGGATCGTTGATGGGATCTGGGTTCTTTCGCTTGTGCGATCGCTCCATTATTGTCACAATACAGAGCAATGGGGCTATCAGCACTAGGAATGACACCCAAGTCGCCAACAAACTTTCTGATCCAAACAGCTTCCTTTGTTGCGTCCGACGCTGCAATATACTCAGCTTCTGTAGTAGAATCTGCAACAGTCGCTTGCTTGGAACTCTTCCAGCTAACAGTGCTTCGTTCAAGCAGAAAACATAGCGAGACTGTGATCTGTAGTCATCCGGATCTGACTGGAAACTAGCATCGGTGTAACCCTTTACAACGAGCTCGTCTTCCGACCCACCGTATACCAAGAACACATCCTTAATCCTTCTCAAGTACTTCAGGATGGTCTTGACGGCGATCCAGTGTGACTCACCTTGATCTGACTGGTATCTACTCGTAATGCTCAACGCATAGGATACATCCGGTCGAGTACAAAGCATGACATACATGATGGATCCAATTGCTGAAGCATATGGAATCCGATCCATGCGTTCTCGCTCATTAGGTGTCGTAGGACACTGACTCTTGCAGAGAACTGTGCCACTGCTCATCGGTAAGGTTCTTTTCTTGGAATCTTGCATCTTGAACCGTTTCAAGACCTTATCGATGTAAGTACTCTGACTCAATCCTAGAAGACGCCTCGATCTATCTCTATAGAACTTGATGCCCAAAATATAGGTCGCTTCTCCTAGGTCCTTCATAGAAAACTGCGTTCCTAGCCAAGACTTAACGTCTTGCAAGGTAGGAACGTCATTCCCTATAAGGAGAATGTCATCCACGTACAGCACTAGAAACACTACTGTGCTCCCACTAACCTTCTTGTAAACACATGGCTTGTCTTCGTTCTGTGAGAAACCAAACTTTTTGATTGTCTCATCAAAGCAAAGGTTTCAGCTCCTCGAAGCCTGCTTCAGTCCATAAATGGACCTCTGAAGCTTGCACACCTTCCCCAGGTTCCTTGGATCGATAAAACCTTCGGGTTGTGTCATGTACACATACTCGGTCAAGTTCTCGTTAAGGAACGCGGTCTTAACATCCATTTTCCATATCTCATAGTCGTAATATGCGGCTATGGCAAGCAGAATCCTGATGGACTTCAGCATAACTACGGGCGAAAAGGTCTCATCATAGTCCATACCATGAATCTGACGTAATCCTTTCGCCACAAGTCGTGCCTTATACGTGTGCACGTTGCCATCCATGTCTGTCTTCTTCTTGAAGATCCACTTGCATCCGATGGGTTTTATCCCTTCAGATGCATTAACCAGAGTCCATACTTGGTTGTCTGACATGGATTGCATCTCCGAAGTTCACTCGTCGAAGGTTGAGTCACAACCGGCAGTGAATCAGGTTGAACGTCTTCAACTTATTCACTCGGCTCAGCGTCTACTTGATGCTCTCGAACTTCTTCAAGTTCGATCCTACTCCCACTGACTCTTTTGGAGACGAACTCTCGCTCCATAAAAGTCGCATTCCTAGCAATGAACACCTTGTTCTCTGCTGGAATATAGAAGTAGTAACCCTTAGTTTCTTTAGGATAGCCTACAAATAAACACCTTGTTCACGTAAGCGTCGCAACCCCAAATTCTGACAAACGACAACGCAGGACGCTTTCCCGTCCATATCTCATATGGCGTCGTTTCAGCCGACTTCGTTGGACTCCTGTTCAGTAGGTACGCAACGGTCTCTAAAGCATAGCTCCAAAAGGACTTCTTATACGAGTATGCATTTGGTTTCTAAACGGTTTCCACACATTCTTAGGCATTTTTAGAGCCATCCTAGGGCCTCGGGACCATTTCTTGACTTTGGCAGGACCTCGAGAGCAACACGCAGAAATTCGGCGGGAAACGGAGAAAACAGGCTCTTGGTCCGCCCCTGACCGGAATGTACTCCGGTAGACCAATCGTGCACAGTTGATTCAACCGAGAAGAAGAGAGAAGACGAGAAGAGGAATGAAGAATTCGATTGGTCCGGGGCTGACCAAATCTGGTCAGCCCCGGACCAGGATTCGTTTCTTCCACAGATCCGCCAGCTTGGCGTTGAGCAAGAGGGGAGCTGACCAAAATTCACCTCGGTCCGGAGCTGACCAGTTTTGGTCAGCCCGGGACCACGATTCGATTCTTCCACCGGTCTGCCGAACCACTCCGAAGATGAGCTGACCAAGCAAAAATCAACGCCTGTCCAGAGCTGACCAATTCTGGTCAGCCGGACCAGGATTACATACCTTCTCAGTCAGCCAGTCCGCCGAACCGAAGATGACCTGACCAGACCCGAAGTGCAAATGGTCCGGAGCTGACCAGTTCTGGTCCGCCAGACCAACACATCTCCGCACAAAGCCCAGTCCACCAGCATGTTCCGAGTCAGCCGGAGTGAGAATACTGAATACCTGGTCCGGAGTTGACCAGATTTGGTCAGCCAGACCAGGACCATTTTGCACCGCGTTCTCCTTCTTCATTTACTCCCGGTCCGCCGGACCAAAACCTGGTTCGGCTGACCGCGTGACCTGGAACTGATTTAGGTCCGATTTTTCGGACTTTTGAGAGAGAGCTCGATTTTGGGAACGCAAGAGGCGGCGATTTTCTCTCCTCCAGAAGACCTAGGGCTGAAATCTTGAAGGAGAAACAAGGAGTTTGCTTTGGTTTGAAGATTAAAGATCCTATTGAGCATCTCTTTCCCTTTCTCACTCTATGTTTCCTCTAGCTATTTTGGTGTTCTTGAACATGAGTAGTGAGTAGTTTCTTGTTGTGGGATGAGGGATTATCCCTCATGTAAGGATGCTTGTATTCACCTTGGACCCAAGATTATGCTTTGTTTATGCTTTCAAATCTTTGCATTGAATGGAATTTGTGTTCTTCAAGTTTATCTCTCTTGAATGAATGGTTAGGGAAACCTAGGATTTGTTGAATTGAGTGATGCAATTGCTTGGGTTTTGATTGCTAGAGTTTGATGAATGGTGTTTAATGCTTCTCCCTTGATGAAAATCTTATGGGTAGAATTTAGAATTGAGAATTTCATGGAAACTTGGATTCTTGATTCTTGGTGCATCCATCAAAATGGGTTGAGATTGAATGTGAAGAAATTCGATTCAATCCAATTTAGGATCGTGACAAGGGAATTTAATGCATTCGGGATTTTACTCTAAGCCACGAAGTGGATAGAGTGTTCTCTTGGATAGCGGGCTTTCGGGTCGAGAAAACCGAACCCGACCTTAGTCTACGAATCCCTCACTTAGAACAAGCATGATCTAGGTCCATAATTCCTTACGGCATCCTTGCATGATCGGTGAAACCCGATTCCCATAACCTTTCCCATCGATTATTTTCTCTTGAATTGTGATTGTCTTTGATTTTATTTCTCTCATTTTAATTTTCTGCAACTTACGAAAACCAACAAAAACAATTCTCCGATTTTATTTTCTCCATTTTCCTAGTTTTAGTCGATTCCTAGCTTAACCGCTTAAGTCCTTGTGTTCGACCCCGGTACTACGACATCCATATACTTGCAGATTAGTTGTGTTTCGGGTTATAAATTTAAGACTCGTCACGCAAGTGATCAAGTTTTTGGCGCCGTTGCCGGGGACTTTTTACGGTTTCCATAGCTAGGATAGATTGACTCTAGGTTAGTGATACGTGTGTACCGAGTCTATAATTTATACCCGATTCACAACTCACCCCAAGGATACGGATCGTCGTAACACAGGGTCGAACGCAAGGACCGGTAGCTAAATCTAAATCTAATCGAGACTAAATCAAAGCAAGTAGAAGTGAAAGTGATGGTGGAAGTATATCGAATGAATAGCAATCTAAGATGACCGTGGGTGTCGGGACCGTATTCGCGTGTATGGGTATATGCTAAGCATGCGAGAATCACGATATTGAATCTGTATTCGGGAATCGTCAAGCAACAAAGATAGAGAAATCACCTCCCGGCATATAACGCACTATCTAAAGTTCTCTAAATCCATATCCCTATGTGATTTACCAAACTAGATGCATGAAGAACGCTATCATCAATCTTAGATCGATCAAACCATATTCCTATGTGAATAATACGATCTATCCTATCGATTTTGATCCGAAACTAAATCCATATTCCTATGTTGTTCAGAATCTAAAACAATTGGCCAAAGGGTCAGCAAACACCAATTGAATAAAGCGCAAATCCATAAAACCGAAACAAATCCAAATCACAACCAAGTTAGGGTTCAAACATACCCAAAACACAAACGAATCCCTAACCCACAGTCGTGGATCTACTCATGGTTCATAGAAAACAACAAAAAACTCAGAAGAAAAGAGATAAAAGAGAGGAAAGAAAGGCTCATGCAGATGTGTAGTCTCCACGATCGAATCTTCCTTCTTCTTCCCGAAATCTCGTGAACTCCTATTCTTCTCTCACCAAAACCTCTCCAAAAGTCTGTATCTAAGTGTTCTCTAAGTTTACTCTTCTAGGACGTGGCTAGGCCTTTTTTATAACCCTAGAGTGGCTCCCAAGAGTCCTTTTCCCTTTAGAACTCTAAAAATCGCAAATTAGGGTTTTTCTCCGTCGGGGCCGGTTCCATATGGAACCGGACCGGTTCAACCTTCTTTTTTTGGGCCTTCTGGACACTTGAACCGGACCGAAATGAGTGAACTCGGACCTCTGGAACCGGCCGGTTCCATTTGGAACTGGACCGGTTTCACTATGTGGCAGATTTCTCAAGCTTCGCGATTTTGCTCATAACTTTCAGCTCCGATGTCGGATTTGCGTGATTTTGGTGACGCGAAGCTCTTGAAAGAATCTTTCCAATGGTGATGGTTCTTTAGTTCCCATTCATAAATCTGGCCAAACCACCATTTCTTCCTCTTCACGAAACCTTACTTTACGCAATGTTCTTGTTGCACCCTCCATTATTAAAAATCTTGTTTCGGTCTGTCAATTCACTACCGATAATAACTGTTCTATTGAGTTTGATCCACTTGGTTTTTCTGTCAAGGATCGTCCCACACAACGGATTCTTCTCCGATGTGATAGCACCAGACCTCTCTACCCAATCACCGAACAAACCAACACCGACATTCACGCTCCTATTACTTTGCTCACTCCATCTACCACCATTTGGCATCGTCGATTGGGTCACACAGGCAACTCGGTTTTCAACATTTGCTTTCTCATGGTTTAATTCAATGTAATAAGCCGGACATGTCTTCGACTTGTGAAGCATGCCATCTCGGCAAAAGTGTTCGACTTCCTTTCTTTCATTCTAATACATTGGTTTCAGAACCTTTTCAAATAATTCATTCGGATGTTTGGACGTCTCCCATCTCGAGTGTTAGTGGTTTACGTTATTATGTCGTGTTTCTTGATCACTTCACTCAATTTCTTTGGGTATATCCACTCCGTCGAAAAAGTGACGTCTTTTCAAAATTCCTACTCTTTCATTCATACGTTCAAAACCAATTTAAAACAAACATCAAAGCCTTTCAATGTGATCATGGGGGTGAATTCGACAACAAAATCTTTCAAACCTTTCTTGATAAACACGGGATCTTAGCTCGTTTTTCTTGCCCCCACACCTCTCAACAAAACGGCATGCCGAAAGGATCATACGAACCATCAATAATCTCATACGCACTCTACTCTTTCAAGCAAATCTTCCACCACACTTTTGGGTGGAAGCTTTACACATGAGTGCACACATCCTTAATCTCTTGCCTTCGACAACCATTGGTAACAACAGCCCATTCACCAAACGTTTTGCCAAACCTATCTCACTCTCTCACCTACGTGTCTTCGGTTGTTTGTGCTACCCAAACCTCATCTCCACCGCTCCTCACAAACTTTCACCGAGATCCACCCCATGTGTATTTCTCGGTTATCCATCTCATCATCGTGGCTATAGATGTTTTGATCTCGTCTCTCGTAAAATCATCATCTCCCGTCATGTGTACTTTGATGAGAACAAATTCCCTTTCTCCACTTTCACACAAACACCATCATCTTCTTATGAATTTCTTGATAATGATACCGAAACCAATACCTTCTATCGAACACTACGTGAGTTGCCCCTCGACTCACCGACGACGCCAACACTCCCACCGAACACAACCACCATCATGATCACATCATCTTTACTTGAGAATTTTATGAGTGATTGGGATCTTTATCATCGGAATCATGTGCATATGAGTCGTCTAGGGGTAGAGTAGGTCCTTGTTTTGTCCATTTCAGGATCTGGTGGTGCAGTGAAGTCTCCGGGAGAAAACAACGGAAAAATCAGACGAAAACGCGGAATGTGGAACAAGAGCAAAAACAGGCTACCGCCCTAGAAAGAGATCTGGCCGCCCTAAAGTGATAGAAGCCTCGAGATTTAACAGAAAATTCAGGAGGGCCGCCCATAAGTTCTGCCGACCGCCCAAAAATGTAAAGCATATTCAGGCTCCCGCCCTGAAATACAGAGAGACCGCTCGAAAATGCAATATTCCCAGCGAAAGCCTCAGAAGAAAGGAGCTGGCCGCCCTAAAATGTAGAGTGGCCGCCCATTTATATCTGACGAAATTCAATTTGTGTTTTGGCCCATTTCTAAGCCCACAATGATAGTAGAAGAGAACCTAGGGTTTCCTAACCTTAGGGGAGTGATTTTAAAAGAGGAGAGCCACCTTGAGGGAAAAGGGGAGGAAGAACTTGGAGAACAAGGGGGAAAGCTTGGAGAAGGAGGAGAGGAGAGAGAATCCACCATTGAAGACCATATTAAGCTTTCTCTCTCTTACTCTTCATGTTTTATTTTGTTTCTTCTTGTTTTCTTTCCTTGAATATGGAGTAGACCTTTAGTTGTGGGGAAGGGATCCCCTTGTGTGTGGATGTTGGGGTTTAATCTATGATACTCTTGGGTTGTTTTCATTGGTTTGATATTGTGTGCTTCATGCTTTTGATCTTGACAAAACCTTGATTGAATGATTTTAGAACAACATTGATCATAGAGATATGAGAATGATGTTTGGACCTCAATATCAAATGAGTAGGTTATTCACATTGATAAATGGTTTAACTTACTTAGGATTTGTGATGGGGAGTGTTAATGCATTTAGGGATTATCTAGATCATTGAGAGATGGATGGATTAATCTTCTAGATAGTAGGTCTAAGCTTGAGAGAGAAAGACCTTACACAAGAGCTTGAAATCCCCAATTTGAAACCAACCATTGTAGTAATCACCTCATTCCAACCCATGACACTCTTTTGATTGTCTCTATTGGTTTTGATGTCTTATTCTTCATGCTTTTGATCTTGACAAAATCTCGATTAAATGATCTTAGAACAACATTGATCATAGACAGATGAGAATGTTGTTTTGTCCTAGACATCTAATGAACAAGGCATTCGCATTGAGAGATGGTTTGACTTGTTTAGGGTTTATGATAGGGATATTAATGCATCTAGGTATCATCTAGACCATCGAGAGATGGATAGTTTGATCTTCTAGGTAGTAGGTCTAAGCTTGAGAGAGAAAGATCTTGCACAAAGAGCTTGAAATCCCCATTTAGAGGCAATCGTCACGTTAGCCATGCCATCACAATCCTAATATCCATACATGTTAAAGGGATCCCGAACCCACAACGTTATCCATTGTTTATATTTTACCTAATCACATCATTCACTTTTTGTTTAATCGTTAGTTTTACGTTTTCATCATCACACACTACACTCCAAAACCAATATTTTTCTCTCTTTGGTCTAGATTTAGGATAGATTAGCATACGAGTTGTTCCTAGTCCCTGTGATCGACCCCGATACTACAACTACCGTATACTTGCGGTTAGCGGTGCAATCGGGTTATAAATTTAAGACTCGGTGCGCA
>NW_010964962.1:229120-231945 GCF_000463585.1 Tarenaya hassleriana
CGGGGACTAGTCGACAATTCTAGAGTTAGTCTTGATAATTTCTAGGCCTTTGTACATAGATCTCTTTGTTTGTTTGTTTTGTGTTTTTGTTTTTGTTTCTTATGAGTGTAGTTATATGTCTCTTCCAAGATCATGCATAGCAGATTATGGAGATGAACTACTTTGTGAACGATGGAAGAGAAAGTCTACACAGAAACTGGAAAGAAATTGAGGAGATCATACGAGCATTGGACGACAAAGTAGACGCAGAAATTGAGGCACAAGATTTCTCACAACCGGAGTCACTAGAGACATTTTCCATTGATTGGGATCCTTATGACGACTCTTCTAGTCCGGGGTGGGCAAACCATCTTGATGTTTTTCACAACTCATATTCTCCGGATGCTCCACAATGGAACTTAAGTGACCACCAAAACAATGGATCCACCCAATATCAATCATATCAACATGTGCCTCCATTCTACAATGATCAAGGCTGTGAGGCATATCACCATTTTGAGGATCCATCCCATGAAGAATACGTCCCTCTACCATCTCAAACCACACGAGAGGTAGATTTTGATATAAAGTCCATACTCATACAGATTTTGCAGGAACAAAAGAAAATCAACTCCAAGCCAAGGGACTTCACATGCCCACTGGACCTCGATTGTGACACAGAGTATGTAGGATGGATACCCGAAGATATAGACTTGTTGCCCTACACAAGTCAAGAAGCAGAGAGGTTGGAGAACGTGAGTAGCGAAGATGTGATCAAGGAAGCCTCTCCCACTGATCACTCAACAAATCCGGATACAAGCACGAAATATCCCACATTCACCATACAAACAAAGCAACCGATCAACAACGCACATGGGAAATCCAAAGTGGAAATCGACACAAAGCCAAAGGTAAATCTCAAACCTTTACTACAAGGGCTAAGGCACGAATTTCTTTGTGCAATCTTCTCTTATCCCATCATGGAAATTGATGCTTCGAATGGTTTTGAGTTGAATGATTTGTGCGATGCATTTAGGGCATTTAGGCGTGCTATGGGTTATTCAATAGACGATATTAAGGGAGATAGTTCGCTAGTTTGTATTGATCACATTCACATAGATAAGAATCTTAGACTCCCCTTAATGTTCGAACATGAACTATTTCCTTGGGCTACACGTCCAATCATGAGCAGTCTAGGGATTAGTTCGACTCAACTTGGATATGATAGGGTAGATAGCAAGGTGACCCTAATCGAAAATGATAAATTGATGTCAAGAAAATTGGTCACACGAATAGATCTCTACCCTCCACCATTTTTTGATAAAGAGTCAAGGGCTATTGCCAAAAGGGAAGATGACACAACACATATCTTTGAACCCCCTTGAGCAATGAAGTGAACATGGTCGAGCTAGGGACTTTAAACAAGCGCTCTCGGGGGCATCCCGAGGTTGTAAATACCTTTTTTCTTTTTAAAGATAAAAAAAAATCAAAAACCCCCCAACATTTTGACCATTTTTTGTCTGTCTCCAACTCTTTCTCAGAAGAACCAGACGGACCGCCTGTTTTTCTCTAGCGGTCGCTCGATTTTTGAAGTTTTGTGAATCTGTTCATTTTCGGGCTACCGCCTCTCATTTTCGGGCTACCCTCCTGATATTTCTGAGCAAAATGACAATTTCAAAAATTTCGGGCGCCCTACTCACATTTTAAGGCGGCCCTCCCATTATTTCTGAGCTTCACCAATCCATTCATCTCATCATTTTCCGATTCTCATTTGCGCTAACATTACACCCCTAGCATTGCATTTGTATTTTTCTTTTTGCATTTCATAGGGCTCTTGCAAGACGCTCAAAGGATGAGAAGCTTTCTATGGATGGGTTCTACACTCCAATCAGGTTCAACATCTAAAACCCTTCCACTTTTCATCTTTTCTTCATCCGTTTGACATCGACTCGACACCGGGGACGGTGCCTGAATCAAGTCTGGGGGGGACACACTAACAAAGTTTTGAGCCTTGTGAGCATTACATAATTGCATTCTCATCCAAAAAAAAAAAATGTGCATCTTCATCATAGATCCAAATAGGGTTACGTGCATTTGTATATTGTCTCACGATAGGTCTCTAATTAGGTTGCATATTGCACAAGTTCATATAGGTATAGGCATGCATACACTCATTTTCAAATGCTGGGGGGGACACACTAACAAAGTTTTGAGCCTTGTGAGCATTACATAATTGCATTCTCATCCAAAAAAAAAAAAATGTGCATCTTCATCATAGATCCAAATAGGGTTACGTGCATTTGTATATTATCTCACGATAGGTCTCTAATTAGGTTGCATATTGCACAAGTTCATATAGGTATAGGCATGCATACACTCATTTTCATAAGAGGTTGGTCAAATGATGATGTGGGGGGAGTAGAGCGAGGTTGTTTTGAAAGGTTTGAGAAACCAGACTTGGGATCCCCTTAGTAGCTGAATGGATTGTCGTGTGAAGCAGAAATATTCAATCTAGTCCTAGAACGAGCTATTGTTATGTGGGATGATTTACCTCCTAAAGTCTAGGCGGATTAGAAGCTACGAACCAAGCGCAAACGTCTCCCCAAGAACCATTCTTCTATCTCTAAGTTTAGTAAGCCCGTAGCATACAAGAAAGCCCGAATAAATAGAGTAGCATCCCGACACTCCGCTGTCATTAGCTCGTTAATGAAAATCATTCGAGGACATGAGTGCATTAGAAACCGATGGCTCGGGTCTAAGTTGTGGGGCGAATATACCAAAAAGGTATGTCACTCGCCAACTTCAACGTCCTAGAAGTCCGGGATGTTTCAAAAAAAAAAAAAAAA
>NW_010964962.1:232323-233133 GCF_000463585.1 Tarenaya hassleriana
TTGGACTTGCGCTTTTCTGGAAATCGTTCGGGTCGGAGGTGTAGCCATACCCAGTCGCCTTCTTTGAATTGGACATCCTTTCGTCCCTTGTTTGCTTGGCGAGTGTATTGCTCGGTCTTGTGAGCAATGTTGTCTCTAACCTTTTGGTGGAGTTTCTTAACGAACTCGATGATCACACCATCTTTACTTGAGAATTTTATGAGTGATTGGGATCTTTATCATCGGAATCATGTGCATATGAGTCGTCTAGGGGTAGAGTAGGTCCTTGTTTTGTCCATTTCAGGATCTGGTGGTGCAGTGAAGTCTCCGGGAGAAAACAACGGAAAAATCAGACGAAAACGCAGAATGTGGAACAAGAGCAAAAACAGGCTACCGCCCTAGAAAGAGATCTGGCCGCCCTAAAGTGATAGAAGCCTCGAGATTTAAGAAGTTCCATTAGTAGTCGTTTGTTTGAATGCTAGAGGGTTAGAGTACGCTAAACTCGATTCCATTCACGGTGACTTTTACCCGGATAGACAAGCCAACCTTAGATCCCATTCAAATTTGATCATAACCTCTCAGGCCTTAGACATTTTCACGATCATGTGTTTCGTTCGAGGACGAACAAACGTTCAAGTCTGGGGGGATTTGATCACATCATCTTTACTTGAGAATTTTATGAGTGATTGGGATCTTTATCATCGGAATCATGTGCATATGAGTAGAGACATGCTCGGCAAGATGCGTATAATCTACCTTAGATCACGGGGGCCAAAGAAGTTCCATTAGTAGTCGTTTGTTTGAATGCTAGAGGGTTAGAGTACGCTAAAC
>NW_010964962.1:233420-239109 GCF_000463585.1 Tarenaya hassleriana
TAGTAGGTCTAAGCTTGAGAGAGAAAGACCTTACACAAGAGCTTGAAATCTCCAATTTGAAACCAACCATTGTAGTGATCACCTCATTCCAACCCATGACACTCTTTTGATTGTCTCTATTGGTTTTGATGTCTTATTCTTCATGCTTTTGATCTTGACAAAATCTCGATTAAATGATCTTAGAACAACATTGATCATAGACATATGAGAATGATGTTTTGACCTAGACATCTAATGAACAAGGCATTCACATTGAGAGATGGTTTGACTTGTTTAGGGTTTATGATAGGGATATTAATGCATCTAGGTGTCATCTAGACCATCGAGAGATGGATAGTTTGATCTTCTAGGTAGTAGGTCTAAGCTTGAGAGAGAAAGATCTTGCACAAAGAGCTTGAAATCCCCATTTAGAGGCAATCGTCACGTTAGCCATGCCATCACAATCCTAATATCCATACATGTTAAAGGGATCACGAACCCACAACGTTATCCATTGTTTATATTTTACCTAATCACATCATTCACTTTTTGTTTAATCGTTAGTTTTACGTTTTCATCATCACACACTACACTCCAAAACCAATATTTTTCTCTCTTTGGTCTAGATTTAGGATAGATTAGCATACGAGTTGTTCCTAGTCCCTGTGATCGACCCCGATACTACAACTACCGTATACTTGCGGTTAGCGGTGTAATCGGGTTATAAATTTAAGACTCGGTGCGCATGCATCACATCATACCACCTAGACCGCTTGCACCGACCTCAAACCTCGCCCCACATCCCATGACAACCCGAAGTAAATCGGGAATCTCCAAAAGAAAACAAGTTCTTACGTTACTCACTGACCAAATCTCCCCTCTACCAAAATCTCATCTCTTTGCCCTAAAGAATCACCATTGGCGGGCTGCTATGTATGAGAAATATGATGCTCTTATTAAAAACGGGACGTGGGACTTGGTTCCCCGACCCCCCGGGGTTAACGTGGTTCGTTCTATGTGGCTTTTCAGGCATAAGTTCAATGCAGATGGATCTCATGCACGTTACAAGGCGCGTCTAGTGGCAAATGGCAAGTCTCAACAACCGGGACTCGATTATGGAGATACATTCAGTCCCGTAGTTAAACCGGGGGCTATACGTGTTGTTCTAACCATTGCTTTGTCTCACCGATGGCCAATTCATCAACTCGACGTCAAGAATGCATTCCTCCATGGCAATCTACATGAAACCGTCTACATGCATCAACCGTCGGGATCTGCCGATAGTGAGAAGTCGGATCATGTTTGCCTCTTACGCCGATCACTCTACAGCCTAAAGCAAGCACCACGAGCATGGTTTCATCGGTTTGCAGCCTTTGTTTGCAAACTTGGATTCAATCACAACAAATGTGACTCATCTCTCTTCATCGTGCGAAAACCCACGGGGACGGCATTTCTTCTCCTTTATGTGGACGATATCATCCTTACGGCATCTTCCTCGACTTTTCTCGGTGAAATCATTCAGTCTTTGCATGGAGAATTTGCTATGACGGATCTTGGCTCACTGCACTATTTCCTTGGTGTACAAGCTACATCGAATAAGGAAGGATCGTTCTTATGCCAATCACAATATGCCGCCGACATTCTTCACCGAGCCAACTTGGATGCATGCAATCCATGTCTCACTCCAGCCGACGCCAAATCAAAACTCGCAGCAGATGTTGGTCCACCTGTCGAAGATCCTACTCTATACCGAAGTCTTGCCGGTGCCCTACAATACCTAACATTTACACGCCCCGACATTGCATATGCGGTTCAACAAATATGTCTCTTCATGCATGATCCACGGGAGCCACACATGCACGCATTGAAACACATCCTCAGGTATGTTCGAGGGACAATGAATCACGGAATTCACCTTTGCAGATCGTCTCCATCAACTATAACAGCCTACTCCGACGTCGATTGGGCCGGCTGCCCCGACACGCGTCGGTCAACATCTGGCTACTGTGTTTTCCTTGGAGATAACTTGGTTTCATGGTCATCCAAACGTCAACAAACGGCTTCCCGTTCAAGTGTCGAAGCAAAGTATCGTGGTGTTGCTAATGCGGTGGCCGAAGCTTACTTGTTACGTAACCTACTCACGGAACTTCATTATCCTCTCACTCGTTAAACCGTGGTCTTTTGCGACAATGTCAGTGCGATTTATATGTCGGCGAATCCTGTTCAACATCAAAGAACGAAGCATATCGAGATTGACATCCATTTTGTGCGCGAAAAGGTTGACATCGGCCAGGTACGAGTTCTGCATGTTCCTCGTCATCTCAATATGCGGACATCTTCACCAAGGGCCTACCATCATCGTTGTTCCTTGAATTTCGATCCAGTCTGAGCATTCGACGTTCTCCAGCTCCGACTGTGGGGGTGTGATAGAGGATATTACGGACTAATATAGGATCTTACGTGATTGCATGTATCTTTCTATATATGTAACCGTTCCCATAATACTCTCACTGTATATATATATATGTGATCAATGAGAATAGAACCCAACAGGGAATTATACAAGTTACAACTTCATCTCTAACGCTCCAAAAACGTTCCTTTTCGCATCCAATCATCTTCGAAATCTGTAACTCTGCAAAACTAAAGGACAACCGGGTTTTGTGTCCCAACACGCCTAGAATGCCTATAAATGCATGTGATTATCCTATAAAACCTTGACAAACTCTCATAAAAATGTAGAGAAAAATAGGAGTTATCAAATCCCACCAGACTTAAACCTTTGCTCGTCCTCGAGTAAAGAACGAAGGAATAAAATATGCAAAACAGGGAATGATGAACATCAAATAGCATCATCATGAAACTCAAAAGCGAAACATCCATCCAATGCTAGCTTCCCGTGAATCATACCCAAACCGGTCTACTATGATCTTTCCACCAAAGACTAATCTATCTAGCCATGGGATTTTTATTGCCACCTAGAACCCATTAGAATATTTCCGAACCTATCCTTATCTCAGCTTAACTTCTTCGATCTATGTTCTACTTCATACCTGGATTTTTACCTTTTTGTACAATTTCTCTATCAAACGCTAGCACCTCGGGTTTCTAGGACGTTGAAGTTGAAGGACATCGTTTTTTTTCTTTTTTTTTTCCTTCTTTTCTTTCTTCTTTTTTTTTCTTCTATTATTTATTTTTATTTTTATTTTTTTTCAATGCGATGCCCGACCCACAACTTAGACCCAAACCATCGATCAATGCACTCATGTCCTCGAACGATTTTCGTTGACGAGATTCTGACAGCGGAGTGTCGAGATGCTTTATTTTCCCAAGGCATTCGTTGAATTAGATTTCATCGATCTGCAAGACTTGGAAAAGGTTCTAAACGAAACGTATGGCCTGGATATAGTCGTTTCGACTCCGTAGGTTCCAAATAACAACCCCATCCCACAAACTGTGTAAAGAAAGTCTGGAGAACTATCAATTCGACACGGTTCAACCACATTCTACAAAGTCACCAGATCATCAAGATATTCCTACTCTATTATCCCACAAATCTTCCAAATGATGTTCAAAACGGGTTTTCAAGGTATGCACGTGAACCTATATGAACCTAAATTTATATGCCAAATGCAATCATGCAAACCTAACAAAAAAAATCCATCTATATGAAAAATATAAAACAAAAACGTGTGAATGCAACTAATGCAAAAGTGAATTTTTTTTCCTAAGCCTATATGCTATGATAAAATGCACCTAAACTAAATGCAATCCTAAGTAGATAGGCCTGAATGTGTGAAGGATCTATCCACCCCCCAGACTTGAACCATACACCGTCCACGGTGTAGACTCTTGCCCGGAGAGGTACAATCGAACACGGCTTATGAAAAGAACCAATAAGAGGGGTAGAGAAACTTAGCTCTGCGGAATTCGTTCGCTCGCAATGAAGTTAACTCGTCAAACGCAAGAGCTCTCACGCACTCTATGAACCGGAATCTATCCAATCGTCGTCTCTCAGAAAATGCTACTCATCTCTCGTGTGTCTGTATGAACGCTCATAGAAAAACAAACGTTACCCGAAAAATAACATTGAGACTCGCATATAGATAAAGAAGTCCAGAGTATACAAAATCCGAGTCCCAGTAATACATCTGAAAGGCCTACTACATCGCTACTAAAATGGAAAAGGGAAATGCCTACCTGATCAGTGAGCTAAGCGTCCGCCGGTGCATCGTCTTTGTCATCCTCCATAGGTGTCGGCGGCTGCTCGTCGGGGAATAGCCGGCTGCAGAATCCAAGGAATTTTGCGTATAGGGCATCATGCTGGAGTCTCAACGCCTGCATTTGGTCGACGAGCTGGGATAAAGTCCCGCACCATCTGGTGTACATGCTCGTCATCTCTGAGTCGACATGGCTCCACATATCGGAGACGGCTTTGTCTAATGCGCCTCTCATGTCGAGCAACGCCTGATACATGAACCTCTGGAAGTCATCCTGAGGCTAAAAAATGTAGCCGTAAGCATCTGGAGCTCGTGCAGAAGGTGGGGGTGACGGGGCAGTGTCCGGGAAGGATGGTCGGGGTGAGTCTCTAGGGCTGTCAAATGTCCCATCCGCTGAGGGGCCTTCCTCTGAGGTGTGATCTGGGAATGTAGATGGCATCGGAGGCTCGTCATATGCACCCTCAGCTAGGCCGTCTCGCTATGCCGGAGATAGGCAGAACTGCAATCCCTCGTGAGATAGAGGTGGAAGGTGCATGTTGGGCAGCACGCACTGACGTCGGATGCCGCTCTGATCATAGTAGATCCAGTAGTTGCGGCCCTCATCGATCTCCACCGAATGTTTGCCCTGTAGGGTCGTGATGTCGAGAGATGGGCATGGTGATACTATGCTCCGCTCATATCTGCCCACATTCACTCCTAATCGCTAGGCGATTAGGGTGATAATACCGCCGACATAGACGTACACCCCCGACTCTGATCGGGCTATCGTGAGGAGGTGTAGTGCTACTCTTGAGGCGAGATCAACCTGTGCCATACCCCAGTTGTCTCCACCGTATAGGGGGGATAGGGCGTACCTGATAAATAAGAGTTTGGTCTGGTTGATTTGCCCTGGATCCTTGTTTCCGAAGAGTGTGTTGGCTAGGATCATATGGAAGTAACGGACGGCTGGATGTCGGATCCAGGTTGACTTGAGCTGGCTGGCTTTGTAAGTCCGGGATCCTATGTCGCTCCAGAACTCCTTCAGTCGGTCTGGATGTATATATGGTAGTGCAGCGGTGGATCCGTGTCGTGTTGGGGAATCTGCGGGTTCCTAGCATGCGATCATATCGATCTAGGGTTTGGTTTACTAGGTTTCATGCAGCGGAAGAAAAATCTAAACCTAGTCAAACGTCACACGCAACCAAACTCGCAGAACCCGAAAGATCTTGTATATCACCGAGGGAATCGTTACTTACCTCGTTCTCGATGAGACTTGAAGTTTATTTCGATCCGGGGCCTGTTCTAAACCACCTAGGACTAAAGTTACAGTCCCTCTACACGTATCCACACCGACGGGAAAGATTCCAAACAATTTGGAACGAATCTGCTAGGATTAGTGAAGAAAAGGGTAACTCAAGAGACGAGATCCAATCCCGGGACAATAGAAATCCAAGAGAACAGCTTCTCTAGGATTTTAGGGTGTTTTTCTGAGTTTTAGGTCGGCTCTATTT
>NW_010964962.1:239119-241684 GCF_000463585.1 Tarenaya hassleriana
AAGTTAACTCACGTCAAACGCAAGAGCTCTCACGCACTCTATGAACCGGAATCTATCCAATCGTCGTCTCTCGGAAAATGATATTTATCTCTCGTGTGTCGGTATGAACGCTCATAGAAAAACAAACGTTACCCGAAAAATAACATTGAGACTCGCATATAGATAAAGAAGTCCAGAGTATACAAAATCCGAGTCCCAGTAATACATCTGAAAGGCCTACTACATCGCTACTAAAATGGAAAAGGGAAATGCCTACCTGATCAGTGAGCTAAGCGTCCGCCGGTGCATCGTCTTTGTCATCCTCCATAGGTGTCGGCGGCTGCTCGTCGGGGAATAGCCGGCTGCAGAATCCAAGGAATTTTGCGTATAGGGCATCATGCTGGAGTCTCAACGCCTGCATTTGGTCGACGAGCTGGGATAAAGTCCCGCACCATCTGGTGTACATGCTCGTCATCTCTGAGTCGACATGGCTCCACATATCGGAGACGGCTTTGTCTAATGCGCCTCTCATGTCGAGCAACGCCTGATACATGAACCTCTGGAAGTCATCCTGAGGCTAAAAAATGTAGCCGTAAGCATCTGGAGCTCGTGCAGAAGGTGGGGGTGACGGGGCAGTGTCCGGGAAGGATGGTCGGGGTGAGTCTCTAGGGCTGTCAAATGTCCCATCCGCTGAGGGGCCTTCCTCTGAGGTGTGATCTGGGAATGTAGATGGCATCGGAGGCTCGTCATATGCACCCTCAGCTAGGCCGTCTCGCTATGCCGGAGATAGGCAGAACTGCAATCCCTCGTGAGATAGAGGTGGAAGGTGCATGTTGGGCAGCACGCACTGACGTCGGATGCCGCTCTGATCATAGTAGATCCAGTAGTTGCGGCCCTCATCGATCTCCACCGAATGTTTGCCCTGTAGGGTCGTGATGTCGAGAGATGGGCATGGTGATACTATGCTCCGCTCATATCTGCCCACATTCACTCCTAATCGCTAGGCGATTAGGGTGATAATACCGCCGACATAGACGTACACCCCCGACTCTGATCGGGCTATCGTGAGGAGGTGTAGTGCTACTCTTGAGGCGAGATCAACCTGTGCCATACCCCAGTTGTCTCCACCGTATAGGGGGGATAGGGCGTACCTGATAAATAAGAGTTTGGTCTGGTTGATTTGCCCTGGATCCTTGTTTCCGAAGAGTGTGTTGGCTAGGATCATATGGAAGTAACGGACGGCTGGATGTCGGATCCAGGTTGACTTGAGCTGGCTGGCTTTGTAAGTCCGGGATCCTATGTCGCTCCAGAACTCCTTCAGTCGGTCTGGATGTATATATGGTAGTGCAGCGGTGGATCCGTGTCGTGTTGGGGAATCTGCGGGTTCCTAGCATGCGATCATATCGATCTAGGGTTTGGTTTACTAGGTTTCATGCAGCGGAAGAAAAATCTAAACCTAGTCAAACGTCACACGCAACCAAACTCGCAGAACCCGAAAGATCTTGTATATCACCGAGGGAATCGTTACTTACCTCGTTCTCGATGAGACTTGAAGTTTATTTCGATCCGGGGCCTGTTCTAAACCACCTAGGACTGAAGTTACAGTCCCTCTACACGTATCCACACCGACGGGAAGGATTCCAAACGATTTGGAACGAATCTGCTAGGATTAGTGAAGAAAAGAGTAACTCAAGAGACGAGATCCAATCCCGGGACAATAGAAATCCAAGAGAACAGCTTCTCTAGGGTTCTAGGGTGTTTCTCTGAGTTTTAGGTCGGCTCACTTTAAGTTTAGACGAAACCCTAAACTTAAATAAGATTAGAAAACCCTAAAATCGAATTTTGGAAAGTTTCCCATATCCCGGTCCGCCGGACCAGGAGCTTGGTCCGGCGGACCAAGCTTAGTCCGAAGCACGCGGTCCGCCAGTCTTGAAGGCTTGGTCCGGCTGACCAAGTTTTGGTCAGCTCCGGACCAAGTTTCTCTTGGTCTTTCCGGTCCGCCTGGCTTCTAGAGCTGAAAGTACAGCTCCTCTACACGTATCCACACCGACGGGAAGGATTCCAAACAGTTTGGAACGAATCTGCTAGGATTAGTGAAGAAAAGGGTAACTCAAGAGACGAGATCCAATCCCGGGACAATAGAAATCCAAGAGAACAGCTTCTCTAGGGTTCTAGGGTGTTTCTCTGAGTTTTAGGTCGGCTCTCTTTAAGTTTAGACGAAACCCTAAACTTAAATAAGATTAGAAAACCCTAAAATTCGAATTTTGGAAATATTCCGGATCCCGGTCCGCCGGACCAGGAGCTTGGTCCGGCGGACCAAGCTTAGTCCGAAGCACGCGGTCCGCCAGACTTGAAGGCTTGGTCCGGCTGACCAAGTTTTGGTCAGCTCCGGACCAAGTTTCCTTCGCCTGCTCAGTCCGACGCGCCTTCTGCCGTCTGACCTGGAGGTTTGGTCCGGCTAACCAACTTTTGGTCAGCTCCGGACCAAACCTCTTGGTTCCTTTCCGGTCCGCCGTTCCAGCATCCTCGGTCCGCCTGTTTCCTGCGTCTGGTCCGGGGCTGACCAACTCTTGGTCAGCCGGACCA
>NW_010964962.1:243177-261026 GCF_000463585.1 Tarenaya hassleriana
ATGTTTAGACTCGGATGGTTTCAGATTTGTTATTGAGAACAAATGTCTGTCCATTTATAGAGGCGATTTATTCTATGGTAAGGGTTACCAGTTTAATGGCCTTTATATTTTGGAAGATGAACCATCTGGATACAGGTCGATCTATAACGTAAGTTGTTGGACAGTTGTTCAGTATAAGCGCTGCTGTTTCCAAAGCATATCCCCAGAAGGATTTAGGAAGATCGACCTGACTCATCATAGACCGTACCATATCCAATAGGGTCCGGTTCCTCCTCTCAGACACGCCATTCCACTGCGGCGTTCCAGGTGGAGTCAGCTGTGAGACAATCCCACAATCTGCCAGATAGTCAGTGAACTCTTGGCTCATATACTCGCCACCTCGATCAGATCGAAGCAACTTGATCGTCTTGCCAAGTTGGTTCTGTACCTCGTTTCTGAAAATCTTGAACAATTCAAGCGTTTCAGACTTATGTCTCATCAAGTAGACATAACCGTACCTACTGAAATCATCAGTAAACGTAACAAAGTACAGATAACCTCCTCTAGCGGGAGAGCTCATAGGACCGCATACATCACTATGTATGAGTTCTAGCAACTCTGTAGCCCGTTCTCCTTTTCCAGAAAAAGGAGATTTTGTCATCTTGCCCATCAAACATGAATCGCATGATTCGATTGATTCATAATCAAAAGAATAAAGAAGTCCATCAGAATGAAGCTTCGCAATGCGTTTCTCATTGATGTGACCAAGTCGACAATGCCAAAGATAGGTCGGATTTAAGTCGTTCGGCTTAAACCGCTTGGTACTAACATTATAGATCGACCTGTATCCAGATGGTTCATCTTCCAAAATATAAAGGCCATTAAACTGGTAACCCTTACCATAGAATAAATCGCCTCTATAAATGGACACACATTTGTTCTCAATAACAAATCTGAAACCATCTGAGTCTAAGCATAAAATCGATATGATGTTCCTACTGATGGCAGGTACAAAATAACAATCATGCAACTCCAATACAAGGCCAGAAGGTAAAGTCAGATCATAAGTCCCGACGGTTAATGCAGCAACTTTTGCTCCATTCCCGACACGGAGATCTACTTCTCCCTTTGCCAATTGTCTACTTCCTCGCAGTCCCTGCACATTTGCACAAATGTGCGAGGCACATCCGGTATCTAATACCCATGATGAAGAAGTACATAAGTTGGCCCCTATAACGAAGATACCAGAAGTTGAAGCTTCTGCAAGCTTCTTCTTCCTCTGATCTTCCAGGTAGAGTCTGCAATTTCTGTACCAATGCCCAATGGCATGACAGAAATAACACTCTTCCTTCTTGGGTTTGGGCTTAGGCTTAGTGACAACACCTGTCAATTTCCTTTTGCCCTTACCTTTGGAACGCTTCCTCTTGCTGGAACTCATTCCAACAATCACCATATCATTCTTCCCTTGGCTCCCAGCTTTCTCTTGGAATGACATATTCAACTGATCATCCATCAATGAATTGTCCATGTCATCTAATTGCTCACGCAATTCCGAAGACATCTTTCCAAGCATCAAGCTAGACAAGTCCAGATCATCATCCTCATACTTCCAATAAGCATCAATAATCGATCCAGAAGCCAGATCATCATCCTCATGCTTCCAATAAGCATCAATGATCGATCCAGAAGCCTTGGTCAGAGGCTTATCCTTCATAAGGATAGATCGCATGGTGAGATTAACCAGATTCCTGCAACAGTTATATACTACAGAAAAAGACAAACAAACAGACAGAGAATATGCAAGTCGCTTAGTACACTTACTAACACAGATAATAGATGCAATATGACAGGCTCCCACCAAGAAAAACACCCTCAATGAGTTTCTAAGTGAGCTAGGATCCATATTTCACATGCTTTTGAGTCAGCTAGGGCATGACGCTCAAAGACATGATATTTAGGTAGACAACACATTGTCAATCACATCCTATGTGATTCCTAGATGTGTATGGGATAGTGATACGCTATCACTGCATGTTCCTCATCCCATCCTTACCATTAGGTCCAAGTCCGACTTGATAACCCAATTCAAGCTCAACCATATTCGAGCTATGAGAATCACGATTTCTCCATACTGCCTCACCAAGATAATCACGTACGCTCAGCTAGGGCATGACCCGTAACCATGACGATCGAGGCCTTGACAGTTGCTCTACTAATGGGCGGTAATAGCTTGAGAAAATCTGATCTGTCTGCTGGTCCGGCTGACCGCGAACAAATCAGATTCGGAACAGATTTTTCGGGCTTCGAAAATTAGAGTTTTATCCCGGTTTCGACGCACCGTTAACCCGTCCCAGACTCCAGACCATCCATGCATCATTCAACAATCACAAATATCATTAAACATGCATAGATTCAAAGTAGATCCACGGCTATGGGTTAGGGATTCGTATGTGTTTTGGGTATGTTTGAACCCTAACTTGGATTTCGGTTTTGATTTGATTCGGTTCTATTGATTTACATTTTTATTGGATTGATGTTTGCTAACCCCTTGATCAATTATCTTGGATTCTGAACCACATAGAGATATGGGTTTGTTTCGGATCAAAATCAATAGGATAGATCGTATTATTCACATAGAGATATGGTTTAATCGATCTAGGGTTGATGATAGCGTTGTTCATGCATCTAGGGTTAACTTGAATAGATCGAGAGATTGACGAGTTACTCTGTAGGTAGGGAGTTAGTAGACCGAGAGGTGAATTCTCTATCTTTGTTGCTTGATGATTCCCGAATACAAGTCATAATCGTTATTCTCGCATGCTTAGTAAATACCCATACACGCGAATACGATCCCGACGCCCGTAGTCATCCTTGTTTGATAGGTCACTTGTTTTTATTTACTTTCTTATATTGCTTACCATTGATTCTACATATTTCCACCATCACTTGCTTGCTTGCTTTGATCTATTTTCGATCTAGATTTGGATTTAGCAACCGGTCCTCGTGTTCGACCCCGTGTTACGACGATCCGTATCCTTGCGGTGAGTTGTGAATCGGGTTATATATTTTAGACTCGGTACACACGTATCACCCTTCTTGGTCAGCTCGGTCCGACTTGCCTTCTCTCTCGGTCCGCCTGTCCCAGAATCTGGTCAGCGGCTTACCAACTCTTGGTCAGTCGGACCAGGTCTGGATAGATGACCGCGGACCGAGCTTCCGGACCTCCTGGACTGACCAAACTTGGTCTGGGGCTGACCAAACTTGGTCAGCTCCGGACCAACACACTGAAAACTCCTTTTCATGCTTGTTTCGGTCAAATCTCGTTTCCATTCTTCGTATTCTTCACGTATAAGTCCATCCCTATTGGTGTGTGACCCTGTAGGCCCATTCTAAGTGGTAGTGACTTTAGGAACCTTTCCCGAACCACAAGTCATGGTTAGCCTCTAGCAAGACGCCATGACCACCCATTTAGAATTGAGTTAGAGGTGATCTAACCAAGGCATTAACAGCTCGAATTCTGATCCTTTGTCTCACGATATCATAAGTTGAACAAGGGCATGGTTTGAGCCACCCTTCAAGTTCAACTGCTTTCTCGTCTTGGCAAATCGACTAATAAAATAGATGCAACTTCATCTATAGCGTGGCCACGCGTTTTCATAGTCCGACTTCCACGAGAGGGCCCAGCGATATCTCTCCTGTTAAGGAGGTGACAAATCTCATATTGCATGTCTACTATCTCCATATGATTCGTGAACGTATCTGATCAACGCCGTTATAATCATCCGGTTAAAGACGACGTTTGACGCAGTCAAGACACGTCACTCCTCATATCAGATACTCTAGACATCTCAGGTATGAGGATCCATAAACGAACCGCTGTATGAGATTCAAGTCATGACTCTGTCCATGTGACAATCTCATGCGGGTCATCCAGTCACTCGTTCACAACGAGTACCCATGATTGTGATATGCATCCAATGCATCGATCACTCCTCATGCTAGTCTTAATTCAACATTGTTCCCACAATGTTGACTGACTAGGGAGTTTAGAATCATTCGCCAATGATTCAAGGATGCCGAAATATAACAAACATGCCAATCATATAACGGGAATGTAATGCATTCATAAATCAATGAATCAATACAAAGTCAAAATGTCATATTACGGATTATCCTAGAGCATTACAACCAACATGTCGGACACCGAGAACATCGGCGAGCTGAGCCATAGTAAGCATATGATATATGTAGAAACCCATATATGAGGCGGGTGTCTCTTCTGTGGGTGGAATGTAGAGCTCGAATGAGACGAGGAATTCGGCGATCAGCTGGCTGTACGTATTCTCCTGTAACTCCAAGATGCGTCCCCAACCGATGTCATCGCAGAGTTCTTGAACTTGCTCGTAAAAACCAAGCGCAGCAATTTTGTCTCGGAAACTTCGTGCAGCGGGTCAAGGGATGGAAGTGTGCTGCGCGTTGCTGCATTCATGGGAGTGGAAGCTGGAGTCTGGGTGCGTCATCCTCAACCTCTTTGATCGGTGTCACCGGTGTCAGCTCCATATTTGTGTTGGGCGGCATGTCGAACTCGATCAACTTTGGAATCACGTCTGTGAGATCCGGGTTGTGGCGGTTGCGGTATTTCCTGGTGGCCATCTCAAACTCAAAACAAGGTAGAGTGAGCGCGACACGAGGCCGCGAGAAAGTGAAGAACATGATCTGTGAGCTCAGACAGTGGAACAGGTCCGGTTCCATAGTCGTCTTCAACCTCCGAAACGCCGCAATTGGAACCGGTCGGTTCCATATGGAACCGGTCCGGTTCCATTTCCTGAAACGCAAAAACGCGACAAATCCAACACCAACCTGCCAAAATCCGACTTAATAGGCTGAAAATCATCCTTAAGGACGCATGGGTAACATAAATCTAGCCTAAAACAAGCAAGATCCACGCGCAATACGCACTGAAACTTCCCGAACAAAGTGAAATCTCCCATAAATACCTAGAAAGCAAAAATAACTTCGAAAAATCTGCCTAGGGTTCACCCAAATCTACCCAAAACTCGTAGTGGAGCATGCGAGAGTGATAGGAATGCACATACCTTAGGGATTTTGTGCGTGAAGTGTAGGAAAACCGGGATTTGGGTGAGAGAGATCGTAAGAGGGAGAGAGAGCGGCGAGATGAGAAGTTCTCGTGACTGTGGGTATAAAAGCCAAAATGGAACCGATAGGTTCCAAAATTCACACTTACCTCTCATTCAAACCGGTCTGTCATCTCAGAAAGTGGAACCGGTCCGGTTCCATATGGAACCGGTCGGTTTCAACTTCTGGAACTTCAATTTTTCGCTGCTTTTCGCTCCGAATGACCTGCAAATCATGCCATGCTGTCCTATGCACGAGGGAAAACACCGTGTAGGCTCCCTAATCCAAAATCTCAGGTCTAATGCAAAGATCTAAAGTCCAAAAAGAAAAAAAAATCCAAAAAGAAAAACCTAAGACTAACAAAGACCTCGGGTTGCCTCCCGAGAAGCGCTTCTTTATGGTCACTAGCTAGACCGTATGTGAGCTCAGGCTGGTGGTGGTACTGGGAGAGGAAGAATGCCTTTCCCACCTACAGGTTCGGCCGGGTTATACAGCTTCAGACGCTGTGCATTTACCTTGAACGTACCACCCGTGCCGTTATACAGCTCAATTGCGCCGTGGTCCTAAACGCGATGGATCTTGAATGGACCGGACCACTTAGACTTCAGCTTACCTGGAAACAATCGCAAACGAGAGTTGAAGAGAAGGACAAGATCATCAGAGTGGAATGATCGCTGAATGATGTGTCGATCGTGCCATTTCTTCGCTCTCTCCTTGTAGATTTTCGCGTTCTCATACACGTCAAGTCTGATTTCTTCGAGATGGTGAAGTTGGAGCTCACGTTTCTCTGCAGCGGTCTTCATGTTATAGTTGAGTGCCTTGATTGCCCAATACGGTTTGTGCTCGAGCTCAACCGGTAGATGACATGCTTTGCCGTAAACTAATTGGAACGGAGTCATACCAATCGGCGTTTTGAAAGCCATTCGGTAAGCCCATACCGCATCATCTAGCTTCTGTGACCAATCCTTTTGTGATTTAGCGACACTCTTCTCCATAATGGACTTGATCTCCCAGTTAGAAATCTCCACCAGTCTGAGGATGATACGGAGTAGCAATTCGATGATGAACCCCGTACTTCTTCAGTAGTGTCTCGATGATCCGGTTGACAAAGTGTGTACCGCCATCGCTAATCACAACACGATGAACACCAAAACGTGGAAAAATAATTTGTCTAAATAGCCTAACCACAGTCTTAGCATCATTCCTCGCGCTAGCCAATACCTCTACCCACGTAGTCACATAATCAACCGCAACTAAGATATACACGTTCCCACAACACGATGAAAAAGATCCTATAAAGTCTATACCCCAAACATCAAAAGGTTCCACTTCTAGAATATAATTCTGAGGCGTCTCATGGCGTCTAGAAATGTTACCTGTGTGCTGGCAAGAATCACATGAGGTGACATACCTATGGGCATCCTTGAACATCGTAGGCCAATAGAATCCCGCTTGTAGAATCTTCGATGTGATCTTCGAAGCGGCGAAATGACCTGCATAATCAGAAGAGTGGCAATGGAAAATTACCTGTTGCACTTCTTCCTCGGGAATGCATCGTCTGAACATCCCATCGGTACCACGCTTGAACAAGAATGGATCGTCCCAAAAATAATCCCGTACGTCATGGAGGTACTTCTTCCTTCCGTTATAATTAAGTTCGGACGGGATTACTCGAGAGACCAGATAGTTCACGTAGTCTGCGTACCATGGGTCTTCTGTCGGGTAGTTACTGCCATAATTTGTTCCTCTCGCAAAGAATCATCGATCGGGAGAGGGTCGGGTACCGCAAGGCGTGAAAGGTGGTCTGCAACTTTGTTCTCTGTGCCTTTGCGATCCCGAATCTCGACGTCGAACTCTTGTATGAGTAGCATCCATCGAATCAGTCGAGGTTTGGCGTCTTTTTTCGTCAGCAAGTACTTCAAAGCTGCGTGGTCTGAGTATACGATCACCTTCCGTCCCACCAAGTACGACCTAAATTTTTCAAAATCAAACACCACAGCAAGTAACTCTTTCTCAGTAGTAGTGTAATTTACCTGCGCATCATCAAGAGTCCGACTCGCATAGTAGATGGCGTGGTGTTTGTGATCCTTCTTCTGCCCCAGCACCGCTCCAACCGCGTAATCGCTAGCATCGCACATCAGCTCAAACGGTAGAGTCCAATCGGGGGGATGTATGATCGGTGGTGAGATCAGAGCTGCCTTCAAAGTCTGGAAGGCCTTCGAGCATTCTGCAGTGGAAGCTTCTCAATAACCTATATCTTCGCTCTGTCTACCTCGATTCCCCTAGAAGACACCTTATGTCCTAAAACAATCCCTTCTTGCACCATGAAGTGACACTTCTCCCAGTTGAGGACTAAGTTGGCCGCTGCACACCTGTCTAAAACTCGATGCAAATTGGCCAAACAAACGTCAAATGAGGGTCCATGGACAGAGAAATCGTCCATGAACACCTCCATAATATCCTCAATCACATCAGAAAATATAGCAGTCATGCATCTCTGAAAAGTGGCATGTGCATTACATAATCCAAAGGGCATACGGCGATAAGCAAACGTGCCATAAGGACAAGTAAAGGTGGTCTTCTTCTGATCGCTCGGGTGGATGGGGATCTGAAAGAATCCCGAGTAACTGTCTAGAAAGCAAAAGTACGAGTGGAGTGCAAGTCTCTCTAATATCTGATCAATAAAAGGCAAAGGAAAGTGATCCTTACGGGTGTTGGAGTTCAACTTACGATAGTCGATGCACATCCTCCATCCCATGACCGTCCGCGTAGGAATAAGCTCGTTCTTCTCGTTCTGGATCACGGTCATGCCTCCCTTCTTGGGTACAACCTGCACAGGACTCACCCACGTACTATCCGAAATAGGGTATATAATACCCGCATCTAACATCTTCATGACCTCCTTCCTAACTACCTCTTTCATCGTCGGATTCAATCTACGCTGATGCTCAACAGAGGATTTCAACTCATCATCTAAGTGAATACGATGCATGCATAACGAAGGGCTAAGTCCCTTAATATCATCTAAAGTATATCCAAGAACGCCCCTATAACGTCTAAGCAAATCACTCAACTGTTCCACCTGGGGTTCTAGCAATCGGATAAGTCGAGTTAGGTCTAAGGAAAACATACCTGAGCCCTTCGGGTAAGGGCTTCATCTCCACCTTCGGGGCGTTCTCTAAACTCCAATCAGCTTTATTCAGCGTCCCCATGTTAAGTGGTGGCTCTCTGGTCTCTAGAACATCTTTAGAAGTCGTCGAGGATGGTTCGGAGACATTCGTAGAGGTATCGGATGCGTCGACGTGAAAAACGTATGTAGGGCTCAGAGGGTGGAACTGGTCCAGTTCCATATGGAACCGGTCCCTTTCCATTGTCTTAGTAAAAATGCTTTTTGGCCGAGATTTGAACCGGTCCGGTTCCATATGGAACCGGTCCGTTTCCATTGTCTGTACAGATTCCGAATTTTGGTCTAAACCGTCATCCAAGGCCCGTGTAAGCTCCGCAATATCCTCCCAATTACTGTAGATACTCGTATCAGATGCTATGAGCGATATTGCAAGTGGATCAATGTCCCGAAACTGATCAAACACCTCTTGAGTCAAAATCTCGTGTACATCAACGTAGCACGCTGAGTCGGTAGTGGATGGTTGCTTCATGTTGTGATCTAAGGTGAACTCCACAGTCTCGTCACCTATCTTCATCGTGAGACGACCAGCACGAACATGAATCACCGCATCGGCCGTGTTTAAGAATGGTCGGCCTAGTATAATTGGTATCTTCGAGTCCTCGTCCATGTCTAAAACAACAAAATCAACGGGAACATAATAATCCCCGACTTTTAACGGGACATCCTCGAGAATACCTGCAGGATACTTGACGGATCAATCCGCAAGCTATAGTGCCATCCTCGTCAGCTTAAGATCTCCAATGTTGAGCTTCTTATAGATGGACAACGGAAGCAAGCTCACACTGGCGCCCAAATCGCACAACGCATGGTCAATCTCAATGTTCCCGATCTTGCAAGGAATCGAGAAACTACCCGAGTCTGATCTCTTCCGTGGTAACTCATGCTGCAGAATCGCAGCACTCACTTCGATGCTCAAAGCTACTGTCTCTTTCCCGATCACCCTCTTCTTGGTCAGAATATCTTTCAGAAACTTCGCATAAGAAGGTATCTGGAGCATACCCTCGTAAAAGGGTATCGTGACTTCCAGCTTCTGAAGCATATCAGCAAATCTCGAGAACTGTGTATCCTCTACATGCTTCTTCAACCGAGAAGGGAAAGGAACGGGTGGTACATAAGGTGGAGGAGCTATATAAGGCGGTTCGGCTTCCTCTACATGTCCCGTGAGCTATGGCTTTCCCTTTTTCCTCAACAGTGTATCTGGATGTCGTCCCTTCCTCTATAGCAGTGGTAGGGATCGTTTCAGGCAAGTTCTTTCCACTCCTTAGCTCAATGGCGTTGATGTGCTCTTGTGGATTTGGTTCCGGCTTTCCAGGAAACGTGCCTTGCTGTCTAGAAGGTTGTGACGCAAGCTGTGCTATCTGCATATCTACGAGCTTCATGTGTGCGTCCATCCCATCCACTCTCCTCTCAAAGGTGTCTTGCCTAGCTCTAATGCTCTGCACCTCGGTTTTCAGCTCAGTAAATGACGTCTTTTGGTCGAGCATTAGCTGGGCAAGCATCGTCTTGATGTCTGCTTCTTCATTCTTTGCTGGTGGAGGAGCTCGGTAGCCCTGATTCTGCTGCCCGTAGCCTGGATTATGTTGCGCATATCCCTGATTCTGTCCCTGAAAGCGTGACTGAGTGAATCCCGGGGGATTCTGAGGGATTCTGGAAACGCCCTGCTGCTGTGCATTCAATGTTCCGCTCGGGTTTCCGTAGGAGAAACCAGGATGGTTCCTAGGCGCGTTCGGGTTGTAGAGATTGGAAGGATTCTGGTACTGATTCCTTCTACGTAGTTGACATCCTCAACCGGTTCTTCCTCTGATGCTGCCTGATCAACCAGAAACATACCAGGCTGGACTTTCTGCGGGTTAGACGTATTCTTGAGGCCCATATGCTGCTTGATTGCCGATAAATCAGACATGACCGCTTTCAAAGCAGCGGACTCACCCAAATCTACCCGTCCTGTAGAGCGTCTGATGATATCTCCTGACATCCCTCTTGCTTTAGCCATCTTCGTAATCTGCATCTCTAGGGTGTCAAAGGGAATGTTGTATACACTCCCTCGATAGGCTGCGTCCATCCATGCTCTAGTATCGTCTCTCAGTCCGTGGATAAACGTGGAAAACAACAGTCGTTTATCCATGTCGTGGTGTGGACAAAGGCGCTTATAGCCTTTGAATCTCTCCCATGCATCGTATAGACTCTCGTGACTCTCCTGAGTGAAGCTATGTATGGCTCTCTGTGCAGCTCAGGTCTTCTCTGGGGAGTAGTATTTCGCCATGAATTGCTCCTCTAGCTCCTCCCATGTCATAATCGAGTTTGGCTCAAGTGTAGAGCCAATCTCTTGCCCGGTCCATCAGTGAAAAAGAAAAAGCCTCCAAGTATACATCCTCGATGGTCATTCCTCGTGGCTTCCTAACTGATCTGCACAGCATCTTAAATTGAGTCAAGTGAGCAATGAGATCCTCTGTAGGCCGCCCTCTGAAACTCGCCTGACTGAACATCGTTATGCACTGTGGCGGTAGCTCGAAACTGTCTATGGGCGGTCTATTGATGCATGATAGGAGTTGGGTGTGCTTCGGTGGAATGTAAGAACCCAAAGTCTCCTCTGCAACGTAAGTAGCTTCGCCCTCGGTCTGCTGATCGTAGAGCGGATTCATGTGCTCTTGGTTCATGTGGTTCTGATTCTCGTGATGCTCCTCAACATGAACCGCACGCTCTTGTTGATGGTCGTGCGAACTATTCGACCTCGACATATCTTCTCTTCTCTGCTGATTTCGGATGTCTCTCAAGGTACGCTCAATCTCTGGATCGTAGACTAGGTCTTCTCTCCGAGTAGAGCTCTGTGTCATGCACTAGAACCCAGCAAACCGCAAACAAAAAGAAGAACTCGAGACCAGGTGAATCCACAAAAACCAAAAAACCAAAAAGAAAAAGGAAAAAAAAACAAGCAAAGATCTAGAATCAATAAAGACCTAGAAGTAGGCTAACCAGTCCCCGGCAACGGCACCAAAAACTTGATACGTGTGTACCGAGTCTAGAATTTATACCCGATTCACAACTCACCGCAAGGATACGGATCGTCGTAACACCACTACAAGAAAACTGTTTTTTTGCAACGAAATTTTTTCGTTGCTTACAGGGAAATTTCATTGCAAAACTCCTTTTGCAACGAAATTCAAACGAAATTTCTTGCGTTGCTAACTCGTCGTTGCAAAACAGAAATCGTTGCTAATCGTTGCAACTAGCAACGAGCTAGCAACGCAACCAATTTTGGTGCAACGTTAGCAACGAAATCACAATGAAGCTATTTTCGTTGCTACTTGCAACGAAAAAATTGCGTTGCTACATCGTTGTAACATTAGCAACGCAATTTCGTTGGTAGTAGCAGCGTATTCGGCACGAAATTTTTTGTTGCTAATAGCAACGCTTAGCAATGAAAACTGCGTTGCAACGGTTGTTCCACATGTTATAAAAATCCTAATGTTGCAACGAAATTGCGTTGCAACGTTGCGTTGCAAACTTTCTTGCAACGTTTGTAGCAACTATTTTTTGCGTCGCAAAAACGCTGTAGCAAACGCTATTAGCAACGAAATATTTCGTTGCTAACTTTTAAAAAAAATTGAAAAAAAATAAAAAACAAAAAAACAAAAAAAAAAACAATTTATTGAAAATCAAAATCGTTCAAATTAACATCGGGCACATCTTCACCACCATCGTCGGAAGCATCATCATTTGCACCGCTACCTCCTGCATCGCCGATGCTGACATTTCCTATGTTTTGGTCAACTAGCAGTTGGAGGTAGTTGTGTCGCTGCTTTAGTTCGTCGTACTCAGCTCGCGACACAAAATTGTTCTGCACCTGTTCTTCTAATTCTTGGAGTCGTCGCTGTAGTGTGACAATCTCCTGAACAACTGGTGCTCCTCCTTCCCCTCGAACGCTAGGACCGGTAATTAAATCTAAATCTAATTGAGACTAAACCAAAGCAAGTAGAAGTGAAAGTGATGGTGGAAGTATATCGAATGAATAGAAAATAAGGAAGCAAAGCAATAAAAACGTGTAAACTAGCAATCTAAGATGACCGTGGGTGTCGGGACCGTATTCGCGTGTATGGGTATATGCTAAGATGCGAGAATCACGATATTGAATTTGTATTCGGGAATCGTCAAGCAACAAAGATAGAGAAATCACCTCCCGGCATATAACTCACTATCTAAAGTTCTCTAAATCCATATCCCTATGTGATTTATCAAACTAGATGCATGAAGAACGCTATCATCAACCCTAGATCGATCAAACCATATTCCTATGTGAATAATACGATCTATCCTATCGATTTTGATCCGAAACTAAACCCATATTCCTATGTAGTTCAGAATCTAAAACAATTGGCCAAGGGGTCAGCAAACACCAATTGAATAAAGCGCAAATCGATAAAACCGAAACAAATCCAAATCGCAACCAAGTTAAGGTTCAAACATACCCAAAACACAAACGAATCCCTAACCCACAGCCGTGGATCTACTCACGGTTCATGGAAAAACACTGAGAAAAACTAGAAACAGAAAGAAAAGAGGGAGAAGAAAGACTCATGTCGACAACAAGCGATCTTCACGTTCCAACTCTCCTTCTTCTCCCCGAAATCCTGTAGACTCTTATTTCTCTCACCAAAGCTAACCAAGTTAGGGTTCAAATATACCCAAAACACAAACGAATCCCTAACCCACAGTCGTGGATCTACTCACGGTTCATAGAAAACAACAAAAAGCTCAGAAGAAAAGAGATAAAAGAGAGGAAAGAAAGGCTCATGCAGATGTGTAGTCTCCACGATCGAATCTTCCTTTTTCTTCCCGAAATCCCGTGAACTCCTATTCTTCTCTCACCAAAAGCTCTTCAAAAGTCTGTATCTAAGTGTTCTCTAAGGTTATCTACTCTTCTAGGACGTGGCTAGGCCTTTTTTATAACCCTAGGGTGGCTCCCAAGAGTCCTTTTCCCTTTAGAACTCTAAAAATCGCAAATTAGGGTTTTTCTCTGTCGGGACCGGTTCCACCTTCTGTTTCTAGACCTTTTGGACACTTGAACCGGATCGAAATGAGTGAACTCGGACCTCTGGAACCGGCCGGTTCCATTTGGAACGGGACCGGTTTCACTATCTGGCAGATTTCTCAGGCTTCGCGATTTTGTTCATAACTTTCAACTCCGATGTCGGATTTGCGTAATTTTGGTGTCTACGGAAGCTCTTGAAAGGATCTTTCCAATGGTTAAGTCTCGCATGATTTGGACTTCTGTAGAGAAAGTTATTGATCTCGAAGCACGAGTACCTCATCCGAACTTCATCTCTAACGCTCCAAAAACGTTCCTTTTCGCATCCAATCATCTTCGAAACCTGTCTTTGCAAAACTAAAGGACAACCGGGTTTTGTGTCCTAACACACCTAGAATGCCTATAAATGCATGTGATTATCCTATAAAACCTAGACAAACTCTCGTAAAAATGTAGAGAAAAATAGGAGTTATCAGTTAGTCTTTCCGGAGTCTTTAATTTTTTCGGTTTGTTTTTTTGTGTGTTTGTTCGCTTCCTTTTTCTTTGAGTGTTTGTGTGATTTTTATTCTTCTCTTGAGTAAATTTTTCCTTGTTTCTTTTATTCTTGATTTTTCTGTTTTTATTTTTTGCTGTTTGTATTTCCCTGGACTTTTCTGGACTTGCTCTGGATTTTTCGGGACCTCTCTGGACATTTTCAGATTTTCCTGGACTTTTTCGGATTTATTCTGGACATTACCTTGACTTTTCTGAAATTTTCTGGATTTTTTCCGATTTTCTAGGACTTTTCCGGGATCGTTCTGGACTTTATCGGGTGTCTCTCCTCACTCTCTGCCTTTTTATTCACTTCGATTCACCTTCTCTGCCTTTTTCTCGACTTTTATTTTTGCAGGTTCCCTTAGTTCATGAGCAGACGTCCCACTCGAAGACAACTCGACCCAGATTTTGAGCTTGCCTTTGACCCGGACATAGACAGAACTGAAAGGGAAATCCGCAGAAAACGAAGAGAGGACAGAATGGCATAAGAGGCAGCAAGGGGTGAAGCGCAGCCAAGAGAGCACGTCCGAGCTAATCCGCAGACGCTCGGAATGTACACGACGGCCAAGCATACTCAGTTGCTTTCGTGCATCAATCGACCCCCCTTAGACCATTTTGAGCTGCAGCCACAGTTCATTCAGATGTTGAATCAGATGAGCTTCAGAGGAAGATATAACGAGGATCCGAATTCCCATCTTACACAGTTTAAGATGCTGTGTCGAACCATCAAGAAGCCGCCAGGCGTGACAATGGAAGACGCGATGATCGAGGGATTTCCTTTATCTCTGATGGACAAGGCGCGAGATTGGCTCTATACCTTGGAGCCAAATTCTATTTCTACATGGGACGAGATGGAAGAGAAGTTCACGATGAAATACTACTCGCCCATGAAGACGCAGCTAGCCTTGAACAAGATAAACTCCTTCGCTCAAGATGATGATGAGACCTTGTATGATACTTGGGAGAGGTTCAAAGAGTATCAGAGAATGTGTCCGCACCACGGTATGGACAACAAGTATCTCCTCTCTACTTTCATACATGGCCTTAGGGACGATACGAGAGGATGGATTGATGCAGCATGCGGAGGCAGTGTGAATGACCTCTCTTTCGAGGCTTTAGAAGCGCAGATTGCTAAAATGGCGAAAGGGAGAAGTATTTCAGGGGAAATGGGCAGCAGACGGTCTTTGTCTAAGGTTGATGTCAAAGGGGATGCTAGCGAGTCTTCGGTTTTACAAGCCGTTCTTTCGGAGCTTTCTGCCATCAAGCTACAACTTGCTAGGTCCGGTTCATCAAACCCGCAGAAGGGTAAACCGGGCATGTATATGGTGGAACAAGCAGAAGAAGCCATGGAAGAAGTCGACTATGTGGGAAGAAATCAATACAACAATCAGTCGAACTTCTACAATCCGGGGAATCGGAATCACCTTGGCTTTTCCTATGGCAATCCGCAAGGAACCCTCAGCATCAAAGCGGAGCGAAACCTCAGGGACCCCCGGGATTTCAGCCTAGATATCAGAATCAGGGGTATCAGAATCAGGGTCAGGACTACAATCAGAGAAATCAAGGATACAGAGCCCCTCCGCCTCAGGCTAAGGAAGAAGAGTCGGAGTTAAAGTCGATGTTAGCTCATCTAATGAACGATCAGAGGAACTCATTTTCTAGCCTAAGTCAAGAGATGCAAGGATTTAAGGGGAAGCAAGAGAGCTTTGAGCAGAGATTGGATGGGATGGATTAATCACATATCAAGATGATGGACAATCAGGTTGCTCAGCTTGCTTCCCAAGCTGTGAGACCTCAAGGCCAATTTCCGGGTAAGGCTGATCCTAACCCGAGGGAGCATATTAATGCTATAGGCTTGAGAAGCGGAAGACAGCTTCTGGAGACCTCTCCAGTTGCCAGAGAAGAGGGAGAAGGTTCACACGAACCTCAGAGGGCCGCCTTAGATAAAGGCAAGGGCCATGTTGTAGAGGGGGAAGAGGCGAGGTATATTCCGCCTCCTCCACAGGCACCCCCTCTACCATTTCCAACTTGGGCAGGGAAGTATAATGAAGACAGCCAGTTTGCAAAGTTTACCGAGATGCTGAAGAAACTAGAAGTGACCATACCTTTTCACGAGGTAGTTCTTCAAATCCCGTTTTACACTAAATTTCTGAAGGACATACTTACGAAGAAGAGGGCGGTCGAGAAGGAGACAGTGGCACTTAGTACAGAGGTGAGTGCTGCCATATTGCAGACGAAGTTACCGCAGAAGATGGCTGATCCCGGTAGCTTCTCCATCCCGTGCAAATTGGGGAATGTGGAGATTGAGAGGGCGCTTTGCGACTTGAGCGCAAGTGTCAGTTTGCTGCCTCTCTCCATATTTAAGAAACTTAATGTTGGTGAGCTGAAACCGACAAGGATGGCACTGCAATTGGCCGACCAATAAGTGAAGTATCCCGTTGGGATCTTGGAGGATGTGCCTCTTAAGATAGGGGATCCAGAGAGCGCGCCTAAGGTGGAATTGAAGCTCTTACCACAAGGGCTTAGGTATGAATTTCTCGGACCTAATTCTACTTACCCGATCATTATGAATGCTGCCTTGACTGATGTGGAACTAGCTGAATTAGTTGCATTGCTTAGGGGAGTATAGACAAGCCTTGGGTTACACTCTAGACGACATTAGAGGCATTAGTCCATCCCTTTGCATGCACCGCATTCATCTAGATGATAGCTCTAAGACCTCCATCGAATATCAGCGTAGGTTAAACCCGACCATTAAGGAGGTAGTGAAGAAGGAAGTGCTGAAACTGTTAGATGCGGGTATCATTTACCCGATTTCGGATAGTGCATGGGTTAGTCCCGTGCAAGTTGTGTCAAAGAAGGGGGTATCACTGTGGTGGAAAATGAGCATAACGAATTGATACCCACTAGGACGGTCACGGGTTGGAGGATGTGCATTGATTATAGGAAGCTGAATTCGAACACCCGTAAGGACCATTTTTCTTTGCCCTTCGTCGACCAAATGCTAGAGAGGTTAGCCTTGCATTCCCATTTTTGTTTTCTTGATGGCTACTCGGGATTCTTCCAAATCCCCATTCACTCTAGCGACCAGGAGAAAACCACCTTTACATATCCATATGGCACCTTTGCATACCGTAGGATGCCTTTTGGTTTATGTAATGCACCGGCAACATTTCAGAGATGCATGACTGCTGTATTTTCTGATCTCATTGAGGATGTTATGGAGGTGTTCACGGATGATTTTTCCGTCCATGGGCCCTCCTTTCCTGTGTGTCTGACGAATTTGCGCCGAGTGTTGGACAGGTGTGTTGAGGTGAACCTTGTGCTGAATTGGGAGAAGTGTCATTTCATAGTCCAAGAGGGCATTGTGCTAGGCCACAAGATTTTGAGCAAGGGGATTGAGGTTGATCGAGCTAAGGTCAAAGTGATAGAGAAGCTACCGCCTCCACGGAATGTTAAGGGAATCCGGAGTTTTCTGGGACATGTCGGGTTCTACAGGAGGTCCATCAAGGACTTCTCGAAGATTTCGAGGCCTTTGACCAAACTACTTGCAATGGACGTGCCTTTTGAGTTCACCCATGAGTGTCAGGCCGCCTTTGAGACTCTGAAGAAGACATTGATCTCCCCGCCCATCATTCAGCCACCGGATTGGGAAGCTCCCTTTGAGCTTATGTGCGACGCTAATGATTTTGCAGTGGGGGCTGTTTTGGGTCAGAGGAGAGACAGGAAGCTTCACGCCATATACTATGCGAGTAGAACCTTAGACGATGCTCAGATGAATTATTCCACGACCGAAAAGGAGCTCCTCGCCATAGTATTTGCCTTTGAGAAGTTTCGGTCATACTTGGTCGGGTCGAAGGTGATCGTCTATACCAACCATGCTGCTTTGAGGTACCTTCTGTCCAAGAAAGACGCCAAGCCTAGATTGATTAGATGGGTGCTCTTGCTGCAAGAGTTCGACTTGGAAATCAGGGATAGGAAAGGTAC
>NW_010964963.1:0-2137 GCF_000463585.1 Tarenaya hassleriana
GGTGCACTCAAAACATGTTTAGACGAACTCGAAACATGTTTCGACGCACTCTAAATATGTTAACATGTTTCGACGAACTCTAAACATCTTTGGATGCACTCTAAGTCTGTTTGGACGCACTCTAAACACGTTTTGACGCACTCTAAACATGGTTAGATGAACTCTAAACATGTTTCGACGCACTCTAAATATGTTTCGACGAGCTATAAATATGTTTCGACAAACTCTAGACATCTTTTGTTGCACTCTAAACATTTTTCGACACACTTTAAACATGTTAGGATGCACTCTAAACGTGTTTGGACGCACTCTAAATGTATTTGGATGCACTCTAAGTATGTTTTGACGCACTCAAAACATGTTTGAATACACTCTAAATGTGATTGGACGCACTCTAAATATGTTTTAGTGCACTCTAAACATGTTTCGACACACTCTAAACATGTTTTGACGAACTCTAAACATCTTTTGTTTCACTCTAAACATGTTTCGACGCACTCTAAACATGTTTTCACGAACTCTAAACATCTTTTGTTGCACTCTAAACATGTTTCGACGCACACTAAACATGTTTCGACTCACTCAAAATATGTTAGGATGCACTCTAAACTTGCTTGGAGGCACTAAATGTGTTTGGATGCACTCTAAAGGTGTTTGGACACACTCTAAACATGGTTAGACGAACTCTAAACATGTTTCGACGCACTCTAAATATGCTTCGACGCACTCTAAAAATGTTTCGATACACTCTAAACATGTTTGGATACACTCTAAAAGTGTTTGGATGCACTCTAAACGTTTTGGACGCATTCTAAACTTGTTTGGATGCACTCTAAATGCGTTTGGATGCATTCTAAGTATGTTTGGATGCACTCTAAACATGTTTCAACGCACTTTAAAAATGTTTGGATGCTCAATATGTTTGGATGCATTCTAAGTATATTTAGACGTACTCTAAACATGTTTGGATGCATTCTAAATGTGTTTGGATGCACTCTAAACGTGTTTCGGTGCACTCAAAACATGTTTAGACGAACTCTAAACATGTTTCGACGCACTCTAAATATGTTTGGACGCACTCTAAACATGTTTAGATGCACTCTAAACATGTTTCGACGCACTCTTCAAATGTTTGGATGCTCTCTAAACATCTTTGGATGCACTCTAAATATGTTTTGACGCACTCTAAACATGTTTGGATAAACTCTAAATGTGTTTGGATGCACTCTAAATGTGTTTTGGTGCACTCAAAACATGTTTAGTCGAACTCGAGAAATGTTTCGACGCACTCTAAATATGTTTCGATGAACTCTAAACATCTTTGGATGCACTCTAAGTCTGTTTGGATGCACTCTAAACATGTTTTGACGAACTCTAAACATCTTTTGTTGCACTCTAAACATGTTTCGACGCACTCTAAACATGTTTTGACGCACTCTAAATATGTTAGGATGCACTCTAAACGTGCTTGGAGGCACTAGATGTTTTTGGATGCACTCTAAACGTGTTTGGACACACTCTAAACATGGTTAGACGAACTCTAAACATGTTTCGACGCACTCTAAATATGTTTCGACGAACTCTAAAAATGTTTCGATGCACTCTAAACATGTTTGGATGCACTCTAAAAGTGTTTGGACGCACTCTAAACGTGTTTGGACGCACTCTAAACTTGTTTGGATGCACTCTAAGTATGTTTGACTCTAAACATGTTATAACGCACTTTAAAAATGTTTGGATGCTCTCTAAACATGTTTGGATGCATTCTAAGTATGTTTAGACGTACTTAAACATGTTTGGATGCATTCTAAATGTGTTTGGATGCACTCTAAACGTGTTTTGGTGCACTCGAAACATGTTGAGACGAACTCTAAACATGTTTCGACGCACTCTAAATGTGATTGGATGCACTGTAAACATGTTTGGATGCACTCTAAAAGTATTTGGACGCACTCTAAATATGCTTCGCCGCACTCTAAAAATGTTTCGATGCACTCTAAATATGTTTGGATGCACTCTAAAAGTGTTTGGACGCACTGTAAACGTGTTTGGACGCACTCTAAACTTGTTTGGACGCACTCTAAACGTGTTTGGACGCACTCTAAACTTGTTTGGACGCACTCTAAACGTGTTTGGA
>NW_010964964.1:0-2187 GCF_000463585.1 Tarenaya hassleriana
CCCCCGTCTGCTTCCGTACATCCGATGGATCCACATCGTAGAAGATGGGGAACACTTTCAGCCCGGCGGAATCCTTGCAGCGCATGATATGGAGCAGCTCGTTCAAGCACCAGCTGGAAGAAGCATAGTTCTTGGAGAGAACGACGATCGCCATCCGAGATTCTTCGATGGCTCGTACGAGCAAATGCGCGATCGACTCGCTTCTCTCCATCACGTTATCGTCGAACGTAGTGATCCCTCTGCGACGGAACTCCTTGCGAAAGTGGGAGAGAAATCTTCGGCGGACATCTTCACCCCGGAAGCTCGGGAAGACATCGTATCTCCAACGGCGGGGAGAAGAAGAAGCAGCCAGGTGAAGGGCTGGAGATATGGGTATCTCCGGTTCGGTTTCTTCGGATGTCTCAGCTGATGAGTGATCTGATGACGAGGAGGAGAAGGATTTCAACATCTTGATGGCGATGATGGTGATGATGATGATGGAGCCATTTGAGAAGGAAAAGAGAGGGTGGATCATCATCTTTCCAAGTTTCCGAATAGTCAAAATTTGGAGCACAAGCAAGCAATCTCGCACCCTCCGGCGCTCTTTTATAAGTCAAGGTGAGTTGAGAAGAAGCCGCAACGCAACTTCGTAGTAGTTTCAACGCAAATTCTTCGTTAGTAATATGAAAATTTCATTGAATAAACAAAGAATTATTTATTGTTCCAATTACATAAAAAAACTAAGCCATTCTAATTACTATTTTTGTGTTCTTTTTAATTTCCCATATGCATTTTCAAAAGTCTTAGAACTTTAGTATTATTATACTCCAAGATGGAACGTAAGGATCCCTTTACGATGGAACTCTTTGCGAACGGAAAGGAGAGAAATCTGCTGAAGGAAAGTGAGAGGGTAGAGTTAGGGTTTTTCGTCGTTTGGTATCTCGAGAATCCATGGGAAAGGGCTCTCTGCCATTGATATTCGTAGATCAAGAGGAGGGTTTGTGGATCCAACGATATACTTCACTCTCCATTTATTTGCATAAATGTCTAATAAAGGAGTTGATATTATCGTTTCTAATTTCCCATGTTGTAAATTTTTTCTAAATCTGTAAGCGGAAAAAGAATTTTTGTAAACATAAGATAAATATAAACTATTGTATAAGGCGCGTAGTTTTTATAGATGAAATGAAATTACAGTGGACCGACATATGGAAACATTACAGGAAGCCGCGAAGCAAATATTATCTTAGTTTCTGTGACAAAAATCGAGTACCAGTATTGACTTTTCATCACTGGTCAAAAACTAAAGAACGACGAAGGTGCGTTCCACCTTCTTTCCGTGTTCTCTTAAGGACATTCAATGGAGAATGTGCCCTGCAAATTTTGCTATTCAGACATCTCCGAAGATGATTTCTTCTTCTTCTTCTTCTTCTTCTTGGCATTCCATATACGATGTCTTTCCGAGCTTCAGTGGCGAAGATGTCCGAAGAACCTTTCTGTCCCACGTTCACGAAGAGTTCGAACGGAAAGGAATCTTTACGTTCAAGGACAATGGAATAGCGAGGAGTCGATCCATCGGCCCTGAACTTGAACGAGCCATCCGAGAGTCGAGGATTGCGATCGTCGTTCTCTCCAGGAACTACGCTTCCTCGAGCTGGTGCTTGAACGAGCTGCTTCAGATCATGGAGCAGAGGAGAAGCGCTGGGCAGACGGTCATGACAGTTTTCCACCAACTGGATCCATCTGATGTAAGGAAGCAGATCGGAGAATTCGGAAAGGCTTTCAAGAAAACTTGTGTCGGCAAATCATCGGAGGATAAGCAAAGATGGAAGAATGCTCTAACCGAGGTTTCCAACATAGCCGGAGAGCATTCAGAGAAATGGTACCTTGTGATCCGATTTTCACTCTTTCATCTTCTCTCCTTCATATTTTCATGTGGTGGTGTGCGTTTATGCCTTGCCGCGTTTATAATAGTCCTAGAAACACTCTTGTTCATGCGAGTTTGCCATTTTGCGTGTGTAGATTAGTTTCTCAGAACATTTGACTAAGGTTGTGTTGTGGTTTCTCCTTTGTAGGGATAGCGAAGCAGACATGATAAAAAAAATCGCCACTGATGTTTCGAAGCTGCTGAATTCTACACTTTCGAGAGATTTCGAAGACATAATCGGAATCGAATCTCATATGCAAAAGATGATTTCATTGCTGGGT
>NW_010964965.1:0-2182 GCF_000463585.1 Tarenaya hassleriana
CCAAAAGCCAAACGAGTCGATCCGTGAGTTAAATATATAATTTTAAATTTTTTTAAAATATTTAAAAAATATTAAAATATAATAAAAAAAATTTAAAATTTTAAACAAAAACAAACTAAATATCTAATAAAAATACAATTTTTATATAAAAATTAAAAATTTTAAAAATAATTTTTTTGGCCTGCGAATCAGTCTGGTGATATGCCAAGGTGGCTCGCCATGAGTCCGACTTGCGACGAGATACTTCGTTTGGCCCGTTTTTTTTGTTCAAATATTCTAAGCCCGATTGAAAAAAAAAAAGGTTGGTTCACGAGTCAACCTGTGAACCAACTCGTTTTACATCTCTAGACTTGTATCAAATGAATTCGATACGAACTAAATCGGCGTAAACATCAAGAAGCGATATTGGATTGCACAAATAGAGGGTTCGTATCATTGAATACATAGATTGTTTTAGTTGTTATCCTACCTTGAATCCGAGATATGTGTAGAATGTTAAAATGAATTAGTTAGTTCGTCATCGATTTGTTTTTTTTGGTGAGTTAAATTGGCGTTTTTAAGATTTGTTTGTAAACAAGTCTAACGAGTCAATATGTCACAGTCGCGAGGTCTAAAGAGTTAATTCGATGAGTTTCACGAGTTGAGATGTTTTTAAATATATTTTTATTTATATTTTTGATAAAGTTGCAAGTTATTAGAAGATGGAATCTAATGAAACCAAAAGCATGGAATCTAGTGAAACAAAAAACATATGAGATTAAGACTGGGTATTAATATCTGAAAATTGGATATCCACAGGATATTCGTCTCGTGGATATCCGATTTTATAGTACTTGTACATATTGAAATCCAAATCTAAATACGAATTTTTAAATATTGGTAAATTCAAATCCAAATCCAAATAATAATTTTTTAAAAACGGTATCTTCAGATACCAATCAGTTTGGTTATAAATAATTATACATTATATCTATATAATATTTTTATAAAATATAATTATTTTAAATTAAATAATTTCACATTTTTCAATATTATCTCAAAAAACTAAATTTATTATTATTATTTTTTCTTTATCTCATATTTTTATAATAATTCACCTACTTTTATAATATACTTTCATTTTTTAAAATTTATATATAAATATTATTGTTATTTATCAAGAAGGGATATTGATTTGCACGAATGGAGGGTCCATATCATTGAATACATGGATTGTTTCAGTTGTTATCCTACCGTGGACCCGAGATACATGTAGAATGTTAAAATGAACTAGTTGGCTCATCATCGATTCGCTTTTTGGTAAATTGAATTGGTATTTTTAAGATTCGTTTGTAAACAAACCTAACGGACCAATACGTCATGGTCAAGAGTTAATTCGACGAGTTTCGCGAGTTGACATGTTTTTAAAAATATTTTTTATTTATATTGTTTTTATAAATTTACAAATTATTAGAAGATGAGATGCAGTGAAACCAAAAACATATGAGATTACAGATGCGCACAAATACCAATTTTGAGTATCCGCTGCGGATATACGATTTTAAAGTATTCGTATCTATTCAAATCTAGATCTAAAACTAAAATTTTCAATACTTTAAATCCAAATCCGAATAATAAAATTTTTAAAGGGATACTCGCCGTATTTTCCTTGCAGATTATAAAATCCAATCCACGAGGTAGCATTAAGAAAGTGCTGCTCCGATTTAATAAATCCCATGTGCCCTTTTTCTTATTTTTCATTAGCAGTTAATTCGGTGTGATTAATTTTAATTTAGCTCATGAGTCTCTCTCCCTCGTCTCTACTTAAATGAGTGAAATTCATTTTCCTTCGTCCTTTGTTTAGCTCCGTCAGTCGACCAAACCTAACGGTTAATTCCGTTCAATCCGTTGCCGTTGGATATGTTTGGTACCTATATTTCCTTAAATTTACTGTACAGAGAGAATATAAGATGCTTTTGACTGTTTAAATCGCGTACGGAAAGCACGGTGCCGTATCCACTGATGCAATAAACCAAGTTTTCATGTCCGGATATTTTTGGCTTTAGTTAAAATTTTAATTAGTTCGTTATTCAATTCAAAATATAAATTTTAATAAGAAAGGGTAATCACATAAAAATACCTGAACTTTTACAAAAATCCCAAATAAATACCCGAACTATAAAATTGTCATATAAATACCTGA
>NW_010964966.1:0-2179 GCF_000463585.1 Tarenaya hassleriana
ATCGCCCAAGAGACTAAGTGCCGCACCGGTTAAGTTTTGTGAGAAAACTAACCGCGTGACAGGTGGTATCAGAGCAACGGCCCAGTCCTGAGTCCGAAACTCTACCACGACACAATGGCCAGCGAGGAAGCCAGCTTTGTTGCCGAACTCGAGCAACCGTCCGAACAAGTGGAGTCGGTCCGCGGCCGGGAGCCGACTCGCGTTCAGCCGAAGCGGGGAAAGTCTAAGGCAAGGCCCAGTCCAACGGACCTCGTGGAACGAAAGGTCCAGGTCCTTGAGCGATCCGTGGATGCTCATGCGGCCATGATTGGCGAACTCTCCGAACAATTCGAGAACATTGTTGCGGAAAATGCGGAGATCACTCGTGCCGCCAAGGAAATGATTATGGAACTTGGCCGCACATTCCGTTCGGAGCTCGAAATGCTTACCCGCGAAGTGACAGAGATTCGACAGTTCGCCGAACGCGAACTTAGCGCATTGCGCAAGGATCTGGAGAGGGTCCAATCCGAGTGCCAGTCCCGTCACCATGCGAGTCAAGCATCAACCAGCGGTACGGCCGGACTATCCGTACCAAATGTCAAAGTCCCGAAGCCTGCGATGTTTGACGGCACACGCAGCGCTTCAAGGGTGGAGAACTTCCTATTTGGCTTGGACCAATACTTCGAGGCCATCGGAGTAATGGACAATGCCTCAAGGATTGGCTACGCTCCAACCTTCCTACGGGATGCTGCGCAATTATGGTGGAGACGCAAGCATGCCGATCGCGAAAAGGGACTTTGCGACATCCATACTTGGGAGCAGTTTAAGTCCGAATTGCGGAAACACTTCGTGCCCCACAATGCGGAGCACGAAGCCCGAGGGAAGCTGCGTCGTCTTCGACAAATGGGAAGCATCCGAGATTACATCAAGGATTTCACAACCCTTTTGCTCGAGATTGACGATATGTCTGATAAGGACGCCCTCTTCCACTTCAAGGATGGATTGAAGGATTGGGCAAAGGTGGAACTCGATAGACGAGGCGTGCAGACTTTGGATGATGCCATTGCCGCAGCCGAGTCCTTCTCCGAGTATGCTCCACGCGCTGCAACCGACAAGTCCTACCCTGTGAAGAGTGGGGGAGAGGAATCCGCCCTCAAGGACCCAAACCGCAAGGAAGCATGAGGATCGTCCAAACATCTTGAAGGGAGTTATGGGAGACCCCAACAAAAGGAGTGGACGAAGCCCAAACCGTCACAACCATGCTTCATGTGCAACGGACCACATTGGACCCGTGACTGCCCAAATAGGAAGGCGGTGAACGCCATGCTAGCTGAGCTCCAAAAGCCGACCCAAGACAGGGACGAGGATGCCCAAGCTACCATGGGATCCTTACAGTTCCTCAGCGCCATGTCCAAAACTCCTCTGACTAAGCCCGGAAAGGAGCAAGGACTTTTGTATGCAGACGTGGTTGTCAACGGCAAGACTACCACGGCCATGCTGGACACCGGGGCAACACACAATTTCATCGATGTTGAGGAGGCCAAACGACTTGGTCTCAACATCGCAGGAGACCGAGGCACGGTCAAGTCGGTCAACTCCTCGGCCAAACCCATCATTGGGCGAATCAAGGGAGTGGACGCAAAGATGGGTTCCTGGACCGGGAGACTAGACTTCACTGCAGTCGCCATGGACGACTTCAAGCTGGTGTTGGGTCTAGAGTTCTTCCGAAAAGTGAACACACTCTTCTCGGCATCCACAAAGTCCCTCATCATCCTTGATGGTGACAGGCCATGCACAGTCCCATTACAGAGGATTGAACGCCCCGCCGCACTCATATCCGCGACTCAGTTCAAACGAGGCATGAAGTCGGCGGATAACTTCATCATTGTCGTAAAGGACGTCAACGAGGACCGAACCAAGCCCTCACGTCCGCCAAAGACGCGCAAGGCAGCGTCACCAGCCCTGGAGAATAAGAACCGTCCGCGGAAGGGACGGAAGGCCAATGCCAAACGGAAAGCATTGCGCCGCGACACCCAGCTAGCCAGTCTGAGCGCTAGCCACTCACGGGACCAACCGTCAAGTCCCAAGACGACGGACTCGTCTCCCCGGAAGAAGCCACGGGTACGGTTCACATCCGAACCAACCGACCTAAATGCAACATTGGCAGGCACATTCGCCAATGTCAGCCACGACCGCGAAC
>NW_010964967.1:0-2177 GCF_000463585.1 Tarenaya hassleriana
CGAAATTAGGGTTAAAATCACTTTAATAGAAGGAGATCAAACCCTAATGAAGTGAGCCGACTTTAGAACACTTTGCACAGACTTTTGGTGAGATCCAAGAGGTTGAGAGTGTGATCAAAGTCCGTTTTTCTCGAAGCACAAATCGAATAGCAGATTCGGGTCCTAGCAGACAAGTTCCAAGTTCCAAGGGCGAGGTATTCTTCCTACCTTTCGTGATCAGACGTGTTCTTCGATTGATACAGGCCCCGGATCGATTGAGGTAAGCGTTCTAACGTTTCTATGATTCAATAACAACATGGTTCTAGGGTTCTATAAAATTTTTGTTTTACTTCCGCTGCGCAAACCCTAGAATCGATCTCTTAGGAATAGGATTCGCATTAGAGATCTCAGGTATTCCATCAGTGGTATCAGAGCATGGTTCCTCTGTTTTGATTTCGTAGAACCCGATCACGCACGTTTTAGGATTTGAATTGTTTGAATCCATGTTTGCTTTGATTTCTATACATGTTTGATGATTGAATCTAGTGTAGATTGCATGTTTCATGTTGCATAGAGTGCAGGAGTTCGAATTTTGGATTCACAGAAGAATTCAAATCAGTTTCGGGTCCAGACCCGAAGGTCCAGAACGCAGCCTGTCCGTTCTAGAAGATCTGGAACGGACGGTCCGTTCAGGCAGACCGTTCGTTCTGGCTTGTTGGAACAGACGGTCCACGTGCTTTCCTGGACCGTCCGTTCCGGGTTTCGGGTTTTTCGAAAATTAGACCGAATTAGGGATTAATCACCTTATAAGAAGGAGATTAAAACCCTAATTAATGGAGAGACTTTCAGAGCCGTCTTATAGAGAACTTTGAGAGCTTTTGGGTTAGATCCAAAGAGTCTAAGAGTTCCAAGTCTCGTTTTCTCGAAGCACAATACCGAATAGCAGATTCGGGTCCTAGCAGACAAGTTCCAACCGTTGGAATCCATCCCGAGGTGTAGATACGTGTAGAGGGCGAGGTAATCTTCCTCCCTATCGTGATCGGACGAGTTCTTCAGTTGATACAGGCCCCGGATCGATTGAGGTAAGCGTTCTAACGTTTCTACGATTCATAGCAGCATGGTTCTAGGGTTCCATAAATTTTTGTTTTACATCCGCTGCGCAAACCCTAGAATCGATCTCTTAGGAATAGGATTCGCTCTAGAGATCCCAGGAATTCCATCAGGAAGCTCGATCAAGCGGCATCAATTGGACAACTTCAACTACACTCAAAGTGTGCAAACTCACTGCTTACACATCTGATTTTTGCTGACGATCTCGTCATCTTCAGCAAGGCATCCCGACAATCTATGCAAGCTGTCCAGAATTGTCTAAATTGGTTTGGGAGAAACTCAGGTCTGGAAGTTAATACAGGAAAATGTGAGATGTTTCTTGGGGGCCTAGCTGATTCCGAGAAGCACGAACTTTCATCATACATGGGCATAGCACTGGCAACTTTCCGATGAAGTATCTAGGGCTCCCAGTGAATACTCATAGATTAACAAAGGCTGACTATGAGCCACTTCTAGAGAAAATATGCGCCAAAGTCAGCAGTTAGTCAAGTAAGTTGCTTTCATATGCTAAGAAGATACAACTGGTTTCCGGCATTATATATGGTATGGTTAGTAGCTGGAGCCATGTATTTCTTGTTGGTTTAGTGCTCTATGATGTACTGTTTATGAGCTTTGTTCAGATACATTTGATGTATTGATACTTTCTATGGTTTTTATGAGAGTATTTGATTCATTACATGTTCTTGCATACTAGATCTGTTATGAAATCCATGTATCATTATGAATGATACTAAACTCCCTAGTTTTGTGTCGTTATGGGAATGATGACATAATAAGACTAGTATGATGTGTGATTGATGATTATAGAGATGATCATAGGTATTGGATACGATCACAGTCATAGGTATTCGTTGGAAAACAGAATACTGGATTGACCCGCATGAGATTGTCACATGTACTAGCGTCATGACTTGAATCTCATATGGCGGTTCCATGATTGGATCCTAAGACCTGAGATATCTACAGAATCCAACATGAGGAGTTGCGTGCTTTGAATACGTCAAATGTCCTGCGTAACAGGAGGACAATAAAGGCATGTATCAGGTACGAAACGAATCATGTGTTGGATTGTAGATAGTCAAGACGGG
>NW_010964968.1:0-1130 GCF_000463585.1 Tarenaya hassleriana
ATCCAAACATTTTTAGAGTGCGTCGAAACATGTTTAGAGTTCGTCTAAACATGTTTTGAAGGCACCAAAACACATTTAGAGTGCATCAAAACATGTTTAGAGTGCGCCAAAACATACTTATAGTGCATCCAAACATGTTTAGAGAGCATCCAAACATTTTTAGAGTGCGTCGAAACATGTTTAGAGTGCATCCAAACAGACTTAGAGTGCATCAAAAGATGTTTAGAGTTCGTCGAAACATATTTAGAGTGCGTCGAAACATGTTTAGAGTTCGTCTAAACATGTTTGGAGTGCACCAAAACACGTTTAGAGTGCGTCCAAACACTTTTAGAGTGCATCCAAACATGTGTAGAGTGCATCGAAACTTTTTTAGAGTGCGTCAAAACATGTTTAGAGTGCGTCGAAACATGTTTTGAGTGCAACAAAAGATGTTTAGAGTTCGTCGAAACATATTTAGAGTGCGTCGAAACATGTTTCGAGTTCTTCTAAACATGTTTTGAGGGCACCAAAACATGTTTAGAGTGCATCTAAACATACTTAGAGTGCATCCAAATACGTATGTCCAAATCAATTTAGAGTGTGTCCAAACACTTTTAGAGTGCGTCCAAACATGTTTAGAGTGCATCGAAACTTTTTTAGAGTGCGTCAAAACATGTTTAGAGTGCATCGAAACATGTTTTGAGTGCAACAAAAGATGTTTAGAATTCGTCGAAACATGTTTAGAGCACGTCAAAACATATTCAGAGCGCATCTAAACATGTTTAAAATGCATCGAAACATATTAAGAGTGCATACAAACATGTTTAGAGTGCACTAAAACAATTTTAGAGTGCGTCGAAACATATTTAGAGTGCGTCGAAACATGTTTAAAGTTCGTCTAAACATGTTTTGAGGGCACCAAAACACGTTTAGAGTGCATCAAAACATGTTTAGAGTACGTCAAAACATACTTACAGTGCATCCAAACATGTTTAGAGAGCATCCAAACATTTTTAGAGGCGTCGAATCATGTTTAGAGTGCATCCAAACAGACTTAGAGTGCATCAAAAGATGTTTAAAATGCATCGAAACATACTAAGAGTGCATACAAACATGTTTATAGTTCGTCTAAACATGTTTGGAGTGCACCA
>NW_010964969.1:0-201 GCF_000463585.1 Tarenaya hassleriana
TTTAGTGCACTCTAAACATGTTTGTATGCACTCTTAGTATGTTTCGATGCATTTTAAACACCTTTGGATGCGCTCTGAATATGTTTTGACGTGCTCTAAACATGTTTCGACGAACCCTGTTAACATCTTTTGTTGCACTCAAAACATGTTTCGACGCACTCTAAACATGTTTTGACGCACTCTAAAAAAGTTTCGATGCAC
>NW_010964969.1:829-1905 GCF_000463585.1 Tarenaya hassleriana
TATGTGTCTTATTTTATTTCCGCATTTTATTTTTCTACATGGTATCAGAGCCTGGTTGCGATCTGGACTATATATTTCTTTTTTTTTTAATTTTCTAATCTCTTCTTTCTTTTGCGTTTTGGATGTTCATATATCCAAATCGTTTAAAGGAGAGTAAAAATCCAAATTCAAACGATGTGCTATGACAAGCAAAAGTCAAAGCTAAAAACTCTAATATCAAGCAAGATGCTATGACAAAAAGAGTTAAAGCTAAAACTTTAAAGTCAAGCGAAGTGATTTGAAAATGGTTAATGCTCTCTAAAAGAACAAAATTTGGTGTTTATGAATTTTTCCAGAGACAATGAAAATGTCTGAGCGGTTTATAGCATTATCAATTCAAGATTGACTTTTTTCATTCTTTCAAAGTCAATCTTGAGGGGAATGTTAAAATGGGAAAACGAATATGTGATTGGAGTAAAATAAGATTTGAGATATGATGGAGAATAATAATGGATACAATATCGTTATGCCAAATATTATGTATCTGATTTATTTCCATTGTATCTATATTTCCTTTTTACTCCGTTTCTTAATTTTCCTATAAATATGTATTTCATTTTCCTTGTAATGTAACAAGAAGAAGAAGAGATGTAGTAATAAAAGTAATTCCGTTCCTTTCTATGTGTCTTATTTTATTTCCGCATTTTATTTTTCTACACACTCTAAACGTGTTTTGGTGCCCTCAAAACATGTTTAGACGAACTTTAAACATGTTTCGACGCACTCTAAAAATGTTTGGATGCTCTCTAAACATGTTTGGATGCACTATAAGTATGTTTTGACGCACTCTAAACATGTTTGGATGCACTCTGTTAAAATGGAAAAACGAATATGTGATTGGAGTAAAATAGGATTTGAGATATGATGGAGAATAATAATGGATACAGTATCGTTATGCCAAATATTATGTATCTGATTTATTTCCATTGTATCTATATTTCCTTTTTACTCCGTTTCTTAATTTTCCTATAAATATGTATTTCATTTTCCTTGTAATGTAACAAGAAGAAGAAGAGATGTAGTAATAAAAGTAATTC
>NW_010964970.1:0-2163 GCF_000463585.1 Tarenaya hassleriana
AAGTCCTTTGCTCGTATAGGATGGAATAACGTTTTTAGGAAAGTGTATCACGCCTTAAAGAGTTATCCGCTTCCCGATTTACTTTTCTTGTTCATTTTATATCCCAGAAGATTTCTAACAGATTTGTCGAAATATCTTAGTATTTCTGTCCTCCAAATAAGGTAGCAAGAAACTTGGAGAACTATCTTGAGGATTAATTCTCTTCTCCTATCATGAGGAATATTCGGCTGAGTGAACCAGCTGATACATTGATGGATGTCCAAGGGTATGTTAGGGGTTAGGTCAATAGTTTCTCGCATAATTTTTCCATATGGTCGAACTATAAGTGTCGGTTTAGATGTTTTATGATTTTCGACGAGATCAAAACTCGTATTTTTTGTTATGACTTCCATTTGATGAAAGCATTTCTTTTTCTTCTTCATTATATGATTTGCATATTTGTCTTATAATGGAATCCATGAATCATTTCTGAACGGTATTAAACTCTCTAGTCACTGATCATCGTGGGAACGATCGTTAATTAAGACTAACATGAGACGTAATAGATGATCATGAAGAAGGTCATGTGTATTGGATCGATGCAGATCATACTACAAAAAGACGGTCATTTCCAACGGACAAATCCGTTGGAAATGACCAAATTTCCATTGAAAATTAATGTTTCAATATATTCTTGATCCCGATCCAATACGTTGGAAATATATTCTGTCGCAATACGTTGGAAATTTCCAACGAGTTTTCAACCGAAATCCATTGGAATATTTCAACGGAAAATTCACAATATATTCTTGATCCCGATCCCGACTCCGACCCTAACCACCAACCCCGACTCTATATCGAATTGAAAATTTCGGTATTTTTCTCGAACCGTACTGATGTCGCAAATCTAGGTGTATAAATTTCAATCAAGTAATAAAGTTTTAAGCTCAATAAATATCTCAAGTGTACGGATCATGTGTAGTTGTTAGGGTCGAATACAGAGACAAAAATAGACAAAGGAATCAAATCTAAATCCAAATCCAAATCCAAGTCCAAAGGGAATAATGAGTGTGAGAGTGTAACAAAGAAAATAATGAAGGCTATTGTAAACTATGAAGAATGAACACGTGCAGGTTTCGGGATTGCTTTACATGCAAAAATCTCTTTTAAAGATGCAAACTCAATGGTTTATAAATCTGATTCAGAGAATTCAAGCTCTAAAATAGAAATTAACCCTCTCTAGTCTAATCTCACCATCGATGCAAACTCAACTGGAAATGCAGTTCGAAATTTTTAACCGAATATTTCAATTGAGAAGATTAATTTTTATTTTAGAGCTTCAATTGGATCGGACTAGGCTTCGAGAAGATTTCTTTTTTCACTTGGATTAGGTTTTAAAGACGACTATAAAAAGGAACATCTTCTAGAGTTTTTGGCAACTCTTTTGAGTTTATAACTAAATTTCTAAACTTGAAAAGGAACCTTAAGTCTCTGAGAAACTCTAACACATGTTAGAGAAACTGTTCTCAACTGTACTAGCAGACAATATCCAAAGGTTGGATTCCATCTCGTCGTGTGGACTGTTGAAGAAAGTGTTGGCACTTTCAATATCTAGCGGTGAACAAAATCAAAGAAATAAATAGTTTCCAGATCGTTTGGCGAATAATCCCGGAGATTCTAGGTTAGTATTCTCTTCCCGAGAATTATAACTACAACATGCATTATTGGTTTCTCGGGTTGTTAAATTTTTTTATCTATTCTGTTGCATGAACCCTAGAACCTGGATCCACAAACGGAGATAAAAATTCTGCTTGATAAGTCGAGATTGAATGCTATGGATAGAAATCCAATAAGTTCAGAAAGTTCTCAAAGAACTAAAGAGAAATACTCTTAAAACTAACTCATTTGTTTATGTTTGAATAGTGTATCTTACAAATGAAAATTGAAGTATCTTATTATATATGTTTACAAAACAATGATGAAAATTTTGAATAAAGAAAAAACATAATCATGTAAAAGTTGAATAAAGAAGATTTGATTGAAACTTTGGCCTCTTAATTGAAACTTTTGACCCTTGATTAAATCTTTTCATCCGTTCCACTTTTGACTTTTGCATTTTATTATAAGATAGTGGATGTTGTATCAATTGATGTGTATATGTTATCTCCTCTCTTGAGTTTTAGA
>NW_010964971.1:0-210 GCF_000463585.1 Tarenaya hassleriana
GTGTATTTCTGGACCGTCCGTTCCGGGCTTCAGTTTTTCCGAAATTAAACCGAAATTAAACCGAATTAGGGTTAAAATCACCTTATAAGAAGGAGATTAAAAACCCTAACTCGTGGGAGATGAAGTGAGCCAACTTTTGGCAGAAAAGAGAGAGTTTTTGGAGATCCAAAAACGAGTTCTAAGTCTCGAGATTTCTCGGTGCACATATCG
>NW_010964971.1:1784-1985 GCF_000463585.1 Tarenaya hassleriana
AGATCCTAGCAGATCAGTTCCAAAAGCGTTTGGAATCCTTCCCGTCGGTGTGGATACGTGTAGAGGAGCTGTACTTTCAGCTCTTGGTTATTAAAACAGGCCCTGGATCGATTGCTACTTTCAGATCTTAAGGAAAGATACGTATTCGATTCCTACGGTGATATACACGATTAAACGGGGTTTTACGGATGATTTTGGTTG
>NW_010964972.1:0-794 GCF_000463585.1 Tarenaya hassleriana
ACTTCGGACCGTCCGTTCTAGAGGTAGAACGGACGTTCCAGGCTGGCAGAACGTTCGGTCTTGACTTCAGAAGTCAGAACGGACGTTCAGCCTAGTAGAACGGACGTTCTGCATGGTAGAACGGACGGTCCAACCTTGCGTTCCGTGCCAATCAGTCCGTCACCCTTGGACCGTCCGTTCCGACTTACCAGAACGGACGGTCTAGGGTAGGTCTCCGTGATCAGATCACATTTCCCCGCGTTCGCAGCCCCGATCAGACCCGAAACTAATCTGAATTCTTCTGTACACCCAAAATTCGAACTCCTGCACTCTATGCAACATGAAACATGCAATCTACACTAGATTCAATCATAAAACATGCATAGACATCAAAGCAAACATGGATTCAAACAATTCAAATCCTAAAACGTGCGTGATCGGGTTCTACGAAATCAAAACAGAGCAACCAGGCTCTGATACCACTGTTGGATTTCCTGGGATCTCTAGAGCGAATCCTATTCCTAAGAGATCGATTCTAGGGTTTGCGCAGCGGATATAAAACAAAAATTTAATAAACCCTAGAACCATGCTTCTAATGAATCGTAGAAACGTTAAAACGCTTACCTCAATCGATCTGGGGCCTGTATCAATCGAAGAATACGTCTGATCACGAAAAGACAGGAAGAATACCTTGTCCTCTACACGTATCCACACCTCGGGATGGATTCCAACGGTTGGAACTTGTCTGCTAGGACTCGAATCTCTATTCGATTTGTGCTTCGAAGAAAAACGGACTTTGATCACACTCTCAACCT
>NW_010964972.1:1122-6289 GCF_000463585.1 Tarenaya hassleriana
ATAAGTCATAGGCGGTCTCTAGCAAGACACTATGATTATCTATCTCGAATAAGGTTTGTTCGTGATCTTTACGAACGCCAGAGATGATTCTGGTTGATGATCCTTTTGTATCACGATATCATATGTCGAATATAAGGCATGGACAAGCCACCTTATCAGGTTCGACTGCTTTCTCGTTCACTGAGTTCGACTGTCTGAAATAGACGACGTTTGTCTATAGTGCGGCCACACATTTCTACAGTCTCGCTCACACGAGGGGGCCAGCGATATCTCTCTCTTTTACGAGAGGTACAAATCTCGTCTTGACTATCTACAATCCAGCACATGATTCGTTTCGTATCTGATACACGCCTTTATAGTCCTCCTGTTACGCATGACGTTTGACGTATTCAAAGCACGCAACTTCTCATGTTGGATTCCGTAGATATCTCAGGTCTTAGGATCCAATCATGGAATCGCCATTTGAGATTCAAGTCATGACGCTAGTCCATGTGACAATCTCATGCGGGTCAATCCAGTATTCTGTTCTCCAACGAATACCTATGACTGTGATCGTATCCAATACCTATGATCATCGCTATGATCATCAATCACACATCATACTAGTCTTATTATGTCATCATTCCCATAATGACACAAGACTAGGGAGTTTAGTATCATTCATAATGATACATGGATTTCATAACAGATCTAGTATGCAAGAACATGTAATGAATCAAATACTCTCATAAAACCATAGAAAGTATCAATACATCGAATGTATCTAAAGAAAGCTCATAAACAGTACATCATAGAGCACTAAACCAACAATGACCCTGTAGGCTCATTCGATATAGCAGTATAACCCGAAATCTCTATTTCGGATATACAAGTCATAGGCGGTCTCTAGCAAGACACTATGACTACCTATCTCGAATAGAGTTTGTTCATGATCTTATGAACGCCAATGATGATTCCGACTGATGATCCTATTGTATCACGTTATCATATGTCGAACTTAAGGCATGGACAAGCCACCTTATCTAATTCGACTGCTTTCTCGTTCACTGAGTTCGACTGTCTGAAATAGATGACGTTCGTCTATAGTGCGACCACACATTTCTAAAGTCTCACTCACACGAGGGGCCAGCGATATCTCTCTCTTTTACGAGAGGTACAAATCACGTCTTGACTATCTACAATCCAACACATGATTCGTTTCGTACCTGATACACGCCTTTATAATCCTCCTGTTACGCAGGACGTTTGACGTATTCAAAGAATGCAACTCCTCATGTTGGATTCCATAGATATCTCAGGTCTTACGATCCAATCATGGAACTGCCATATGAGATTCAAGTCATGACTCTAGTCCATGTGACAATCTCATGCGGGTCAATCCAGTATTCCGTTCTCCAACGAATACCTATGACTGTGATTGTATCCAATACCTATGATCAACGCTATGATCATCAATCACACATCATACTAGTCTTAGTATATCATTATTCCCACAATGATACATGACTAGGGAGTTTAGTATTGTTCATAACAATAAATGGATTTCATAACATATTAAAGCATGCACAATACGTAATGAATCAAACACTAATCCATAAAACCATAGAAAGTGTCAATACATCAAATGTATCATAATAAAGCTCGCATAACAGTACATCATAGAGCACTAAGCCAACAATCTCTCAGTTGCTATAATCATGGACTGCTAAACATCTAACGCCCATATCCCTAACATGACCCTCATGCTTCGACGAAGGGAGAGGCTTCGTCAACGGATCAGCAATGTTGTCATCTGTCGACACTCTGAAAATGTGCACGTCTCCTCTATCTATGATCTCCCTGATAAGGTGAAATCATCTGAGTATGTGTTTGGATCGTTGATAGGATCTGGGTTCTTTCGCTTGTGCGATCGCTCCATTGATGTCACAATACAGAGCAATGGGGCTATCAGCACTAGGAATGACACCCAAGTCTCCAACAAACTTCCTGATCCAAACAGCTTCCTTTGCTGCGTCCGACGCTGCAATATACTCACCTTTTGTAGTAGAATCTGCAACGTGTTGGGTTATCTACGGGTTCCTAGCATGCGATCATATCGATCTAGGGTTTGGTTTACTAGGTTTCATGCAACGGAAGAAAGATCTAAACCTAGTCAAACGTCACACGCAACCAAACTCGCAAAACCCGAAAGATCGTGTATATCACCGAGGGAATCGTTACTTACCTCGTTCTCGATGAGACTTGAAGTTTATTTCGATCCGGGGCCTGTTCTAAATCACCAAGAGCTGAAAGTACAACTCCTCTACACGTATCCACACCGACGGGAAGGATTCCAAACGATTTGGAACGAATCTGCTAGGATTAGTGAAGAAAAGGGTAACTCAAGAGAACGAGATCCAATCCCGGAACAATAGAAATCGAAGAGAACAGGTTCTCTAGGGTTCTAGGATGTTTCTCTGAGTTTTAGGGCATGACCCGTAACCATGACGATCGAGGCCTTGACAATTTGTTCTACTAATGGGCGGTAATAGCTTGAGATTAATCATGAGGAAGAGGACAAAATTTCGGACTTGAGAAGTGTCTGAGGTCCAGTCCGGAGCTGACCAGAATCTGGTCCGCCGGACTGACCTTGGTCAGCTTCTCTGGTCCGCCGTTCTGTCCGTTTTCGGAGAAATTCTGAGCTTGGTCCGGAGCTGACCAGATTTCAGCTCTGGACCAACTCAGTCTATTTCTCCTGCTCCGAGCTGACCAGGGCTCCAGACCAACTCGGTCCGTTTCCTTGGTCCGGCTGACCTGGAATCGGAGCGCAGACTTATCTGGTCTTGGTCCGGAGCTGACCAACTTGGTCAGCTGTGGACCAACTCGGTCCTTTTCCTTGGTCAGTCCGCCGGTCTTCGTCTCGGACCTGTGTTGTTCTCGCCTGGTCCGCCGGACCAACTCTTGGTCCGGGGCTGACCAGCGAGAACTTTGGTCCTCCTGACCAAACACACGGTCCGGAATCTGATCTGTCTGCTGGTCTTGCTGACCAACTCTTGGTCCGGCTGACCGCGGACAAATCAGATTCGGAACAGATTTTTCGGACTTCGAAAATTAGGGTTTTGTCCCGGTTTCGACGCACCGTTAACCCGTCCCAGACTCCATACCATCCATGCATCATTCAACAATCACAAATATCATTAAACATGCATAGATTCAATGATTACATGCAATTTAACGATTAAATCATGCAATCATGCAACAAGCACGACGATATACAGAGAACCATGCTCTGATACCACTGTTGGGTTATCTACGGGTTCCTAGCATGCGATCATATCGATCTAGGGTTTGGTTTACTAGGTTTCATGCAGCGGAAGAAAAATCTAAACCTAGTCAAACGTCACACGCAACCAAACTCGAAAACCCGAAAGATCGTGTATATCACCGAGGGAATCGTTACTTACCTCGTTCTCGATGAGACTTGAAGTTTATTTCGATCCGGGGCCTGTTCTAAATCACCAAGAGCTGAAAGTACAGCTCCTCTACACGTATCCACACCGACGGGAAGGATTCCAAACGATTTGGAACGAATCGGCTAGGATTAGTGAAGAAAAGGGTAACTCAAGAGACGAGATCCAATCCCGGGACAATAGAAATCAAAGAGAACAGGTTCTCTAGGGTTCTAGGATGTTTCTCTGAGTTTTAGGTCAGCCTTAATTAAGTTTGGACGAAACCCCAAACTTAAATAAGATTAGAAAACCCTAAAATTCGAATTTTGGAAATATTCCGGATCCCGGCCCGCCGGACCAAGAGCTTGGTCCGGCGGACCAAGCTTAGTCCGAGGCCCACGGACCGGCTGACCTGAAGGCTTGGCCCGGCGGACCACGTGTGGTCAGCTCCGGACCAAGACCTTTCATGGTCAGCTTGGTCCGACTTGTCATTTCTCGGTCCACCTGTCCCAGAATCTGCTCAGCGGCTGACCAACTCTTGGTCAGCCGGACCAGGTCTGGACAGATGACCGCGGACCGAGCTTCCGGACCTCCCGGACTGACCAAACTTGGTCCGGGGCTGACCAAACTTGGTCAGCTCCGGACCAACGCACTGAAAACTCCTTTTCATGCTCGTTTCGGTCAAATCTCGTTTTCATTCTTCGTATTCTTCACGTATAAGTCCATCCCTATTGGTGCGTGACCCTGTAGGCCCATTTTAAGTGGTAGTGACTTTAGGAACTTTTCTCGAACCACAAGTCATGGTTAGCCTCTAGCAAGACGCCATGACAACCCATTTAGAATTGAGTTAGAGGTGATCTAACCAAGGCATTAACAGCTCGAATTCTGATCCTTTGTCTCACGATATCATAAGTTGAACAAGGGCATAGTTTGAGCCACCCTTCAAGTTCAACTGCTTTCTCGTCTTGGCAAATCGACTAATAAAATAAATGCAACTTCATCTATGGCGTGGCCACCGTTTTCATAGTCCGACTTCCACGAGAGGGTCCAGCGATATCTCTCCTGTTAAGGAGGTGACAAGTCCCATATTGCATGTCTACTATCTCCATATGATGCGTGAACGTGTCTGATCAACGCCGTTATAATCATCCGGTTAAAGACGACGTTTGACGCAGTCAAGACACGTCACTCCTCATATCAGATACTCTAGACATCTCAGGTATGAGGATCCATAAACGAACCGCTGTATGAGATTCAAGTCATGACTCTGTCAATGTGACAATCTGATGCCGGTCATCCAGTCACTCGTTCACAACGAGTACCCATGATTGTGATATGCATCCAATGCATCGATCACTCCGCATGCTAGCCTTAATTCAACATTGTTCCCACAATGTTGACTGACTAGGGAGTTTAGAATCATTCTCTAATGATTCAAGGATGCCGAAATATAACAAACATGCAAATCATATAACGGGAATGTAATGCATTCATAAACCAATGAATCAATACAAAGTCAAAATGTCATATCACGGATCATCCTAGAGCATTACAACCAACAATCTCCCACTATGCTCTATGATCTATCCTACAAGCATATAATCCCCATACCCTTAACATGACCATCATGCTTTGACGAAGGGAGAGGCTTCGTCAATGGGTCGGCAATATTATCATCTGTCGACACTCTGCTTATTTTCACGTCTCCTCTGTCAATGATTTCTCTGATTTAAGTGAAA
>NW_010964972.1:6753-14827 GCF_000463585.1 Tarenaya hassleriana
CACGTACAGCACTAGAAATACAATTGTGCTCCCACTGTCCTTCTTGTAAACACATGGCTCGTCCTCGTTCTGTGAGACACCAAACTTTTTGATTGTCTCATCAAAGCGAAGGTTTCAGCTCCTCGAAGCCTGCTTCAATCCATAAATAGACCTCTGAAGCTTGCACACTTTCCCCGGGTTCCTTGGATCAACAAAACCTTCGGGTTATGTCATGTACACATCCTCGGTCAAGTTCCCATTAAGGAATGCGGTCTTGACATCCATTTGCCATATCTCATAGTCGTAATATGCGGCTATGGCAAGCAGGATCCTGATGGACTTCAACATAACAACAGGCGAAAAGGTCTCATCATTGTCAATACCATGAATTTGACGGAATCCTTTCGCCACAAGTCGTGCCTTATACGTGTGCACGTTGCCATCCATGTCGGTCTTCTTCTTGAAGATCCACTTGCATCCGATGGGTTTTATCCCTTCAGATGCATCAACCAGAGTTCATACTTGGTTGTCTGACATGGATTGCATCTTGGACTTCATAGCCTCGCGCCATTTCTCAGAATCGGGACTCGCCATGGCCTCTGGGTATGTGGTAGGCTCGTCATGTTCTAATAACATGAGTTCCTCATTCCCAGTTACGAGAAATCCGTATCTCACAGGCTCTTGGCGAATCCTGCCTGATCTCCGAGGTTCACTAGTCGAAGGTTGAATCACAACTGGCAGTGAAACAGGTTTTGAACTTCTTCAACTTGTTCACTCGACTCAGCGTCTACTTGTTGCTCTCGAACTTCCTCAAGTTCGATCCTACTCCCACTGACTCTTTTGGAGACGAACTCTCGCTCCATAAAAGTCGCATTCCTGGCAATAAACACCTTGTTCTCTCCCGGAATGTAGAAGTAGTAACCCTAAGTTTTCTTAGGGTAGCCTACAAATAAACATTTATCAGATTTGGAGGATAACTTATCAGTCATCTGACGCTTCACGTAAGCGTCGCAACCCCAAATCTGACTCATCATAGACCGAACCATGTCTAATAGTGTTCGGTTCCTCCGTTCAGACACGCCGTTCCACTGTGGCGTTCCGGGAGGAGTTAATTGTGATACAATACCACAATCAACCAGATAGTCAGTGAACTCTTGGCTCATATACTCGCCATCACGATCCGATCGAAGTGTCTTGATCGTCTTGCCAAGCTGGTTCTGTACTTCGTTTCTGAAAACCTTGAACATTTCAAGTGTTTCAGACTTATGTCTCATCAAATAGACATAACCGTATCGACTGAAATCATCAGTGAACGTAACGAAATACAGATAACCTCCTCTAGCAGGACAGCTCATTGGTCCGCATACATCACTATGTATCAGGTCCAATAACTCTGTCGCTCTCTGTCCTTTCCCCTTGAAAGGATGCTTTGTCATCTTGCCCATCAAACAAGACTCGCAAGATTCAAGAGACCCAAGATAAAAGAGAGGAAAGAAAAGCTCATGCAGATGTGTAGTCTCCACGATCGAATCTTCCTTCTTCTTCCGGAAATCCCGTGAACTTCTATTCTTCTCTTCACCAAAAGCTCTCCAAAAGTCTGTATCTAAAAGTTCTCTAAGGCTGTCCGATGTTCTAGGACGTGGCTAGGGCTTTTTTTTATAACCCTAGGGCGACTCCCAAGACTCCTATTCCCATTAGGATGTTGAAAATCGCGAAACATGGTTTTTGACTGGATCCGGGCCGAGTCCAGGTGGATCCGGACCGGATCCAGATTCCTGGGCTCGAGCTCAGCTGTCTTGATTTGGACCGAATCCAGCCGGATTCGGCCCTGCACTGGCAGAATTCTGATCTTCACGATTTCGCTCATAACTTTCTGCTCCGGTGTCGGATTTACGCGATTTTGGTGTCTACGCGAAGCTCTTGAAGTGCTCTTTCCAATGATACAAGTCTTGCACGATTTGGACCTCTGTAGAGAAAGTTATCAATGTCTCAACATGAATATCTCATCCGGACTTCTCCTTTAACGCTTCAAATAGCTCCTTTTCGAGTCCAATCATCTTCGAAACCCGTAACTCTGCAAACGTAAAGTACAACCGGGTTTTGTGTCCTAACACGCCTAGAATATCTATGAATGCATGTGATTATCCCGTAAAACCTAGACAAACTCTCATTAAAATATAGAAAAAAATAGGAGTTATCACTCGTGCATTTGTCCTTCCCTGTATGTGTGATCCTGTAGGCTCATTCGAGATAGCAGTATAACCTGAAATCTCCATCTCGGGTATACAAGTCATAGGCGCTCTCTAGCAAGACACTATGACTACCTAACTCGAATAGAGTTTGTACGTGATCTTACAACGTCAATGATGATTCCGGATGATGATCCTTTTGTATCACGATATCATATGTCGAACATAATGCATGGAGAAACCACCTTATCTGATTCGACTGCTTTCTCGTTCATTGAGTTCGACTGTACGAAATAGATGACGTTCATCTATAGTGTGGCCACACATTTCTACAGTCTCGCTCCCACGAGGGGTCCAGCGATATCTCTCTCTTTTTCGAGAGGTACAAATCCCATCTTGACTATCTACAATCCAACACATGATTCGTATCGTACCTGATACACGTCTTTATAGTCCTCCTGTTATGCAGGACGTTTGACGTATTCAACGCACGCAACTCCCCCATGTTGGATTCCGTAGTCATCTCAGGTCATAGGATCCAATCATGGAACCGTCACATGAGATTCAAGTCATGACGCTAGTCCATGTGACAATCTCATGCGGATCAATCCAGTATTCCGTTCTCCAACGAATACCTACGATTGTGATCGTATTCAATACCCATTATCATCTTTATGATCATCTATCACATATCATACTAGTCTTAGTACATCATTGTTCCCACAATGACATATGACTAGGGAGTTTAGTATTGTTCATAACAATACATGGATTTCATAACATATTTAAAGTATGCACAATACGTAATGAATCAAACACTCATCCATATAACCATAACAAGTGTCAATACATCGAATGTATCATCATAAAGCTCATACAATAGTACATCATATAGCACTAAACCAACAGATCCATGGCAGGCTAAGCTCTTGGATAGTGAAACATTTATCATTTGCAGGTCGTCTTTAATTGTTGAAATCTGTAATTTACAGTATCATCACTTTTTGGGCATCGGCCTTTATTCTGCCTACTAGTTGTGCAAGAGACATTGAGAAAATGTGTCCGACTTTCTTATGGAAAGGAATATCGGATACTGCAAAAGGTGCGAGGGTAGCTTGGAGCAATATTTGCTTGCCAAAATCTCATGGTGGACTAGGACTACGGAGAATTACGGAATGGAATCAGATTCTATGTCTGAAGCTCATATGAACCTTATTCACTAAAGCTGGCTCCTTATGGGTAGCATGGGTCAAGGCTCACTTACTCAAGGTGAAACCATTATGGACGATACCTCACCATAGCACAGGGAGTTGGGCATGGAAGAAACTCTTGAAGCTGCGATCAATAACGCACAACTTCATTCGTTGTTTGGTAGGAAATGGTAGCACCTGCAGCTTCTAGTATAGCTGGTTGCCGTCAGGCCCGTTGATATTATCCCTGGGTGAGACAAGGCCGAGACTACTCGGAATTCTGAGACTTGCGACCATCTTGTTGGAATTCCTGGGATCTCTACAGCGAATCTAATTCATAAGAGATCGGTTATAGGGTTTTTGCAGCGGATGTAAAACAAAGATTTTGATGAAACCCTAAAACCTAGCATGCATGATCTTGTAGAAACGTTAGAATGCTTACCTCAATCGATCTGGGGCCTATATCAATTGATGTGTTTGTCCGATCACTTAAGGCAGGAAGAATACCTCGCCCTCTACACGTATCTACACGACCGGTTGGAACTCGTATGCTAGGACTGAAGAACGCTTTCTTCTTTGCGCAAGGTTTCAGGGATTTTCCTTTAGGTTTTTCACTCTCAAAACCTCTCAAAAAGATCTGAAGGTCGTGCCACCAAGGTTAGGAGGCATTCCCCAAAGTTCACAGCCCTTAAAGCCCTAATTTGAGTGAGATAAGGAAATTCCGACGTCTGGACCGATCGGTCTCGAGCATTTTCGGGACCGAACAACTTTTGCACGATACCTCTGGACCGATCGGTCTACGTCTGGACTGAACGGTCTGGCCTCCGCTCCACTGGAAAATTCTCGTCTTTTCTCGCGCATTTGTCCTTTCCTGTGTGTGTGACCCTGTAGGCTCATCCGATATAGCAGTATAATCCGAAATCTCTATTTCAGTTATACAAGTCATAGGCCGTCTCTAGCAAGACACTATGACTACCTATCTCGAATAGAGTTTGTTCGTGATCTTACGAACGTCGGTGATGATTCCGGTTGATGATCATCCTGTATCACGATACCATATGTCGAACATAAGGCATGGAAAAGCCACCTTATCTGATTCGACTGCTTTCTCGTTCACTGAGTTCGACTGTACGAAATAGACGACGCTCGTCTATAGTGTGGTCACACATTTCTACAGTCTCGCTCACACAAGGGGCCCAATGATATTTCTCTCTTTTACGAGAGGTCCAAATCTCATCTTGATTATCTACAATCCAACGCATGATTCATGTCGTACCTGTTACACGCCTTTATAGTCCTCCTGTTACGCATGACGTTTGACGTATTCAAAGTACGTAACTCCTCATGTTGGATTCCGTAGATATCTCGGGTCATAGGATTCAATCATGGAACCTTCACATGAGATTCAAGTCATGACGCTAGTCCATGTGACAATCTCACGCAAGTCAATCCAGTATTCCGTTCTCCAAAGATGGATTCCGTCTTAATTTCTTGGATTATTGTTAGATAGGGATACACTTATTTCTATTTCTTAACAATGAGGCAATCGAATACCTATGATTGTGATCGTATCCAATACCTATAATCATCTCTATGATCATCAATCACACATCATACTAGTCTTAGTATATCATTACTCCCACAATGACATATGACTAGGGAGTTTAGTATTGTTCATAACAATACATGGATTTCATAATATGTTAAAGTATGCACAATACGTAATAAATCAAACACTCATCCATAAAACCATAGAAAGCGTCAATACATCAAATGTATCATAAGAAAGCTCATACAACAGTTCATCATAGAGCACTAAACCAACAATCTCTCACTTTCTCTACTCATGGACTGCTAAATATCTAATGCCCATATCCCTAACATGACCCTCATGCTTCGACGAAGGGAGAGGCTTCGTCAATGGATCGACAATGTTGTCATTTGTCGACACTCTGCAAATGTGCACGTCTCCTCTGTCTATGATCTCCCTGATAAGGTGAAATCGTCTGAGTATGTGTTTGGATCGTTGATGGGTACTAGGTTCTTTCACTTGTGCGATTGCTCCATTGTTGTCACAATACAGAGCAATGGGGCTATCAGCACTAGGAATGACACCCAAAAGGCCAACGAACTTTCTGATCGAAACTGTTTCCCTTGCTGCGTCTGACGCTGCAATATACTCAGCTTCTGTAGTAGAATCTGCAACGGTCGCTTGCTTAGAACTCTTCCAGCTAACAGCGCCTCCGTTCAAGCAAGAAATATAGCTAGACTGCGATTGTAGTCATCCGGGTCTGACTGGAAACTAGCACCGGTGTAACCCCTTACTGCGAGCTCGTCTTCCGACCCACAGTACACAAGGAACACATCCTTAATCCTTCTCAAGTACTTCAGGATGTTCTTGACGGCGATCCAGTGTGACTCACCTAGATCTGACTGGTATCTACTCGTAATCCTCAACGCATAGGATACATCCGGTCGAGTACAAAGCATGGCATACATGATGGATCCAATTGCCGAAGCATATGGAATCCGATTCATGCGTTCTCGCTCATCATTTGTCATAGGACACTGGCTCTTGCAGAGAACTGTGCCACTGCTCATCGGTAAGGTTCCTTTCTTGGAATCTTGCATCTTGAACCGATTCAAGACCTTATCGATGTAAGTACTCTGACTCAATCGTAGAAGCTGCCTCGATCTATCTCTATAGATCTTTATGCCTAAAACATAGGTCGCTTCTCTTAGGTCCTTCATAGAAAACTACGTTCCTAGCCAAGACTTCACGTCTTGCAAGGTAGGAACGTCATTCCCTATTAGGAGAAAAACTAGAAAAACTACGTGCTCCCACTGACTTTCTTGTAAACACATGACTCATCTTCGTTCTGTGAGAAACCAAACCTTTTGATTGTCTCATCAAAACAAAGGTTCCAGCTCCTTGAAGCCTGCCTCAGTCCATAAATGGACCTCTGAAACTTGCACACCTTCCTCGGGTTCCTTGGATCGACAAAACCTTCGGGTTGTGTCATTTACACATCCTCGGTCAAGTTTCCGTTAAGGAACACGGTCTTGACATCCATTTGCCATATCTCATAGTCGTAATATGCGGCTTTGGCAAGCAGGATCCTGATGGACTTCAACATAACTACAGGCGAAAAGGTCTCATCATAGTCAATACCATGAATTTGACGGAATCCTTTCGCCACAAGTCGTGCCTTATACTTGTGCACGTTGCCATCCATGTCGGTCTTCTTCTTGAAGATCCACTTGCATCCGATGGGTTTTATCCCTTCAGATGCATCAACCAGAGTCCATACTTGGTTGCACCATTTCTCGGAATCGGGACTCGCCATGGCCTCTGGGTATGTGGTAGGCTCGTCATGTTCTAATAACATGAGTTCCTCATTCCCAGTTATGAGAAATCCGTATCTCACAGGCTCTTGGCGAGTCCTGCATGATCTCCGAGGTTCACTAGTCGAAGGTTGAGTCACAACCGGCAATGAAACAGGTTGAACGTCTTCAACTTGTTCACTCGGCTCAGCTTCTAGTTGTTGCTCTCAAACTTCCTCAAGTTCGATCCTACTCCCACTGACTCTTTTGCAGATGAACTCTCGCTCCATAAAAGTCGCATTCCTTGCAATGAACACCTTGTTCTCTGCCGGAATGTTGAAGTAGTAACCCTTAGTTTCCTTAGGGTAGCCTACAAATAAACATTTATCAGATTTGGAGGATAACTTATCAGTCATCAGACGCTTCACGTAAGCGTCGCAACCCCATATTCTGACAAACGACAATGCGGGATGCTTCCCCATCCATATCTCATATGGAGTCGTTTCAGCCGACTTCGTTGGACTCCTGTTGAGCAGGTACGCAGCGGTCTCTAAAGCATAGCCTCAAAAGGACTTCGGAAGATCTGTCTGACTCATCATCGACCGAACCATGTTTAACAGTGTTCGGTTCCTCCGTTCAGACACGCCATTCCACTGTGGCGTTCCAGGAGGAGTTAATTGTGATATAATACCACAATCAACCAGATAATCAGTGAACTCTTGGCTCAAATACTCGCCACCACGATCAGATCAAAGTGTCTTGATCGCCTTGCCAAGCTGGCTCTTTACTTCGTTTCTGAAAGCTTTGAACATTTCAAGCGTTTTAGACTTATGTATCATCAAATAGACATAACCGTATCGACTGAAATCATCAGTGAACGTAACGAAATACAGATAACCTCCTCTAGCTGGACAGCTCATTGGTCCGCATACATCACTATGTATGAGAGCCAATAACTCCGTCGTTCTCTGTCCTTTCCCGTCATCTTGCCCATCAAACAAGACTCGCAAGATTCAATAGACTCAAAGTCAAATGAATCCAGAAGACCTTCATGGTGAAGCTTCTGAATGTGTTTCTCGTTTATATGGCCTAGACGACAATACCAGAGGAAGGTCGGGTTTAAGTCGTTCGGCTTAAACCGTTTAGTACTCACGTTATAGATGGACGATGTCGAGTTCAAAGGCTGATCATTCAAGACGTATAAACCATTCACAAGATAACCATTACCATAGTAAATACTATCGCAATAAATCGTCAAACTCGAGTTCTCAATCACAAATCGAAAACCATCCAAATCCGGACATGAAATAGAAATAATGTTTCTGCTAATCGCATGAACATAGTAACAATTACTAAGCTCTAAAACAAGTCTAGAAGGAAGATGCAAATCGT
>NW_010964972.1:15309-15517 GCF_000463585.1 Tarenaya hassleriana
TCCGCAGTAATGACAGTCACCCTTATCGGGCTTAGGCTTAGGCGTAGAGGCAACTTTTGCCTTTTTCGCCGCCTTCTTTTTCGCTTTACTCCGCCGCTTCTTGCCGGATTTTTTCTCAACAGCAAGCATGATCACTTGCGTGACGAGTCTTAAATTTGTAACCCGAAACACAACTAATCCGCAAGTATACGGATGTCGTAGTACCGGG
>NW_010964972.1:19180-20765 GCF_000463585.1 Tarenaya hassleriana
AGTGGCGGCGACCGGCTAGCTGGAACGTCATGTAACCGCCCTCTACAGACCCATTTCTGGGTAGCCAACATCTATACGTGGCGAAGAACTCGAGAGTCAGCGCGGTGTGCGTCTCCTCCCATGCCTCGAACAGTCTATCCCAACCCAGCTGGTGGAATAGGTACCGCACGCTCTCATATAGACCGAGCTGCTCGATCTCGCGGCTGATGAACTTAGATGGCGAAGCTCCCATCCGGTTCAGTGTCCGATGTAAGCTCTCTTCCTCTTGGGAGAAACCAACTCCGTATGGAGGGACAGTGTCATCCTCAACAATAGGCTCGAGGTCAGTAAGCTCCGTGATAGCTCCCTCTGGTATAGGCGGTCGGGTAAACTTCGGGCGCCTGTCTTTGTGACTCGTGGGGGCCATCTGCAAAAAGGGAAGCAGCATATTCGACTAAGTTCACACGAGTCAACAAATAACGAAGAATCATGTATCACCTACATTCGGCCCGAGTCGGAATAAATCTGATCCGTCGGACCGAAATGAGCGTGAAAAATCTCTGTCCGAAGGGTGTGGTCCGACCCTGACCAAGGCTGGTCCGCCGGACCGAAAAATTTCGCGGAATGATGGATTTCGGTGCTGGTCCGGAGCTGACCGTGGCTGGTCCGCCGGACCAGCATCACTTGCGCATTCGTCTTCTTCGCGAGTCTCGGTCCGCCGGACCAAATCTGGGTCCGCCGGACCGGGACTGGATTTCGCATCTTCCGCCATTTTCGAGCTTCCAAGCTCGAAATCGGACCAAATCTGTCCCGAAAATTCATAGATCCCGACTAGTCTAGGCCTATCATGCATGAATCTAGCCTTAAAACCTTGAAAACCTAGAAATCTAGGAGATCCGAGCGTTACCTCTTCGGTGGAATTTCGAAAATAGGAGAGCGAGAGAGAGAGAGAACGCGAGGGTCGGGGGAGAGAGGGGCAAGCTTCCGGCGAGGTGAGCACGCCGGCGACAATGGGTGGCGGCGCGTCGAGCGGAGTTGACGGCTGTGTGCTCCGGCGGAGTGAACGAAAGAGAGAAGTTGGTCCGAGGCTTCTTGGTTCGGCGGAGTGGATCTCTCCCCCGGACTTACCTTTATGCGACGTCTCTTTGGTCAGCCGCTGAGTGACTCTTGGTCCGGCTGAGTGGATGATCAGATTGCATAGTCCGCGTTTTCGGTCCGTGTCGACGGAGCTGAGTGCGGTGTCCGCGGTCAGCCGGACCAATTTCTGGTCAGCGGCTGACCGGACGGTTCTGCACCTCTCCTGGTCCGTTTCTCTTCCCTGGTCCGCCTGTCTGTGTTCGTGTCGGAGTGACTTGGTCCGCCGGACCAAGAGCTGGTCCGGGGCTGACCAAGTCACTTTGCCCAGAATTTTCGCCAGAATTTTCCTCTTCTCCCGTGTATGTTCCTGTACTAAAATCCCCAGCTGTAAACCGTAAGGAAATATTAAGCGCAATCTATATTTTGCGGGGTCAAGAATGGCGAAAGGCCTTGAATGGATTAGCGGGTGAAAATAGATAAAACGTAGTGAACGCAAGAGTCGACGAGTGCGATCATACCAGCACTAATG
>NW_010964972.1:22012-23951 GCF_000463585.1 Tarenaya hassleriana
CTTTGATGTCTCTGAAGAACCTCTTCTTCCCGTTGTAATCCAGCTCGTGAGGAATGTACCCGCTAACAATGAAGTTCACGTAATCAGCATACCACGGGTCTCTCTCCTTCACCTGGACAGCCATCACACAATCATCTCGGAGACAATCATCGATAGGAACTTCCTCATGTCGCTCAATCCGAGATAAATGGTCAGCCACTCCGTTCTCCGTACCCTTCCTATCTCTGATCTCCAAGTCAAACTCTTGCAGCAAGAGAATCCATCTGATCAACCTCGGCTTGGCGTCCTTCTTGGATAGGAGATATCTCAAGGCAGCATGGTCGGTGTACACAACCACCTTCGACCCGACCAAGTAAGATCGAAACTTCTCAAAGGCAAAGACAATGGCGAGTAACTCCTTCTCAGTGGTGGAGTAATTGGCTTTTGGGATGATCCAAAAGCCAATTACTCCACCACTGAGAAGGAGTTACTCGCCATTGTCTTTGCCTTTGAGAAGTTTCGATCTTACTTGGTCGGGTCGAAGGTGGTTGTGTACACCGACCATGCTGCCTTGAGATATCTCCTATCCAAGAAGGACGCCAAGCCGAGGTTGATCAGATGGATTCTCTTGCTGCAAGAGTTTGACTTGGAGATCAGAGATAGGAAGGGTACGGAGAACGGAGTGGCTGACCTCATTGTTAGCGGGTACATTCCTCACGAGCTGGATTACAACGGGAAGAAGAGGTTCTTCAACGACATCAAGGATTATTTTTGGGAAGAACCTTATCTCTTCAAGAGAGGCAAGGACGGCCTCTTTAGAAGATGTGTGCCCGAGGAGGAAGTCCGGAGTGTGATCCATCATTGTCATTCTTCGGACTATGCTGGTCATTTTGGAGCATCGAAGACCTCGAAAAATCATCCATGAACACCTCCATAACATCCTCGATGAGATCAGAAAACACAGCAGTCATGCATCTCTGAAATGTTGCCGGTGCATTACATAAACCAAAAGGCATCCTACGATATGCGAAGGTACCATATGGGCATGTAAAGGTGGTTTTCTCCTGGTCGCTAGGGTGAATGGGGATTTGGAAGAATCCCGAGTAGCCATCAAGAAAGCAAAAATGGGAATGCAAGGCTAACCTCTCTAGCATTTGATCGATGAAGGGTAACGGGAAATGGTCTTTACGGGTGTTGGAATTCAGCTTCCTATAATCAATACACATTCTCCAACCCGTAACCGTCCTAGTGGGTATCAATTCGTTATCATTCTCTACCACAGTGATACCCCCCTTCTTTGGCACAACTTGCACGGGACTAACCCATGCGCTATCCGAAATCGGGTAGATGATACCCGCATCTAACAACTTAAGCACTTCCTTCTTCACTACCTCCTTCATGGTCGGATTCAACCTACGTTGATGCTCTATGGAGGTCTTGGAACTATCCTCTAAGTGAATGCGATGCATACAAAGAGATGGACTAATGCCTCTAATATCATCCAATGTGTAACCCAGGGCATGTCTATACTCTCTAAGCAAAGTCACTAAAGCAGCTAGTTCCTCAGCAATCAAAGCAGCATTCACAATGATCGGGTAAGTAGAGTTAGGTCCGAGAAATTCATACCTAAGCCCTTGTGGTAAGGGCTTCAATTCCACCTTAGGCGCGCTCTCTGGATCCCAATCCTTCTTCCCGCTCGTTTCCACATCGGGCTGCTTGACTTGAATGGAGGAGACCGAGGCTTGATGACTTGGAGAAGTTGATGGCTCCTCTCCTTCATGGTCGGATTCAACCTACGTTGATGCTCTATGGAGGTCTTGGAACTATCCTCTAAGTGAATGCGATGCATACAAAGAGATGGACTAATGCCTCTAATATCATCCAATGTGTAACCCAAGGCATGCCTATACTCTCTAAGCAAAGTCACTAAAGCAGCTAGTTCCTCAGCAGTCAAAGCAGC
>NW_010964972.1:28305-32109 GCF_000463585.1 Tarenaya hassleriana
AACTTCTTGGACTGGTATCGTAACTTGAGAATAGTTCTCAAGCACGACAAGAAGTCATACGTCCTGGAAGGGGCTCTACCACCAGAGCCTGCGGCCAATGCCACGAGAGCCGTCAAGGATGCTTGGTTAAAGCATCAGACTGACGACAACGAGATTTTTTGTCTCATGTTGAGAAGCATGGTCCCGAATCTGCAGAGGCAGATTGAGGGGAAGAGCATGTTTGATATGATCAACCAGCTCAAAACCATGTTTGAGGAGCTAGCGCGTACTGAAAAGTACAAGACGCTGAAAACTCTGGTGAAGACGGAGATGCCGAGAGGTAGCTCTGTCAACACCCACGTCCTCAACATGAGAGCTCATATTGAGGAACTTGAGCGTATGGGAGTGAAGCTCGATGGAGACTTGGCCGTGGACCTGATCCTGATGTCATTGCCCGAGGACTTGGAAACCGTTTAGAAACCAAAGACATACTCGAATAAAATCCAGATAAAATCCGAGCCATCAAAGCACAGTCTTAGGGACCATGATATCCTGCTCGGCCGATTTCAACATCCCATGCAGTTCGGCTAAGCTCTTAGTCATCCCGTGTATATGGTACTGCATCACGAACTGATTATAGTCCTCGGGCAATGACACATCAGGATCAGGTCCACGGGCAAGTCTCCATCGAGTTTCAGTCCATACGCTCAAGTTCCTCAATATGAGCTCTCATGTTGAGGACGTGGGTGTTGACAGAGCTACCTCTCGGCATCTCCGTCTTCACCAGAGTTTTCAGCGTCTTGTACTTTTCAGTACGCGCTAGCTCCTCAAACATGGTTTTGAGCTGGTTGATCATATCAAACATGCTCTTCCCCTCAATCTGCCTCTGCAGATTCGGGACCATGCTTCTCAACATGAGACAAAAAATCTCGTTGTCGTCAGTCTGATGCTTTAACCAAGCATCCTTGACGGCTCTCGTGGTACTGGTCGCAGGCTCTGGTGGCAGAGCTCCTTCTAGGACGTACGACTTCTTATCGTGCTTGAGAACAATTCTCAAGTTACGATACCAGTCCAAGAAGTTCGTCCCGATTAACTTATCCTTCTCAAGGATAGATCATATCATCAAACTCGGTACACTACCGGTTGACGCCATGTCTTACAGAAAAAGACAAAATATCACGAAACAAAACAAAATGCAGATTCTATCAATGATCTACTACCAGCTAGTCCATCATCAATCAATGACAACATAGATGCATATACAAGCTATACTCCCATAAAGAAAAATAACCCTACAATAATTTTCTATATGAGACTAAGATCCATATTTCACATAAGAATGAGTTGTTACACTCATCCTCATGCTATTTAGGTAGACATCTAATGTCAATCACATCCAATGTGACTCTTAGATCCTTTATAAGACTATGATATCAAATATCATTGCATACTCGTCTCATCTGTACCTTGAAGTCTCAAGTCAAACTTGACAACTTAACCTAAGCTAAACCATATTCAAGCTGTGGGAACCACGATTTCCCACCCTGCCTCACAAAGATAATCTGGCACGCTCAACTTTGGCATGACCCGTGTTACGGACGATTGATGCGTTGACAAGTGCTCTAGTAATGGAAGGTACACGCTTAGCATTACATAAAAGGGATTTTTTTTAAACCGCACTTAGATCAAGCATCTACTTTCAAGCTATGAGAACAACCATTTCTCCATCTTGCCTCACCAAGATAGCACGACACACCCAGCTTTGGCATGACCTATGACACGTACGATCGAGGCCTTGACAAGTGCTTTACTCGTAGAGCTCCTAGATCTAACCGGGTTATGTGCAACGATTGTACGAATCGAATCAAGGATTAACCATTGTTCCTTGATCAGATGTATTTCATAATCCGAATAGACCATCCATTCGATTATGTAATCCCAATCCCGAAGCTCCCACTCAATCAAACATATCTAGTATCTTGATTAAGTTACATGCATTCATTCACTATAGACCATCCAAACGAACGAATCATGTTATTCTGAATCATAATTGATCGGGTTCAGAAACTATTGCTCAAACCAGATCCTGAAACAAAGAACCAAAATTTTTGGTCTAACCTTGGGATGTGGACCGATCGGACCAGAGTCTGGACCGATCGGTCTACGTGATTCGGTCTAAACGGTCCAGAACGGTCCAGATAGTTCGGTCTGAACGTCCAAACCGTTCAGTCTTGGCCTAGACCGATCGGTCCACACATGTGGACCTTTCGCTCCAGACCTGTCGGTCCAACCAACACGCGAAACCCTAGACCGATCGGTCCAGAGGACCAGACCGATCGGTCCAGGCGAAAAAACGTGATCAGATCTTGTTTTCGTCATTTCGGCCCTGTTTTAGACCCGAATTCGACCCGGTTTTCGCTTGCGAACTCAGAATTCGAACCTCTTGCACATTATGCAACAAAAAACATGAAATATCTCTAGATCTATAATAAATTCATGCATAGCATTAAAGCAAACACGGATTCAAACGATTCAAATCCTATAACATGCGTGATCGGGTTCTAACAAAATCATACAGAGTAACCAGGCTCTGATACCACTGTTGAAATTCCTGGGATATCTACAGCGAATCTAATTCCTAAGAGATCGGTTCTAGGATTTGCGCAGCGGATGTAAAACAAAATTTTTGATGAAACCCTAAAACCTAGCTTGCATGATCTTGTAGAGATGTTAGAACGCTTACCTCAATTGATCCAGGGCATGTCTCAATTGATGTATTCGTCCGACACTTAAGGCAGGAAGAATACCTCGCCCTTTACGCGTATCCACACGGCAGAAAGGATTCCAATAGTTGGAACTCGTCTGGTAGGACTGAAGAACGCTTTCTTCTTTGCGCAAGGGTTTCAGGGAGTTTCCTTTATGTTTTTCACTCTCAAAACCTCTCAAAAAGGTCTGAAAGTCGTGCCACCAAGGTTAGGAGGCGTTCCCCAAAGTTCATAGCCCTTAAAGCCCTAATTTGTGTGAGATAAGGAAATTCCGACGTCTGGACCGATCGGTCTGGAGCATTTTCGGGACCGAACAACTTTTGCACGATATCTCTGGACCGATCGGTCTAAGTCTGGATCGATCAGTCTAGGCTGGCTGGCCCGATTGGTCCAGACCTTCTGGACCGAACGGTCTGGCCTCTGCTCCACCGAAAAATTCTCGTCTTTTCTCGCGCGTTTGTGTTGGGGTTATCTAGGGGTTCCTAGCATGCGATCATATCGATCTAGGGTTTGGTTTACTAGGTTTCATGCAGCGGAAGAAAGATCTAAACCTAGTCAAACGTCACACGCAACCAAACTCGCAAAACCCGAAAGATCGTGTATATCACCAAGGAAATCGTTACTTACCTTGTTCTCGATGAGACTTGAAGTTTATTTCGATCCGGGGCCTGTTCTAAATCACCTAGGACTGAAGTTACAGTCCCTCTACACGTATCCACACCGACGGGAGGGGTTCCAAACGATTTGGAACGAATCTGCTAGAATTAGTGAAGAAAAGGGTAACTCAAGAGATGAGATCCAATCCCGGGACAATAGAAATCGAAAAGAGAACAGGTTCTCTAGGGTTCTAGGATGTTTCTCTGAGTTTTAGGTCGGCCTTAATTAAGTTTGGACGAAATCCCAAACTTAAATAAGATTAGAAAACCCTAAAATCGAATTATGGAAATTTTCCAGATCCCGGTCCGCCGGACCAGGAGCCGAGGCTCACGGACCGCCTGACCTGAAGGCTTGGTCCGGCGGACCACGTGTGGTCAGCTCCAGACCAAGACCCTTCTTGGTC
>NW_010964972.1:32262-36183 GCF_000463585.1 Tarenaya hassleriana
GTCCGGGGCTGACCAACTCTTGGTCAGCCGGACCAGGTCTAGACCGATGACCGCGGACCGAGATTCCGGACCTCCTGGACTGACCAAACTTGGTCCGGGGCTAACCAAACTTGGTCAGCTCCGGACCAACGCACTGAAAACTTCTTTTCGTGCTCGTTTCGGTCAAATCTCGTTTCCATTCTTCGGATTCTTCACGTATAAGTCCATCCCTATTGGTGTGTGACCCTGTAGGCCCATTCTAAGTGGTAGTGACTTTAGGAACCTTTCCCGAACCACAAGTCATGGTTAGCCTCTAGCAAGACGCCATGACCACCCACCTAGAATTGAGTTAGAGGTGATCTAACCAAGGCATTAACAGCTCGAATTCTGATCCTTTGTCTCACGATATCAAAGTTGAACAAGGGCATGGTTTGAGCCACCCTTCAAGTTCAACTGCTTTCTCATCTTCGCAAATCGACTAGTAAAATAGATGCAACTTCATCTATAGCGTGGCCACGCGTTTTCATAGTCCGACTTCCCACGAGAGGGCCCAGCGATATCTCTCCTATTAAGGAGGTGACAAGTCCCATATTGCACGTCTACTATCTCCCCTAGCAAGACCCTATGACCACCCACGTTGAATTGAGTTAGAGGTGATCTAACCAAGGCAATAACAGCTCGAGTTCTGATCCTTTATCTCACGATATCATGTGTTGAACAAGGGCATGGTTTGAGCCACCCTTCAAGTTCAACCGCTTTCTCGTCTTGGCAAATCGACTAATAAAATAGATGCAACTTCATCTATAGCGTGGCCACGCATTTTCATAGTCCGACTTTCACGAGAGGGCCCAGCGATATCTCTCCTGTTAAGGAGGTGACAAATCCCATATTACATGTCTACTATCTCTATATGATTCGTGAACGTATCTGATCAACGCCGTTATGATCATCCGGTTAAAGACGAGGTTTGACGCAGTCAAGACATGCCACTCCTCATATCAGATACTCTAGACATCTTAGGTATGAGGATCCATAAACGAACCGCTGTATGAGATTCAAGTCATGACTCTGTCCATGTGACAATCTCATGCGGGTCAACCAGTCACTCATTCACAACGTGTACCCATGATTGTGATATGCATCCAATGCATCGATCACACCTTATGCTAGTCTTAATTCATCATTGTTCCCACAATGATAACTGACCAGGGTGTTTAGAATCATTCTGTAATGATTCAAGGATACCGTAATATAACAAACATGCCAATCATATAACGGTAATGTAATGCATTCATAAAGCAACGAGTCATCACATAGTCAAAATGTCATATCACGGAGTATCCTAGAGCATTAAAACCAACAATCTCCCACTATGCTCTATGATCTATCCTACAAGCATCTAATCCCCATACCCTTAACATGACCATCATGCTTTGACGAAGGGAGAGGCTTCGTCAATGGGTCGGCAATATTATCATCTGTCGACACTCTGCTTATCTTCATGTCTCCTCTATCGATGATTTCTCTGATCAAGTGAAATCGCCTGAGTATGTGTTTGGATCTCTGGTGTGACCGGGGTTCCTTAGCTTGCGCAATCGCACCTTTGTTGTCACAGTACAGCTCAATGGGATCTGCAATGCTAGGAATAACGCCCAGGTCTCCCACGAATTTTCTGATCCAAACAGCTTCCTTAGTTGCATCCGATGCTGCTATGTACTCGGCTTCTGTAGTCGAATCTGCAACAGTTGGCTGTTTGGAACTCTTCCAACTGATAGCCCCACCGTTCAGGCAGAAAACATAACCTGACTGCGATCTGAAGTCATCTCTATCGGTTTGGAAACTAGCATCGGTATAACCACTTATAGCGAGCTCGTCTTCCAATCCGCCATATACCAAGAACAAATCCTTAGTCCTTCTCAAGTACTTAAGGATGTTCTTGACCGCAATCCAGTCAGCCTCACCTGGTGTAGATTGATATCTACTAGTCATGCTCAATGCATATGATACATCTGGACGCGTACACAATATGGCATACATGATGGATCCAATTGCCGAGGTATATGGAATCCTACTCATGCGCTCTTGCTCATCCTGTGTCTTTGGACACTGAGTCTTGCTAAGAGCAACGTCATGTCCCATTGGCAAGGCACCCCTCTTGGAGTCTTGCATCTTGAACCGATTCAAGACCTTGTCAATGTATGTACTCTGACTTAGACCAAGAAGCCTTCTCGATCTATCTCTATAGATCTTGATTCCTAGAATATAGGCGGCTTCTCCTAAGTCTTTCATCGAAAAGACCGATCCTAGCCAGGATTTTACTCCTTGCAAGGTAGGAATGTCATTTCCGATGAGCAATATATCATCTACATAAAGCACAAGGAAGACCACTGCGCTCCCACTGATCTTCTTGTAAACACATAGCTCATCTTCGTTTTGCAGGAAGCCAAACGTTTTGACTGCCTCGTCAAATCGAAGATTCCAGCTCCTCGAAGCCTGCTTCAGTCCATAAATGGATCTCTGAAGTTTGCATACTTTCCGCAGACTCTTAGGATCGACAAAGCCCTCGGGTTGTGTCATGTACACATCCTCGAGCAGATGCCCGTTAAGGAATGTGGTCTTGACGTCCATCTGCCATATCTCGTAGTCATAATACGCAGCTATGGCTAACAGAATCCGCATGGATTTAAGCATCACAACTGGTGAAAAAGTTTCATCATAGTCTATACCATGAATCTGACGAAACCCTTTCGCGACGAGTCGTGCCTTATAGATATGCACGATGCCATCCATGTCGGTTTTCTTCTTGAAAACACACTTACATCCAATGGTCTTAATACCATCAAATGAGTCGACCAAAGTCCATACTTTGTTGTCGTACATGGACTGCATCTCAGACTCCAGGGCCTGGTGCCATTTCTCGGAATCGGAACCCGCCACAGCCTCTGAATACGACGTAGGCTCATCATGTTCTAACAACATGAGTTCGTCGTTTCCAGTCACAAGAAAACCATATCTTGTAGGCTCTTGGCGAATTCTACCAGATCTCCGAGGTTCACTAGGAGGTGCTGTCTCAACAACTTGTGACACAGGTTGAACTGATTCGCCCTGTTCACTCGGTTCCTCGACTATTTGTGGTTCTCGAACTTCTCCGAGATCTATTCTACTCCCACTAACTCTCTTGGAGACGAACTCTCTCTCCAAGAAAGATCCATTCCGAGCAACAAACACTTTGTTCTCAGATGGGTTGTAGAACCAGTACCCTTTAGTTTCCTTAGGGTAACCCACAAATATGCATTTATCAGACTTGGCGGATACCTTATCAGAAGCCAGACGTTTCACGTAAACGTCGCATCCCCAAATCTTCATAAATGCTAACCTGGGACGCTTCCCAGTCCATATCTCATATGGAGTCTTCTGAACCGACTTTGTTGGACAGTTGTTCAGTATAAGCGCTGCAGTTTCCAAAGCATATCCCCAGAAGGATTTAGGAAGATCGACCTGACTCATCATAGACCGTACCATATCCAATAAGGTTCGGTTCCTCCTCTCGGAAACGCCATTCCATTGTGGCGTTCCAGGCGGAGTCAGCTGTGAGACAATCCCACAATCTGCCAGATAGTCAATGAACTCTTGGCTCATATACTCGCCACCTCGATCAGATCGAAGCAACTTGATCGTCTTGCCAAGTTGGTTCTGTACCTCATTTCTGAAAATCTTGAACAATTCAAGCGTTTCAGACTTATGTCTCATCAAGTAGACATAACCGTACCTACTGAAATCATCAGTAAACGTAACAAAGTACAGATAACCTCCTCTAGCGGGAGAGCTCATAGGACCGCATACATCACTATGTATGAGTTCTAGCAACTCCGTAGCCCGTTCTCCTTTTCTAGTAAAAGGAGATTTTGTCATCTTGCCCATCAAACAGGAAACGCATGATTC
>NW_010964972.1:36921-38717 GCF_000463585.1 Tarenaya hassleriana
CTTAGGTTTAGTGACAACACTTGTCAATTTCCTTTTGCCTTTACCTTTGGAACGCTTCCTTTTGTTGGAACTCTTTCCAACAAGCACCATATCATTCTTCCCTTGGCTCCCAGCTTTCTCTTGGAATGACATATTCAACTGATCAACCATCAATGAATTGTCCATGTCATCTAATTGGTCACGCAATTCCGAAGACATCTTTCCAAGCATCAAGGTGGACACGTCCAGATCATCATCCTCATGCTTCCAATAAGCATCAATGATCGATCCAGAAGCCTTGTCAGAGGCTTATCCTTCATAAGGATAGATCGCATGGTGAGATTAACCAGATTCCTGCAACAGATATATACTACAGAAAAAGACAAACAGACAGAAAATATGCAAGTTGCTTAGTACACTTACTAACACAGATAATAGATGCAATATGACAGGCTCCCACTAAGAAAAACACCCTCAATGAGTTTCCAAGTGAGCTAGGATCCATATTTCACATGCTTTTGAGTCAGCTAGGGTATGACACTCAAAAACATGCTATTTAGGTAGACAACACATTGTCAATCATATCATATCATATATGATTCCTAGATGAGTATGGGATAGTGATACGCTATCACTGCATGTTCCTCATCCCATCCTTACCTTCAGGTCCAAGTCCGACTTGATAACCCAATTCAAGCTCAACCATATTCGAGCTATGAGAATCACGATTTCTCCATACTGTCTCACCAAGATAGTCAGGTACGCTCAGCTAGGGCATGACCCGTAACCATGACGATCGAGGCCTTGACAGTTGCTCTACTAATGGGCGGTAATAGCTTGAGATTAATCATGAGGAAGAGGACAAAATTTCGGACTTGAGAAGCGTCTGAGGTCCAGTCCGGAGCTGACCAGAATCTGGTCCGCTGGACTGACCTTGGTCAGCTTCTCTGGTCCGCCGTTCTGTCACTTTTCGGAGAAATTCTGAGCTTGGTCCGGAGCTGACCAGATTTGGTCAGCCCCAGACCAACTCAGTCCCTTTCTCCTGCTCCGAGCTGACCTGGAATCGGAGCGCAGACCAACTGGGCTTGGTCTGGGGCTGACCAAACTTGGTCAGCTCCGGACCAACTCAGTCCGTTTCCTTGGTCAGTCCGCTAGTCTTCGTCTCGGACCTGTGTTGTTCTCGCCTGGTCCGCCGGACCAACTTTTGGTTCGGGGCTGACCAGCGAGAACTTTGGTCCTCCTGACCAAACACGCGGTCCGGAATCTGATCTGTCTGCTGGTCCGGCTGACCAACTCTTGGTCAGGCTGACCGCAGACAGATCAGATTCGGAACAAATTTTTCGGGCTTCGAAAATCAGGGTTTTGTCCCGGTTTCGACGCACCGTTAACCCGTCCCAAGACAGATCAGATTCGGAACAAATTTTTCGGGCTTCGAAAATCAGGGTTTTGTCCCGGTTTCGACGCACCGTTAACCCGTCCCAGACTCCATACCATCCATGCATCATTCAACAATCACAAATATCATTAAACATGCATAGATTCAATGATTACATGCAATTTAACGATTAAATCATGCAATCATACAACAAGCACGGCGATATACAGAGAACCAGGCTCTGATACCACTGTTGGGTTATCTACGGGTTCCTAGCATGCGATCACATCGATCTAGGGTTTGGTTTACTAGGTTTCATGCAGCAGAAGAAAGATCTAAACCTAGTCAAACGTCACACGCAACCAAACTCGAAAACCCGAAAGATCGTGTATATCACCGAGAGAATCGTTACTTACCTCGTTCTCGATGAGACTTGAAGTTT
>NW_010964972.1:39976-50041 GCF_000463585.1 Tarenaya hassleriana
GACCGAGCTCAGAATTTCTCCGAAAAATGACAGAACGGCGGACCAGAGAAGCTGACCAAGGTCAGTCCGGCGGACCAGATTCTGGTCAGCTCCGGACTGGACCTCAGACACTTCTCAAGTCCGAAATTTTGTCCTCTTCCTCATGATTAATCTCAAGCTATTACCGCCCATTAGTAGAGCAACTGTCAAGGCCTCGATCGTCATGGTTACGGGTCCGGAGCTGACCAGAATCTGGTCCGCTGGACTGACCTTGGTCAGCTTCTCTGGTCCGCCGTTCTGTCACTTTTCGGAGAAATTCTGAGCTTGGTCCGGAGCTGACCAGATTTGGTCAGCCCCAGACCAACTCAGTCCCTTTCTCCTGCTCCGAGCTGACCTGGAATCGGAGCGCAGACCAACTGGGCTTGGTCTGGGGCTGACCAAACTTGGTCAGCTCCGGACCAACTCAGTCCGTTTCCTTGGTCAGTCCGCTAGTCTTCGTCTCGGACCTGTGTTGTTCTCGCCTGGTCCGCCGGACCAACTTTTGGTTCGGGGCTGACCAGCGAGAACTTTGGTCCTCCTGACCAAACACGCGGTCCGGAATCTGATCTGTCTGCTGGTCCGGCTGACCAACTCTTGGTCAGGCTGACCGCAGACAGATCAGATTCGGAACAAATTTTTCGGGCTTCGAAAATCAGGGTTTTGTCCCGGTTTCGACGCACCGTTAACCCGTCCCAGACTCCATACCATCCATGCATCATTCAACAATTACAAATATCATTAAACATGCATAGATTCAATGATTACATGCAATTTAACGATTAAATCATGCAATCATACAACAAGCACGGCGATATACAGAGAAGCATTACAACCAACAGTTTGTCCTTTCTTGTGTGTGTGACCCTGTAGGCTCATCCGATATAGCAGTATAATCCGAAATCTCCATTTCGGTTATACAAGTCATATGTGGTCTCTACCAAGACACTATGACTACCTATCTCAAATAGAGTTTGTTCTTGATCTTACGAATGTCGGTGATGATTCCGGTTGATGATCCTCCTGTATTACGATATCATATGTTGAACATAAGGCATGGAAAAGCCATCTTATCTGATTCGACTGCTTTCTTGTTCACTGAGTTCGATTGTACGAAATAGACGACGCTCGTCTATAGTGTGGCCACACATTTCTACAGTTCTCGCTCACACGAGGGGCCCAGCGATATCTCTCTCTTTTACGAGAGGTACAAATCCCATCTTGATTATCTACAATCCAGCACATGATTCGTGTTATACCTGATACACGCCTTTATAGTCCTCCTGTTACGCAGGACGTTTGACGTATTCAAAGTACGTAACTCCTCATGTTGGATTGCGTAGATATCTCAGGTCATAGGATCCAATCATGGGACCGTCACATGAAATTCAAGTCATGACGCTAGTCCATGTGACAATCTCATGCGGGTCAATCCAGTATTTCGTTCTCCAACGAATACCTATGATTGTGAGCGTATCCAATACCTATGATCATCTCTATGATCATCAATCACACATCATACTAGTCTTAGTATATCATTATTCCACAATGACATATGATTAGGGAGTTTAGTATTGTTCATAACAATACATGGATTTCATAACATATTAAAGTATGCACAATACGTAATGAATCAAACACTCATCCATAAAACCATAGAAAGCGTCAATACATCAAATGTATCATAAGAAAGCTCATACAACAGTTGATCATGGAGCACTAAACCAACACATCTCTCGGGTCTACCTGAATGACGGATGGCACCTTCCACAAGCTCGGAGTCGAGCGATCGAAGCGGCATACACGGAAATACTTTCTGCAGCGGAACCAGTCCCGCAACAACATGGTGATACATACTATTGGGCTGAATCACACTCGGCGACAGTTTTCCTGACGTTCTCGACAGCCAAGGCTTGGTCGCATTGCCAGATCATGTCACCGCTCGTCCCTTGGCACAAAGCTGTCTGGTTTGCAAATTCCCTGGTTAGGCATCATCAATCGGCTCCCGACGCGACAACAGACCTCATCTTGGTCAACCAATGCACCGACGAACTGCATTCTCTGTGACCACCACACTGAAGATGTGAACGACCTATTCTTTTACTGTGCTTACTCTAGCTTAATCTGGCCTGCCATCCTGCAACCTTCAGGGATAGTTCCACCTTCTCATGTATCATTCTCTGATGCTATCTTATGGCTTCATCGATGCTCAAATAACCGTGAGCTCAAACTCATGGTTTCTATTATCTTCCAAGTTGTGGTCTACACTATATGGCGTGAGCGCAACACCTAGGTTCACGGGGGACAACAAACGTCAGCATAAATCCTACGGAAAGAAGTCATGAGGCTGATTCGGAGGAAAATATTGACTCTCAACACTCCAACAAGGGGAAAAGTTCTTGTTGAAAGACCTCTAACTACATGGTTTCGTGTTTTTGATCCTATCTTGTAATATCATTCGTGATCTTTGCTTAGGCTGATGTATGGGCTCTAACCACTCTTTTGTAAATTTTTTGCAGATTAATGAATTACAGTCAACAAAATAAAAAAGAACATTGTTAGAAACTGAACACTAAAACAGATGAAAAATTGGCAACAAAAGTTTCAGCCAGAGGTATGGAACTCTCTTCCTCTGAGGTATGAGAAGGTTGTCTAGAAGAAACTGGTTTGGTGCAGGTTTGGTATTCTCAAAAACTCCTTTATGGCATGGCTCTTTACTAATGATCGATGCCTGACGAAAGAAAGAATGGCTGCGTGGGGATTACAAATTGATACATTGTGCTTATTTTGCCGAGTAAAGTTGAAACGAGGAGTCATCTACTCTTCGACTAACGTGTTCTGCTCATGAGGAAATGGGGTTTGTGTTGCCAGCAGAGCATGACTCAAGGTATTGCAGAACTGAGATTGGAAAAGTTTGGTTTAATAGTTGGTTTGTAAAATTGTCTGGGTTGAAGTTAGTTATTGCAGAATTATTTTATGTAATCAATTGGATCGGTTTCAAAGCATTGTTGAGAGAAAACCGAGTGATGTGTATTGGTGTATTAAAGTAAGAGAGTATGTGACGTATGTGTGTTTGTATATTGTAGTTTTCTGCAAAAGTGTCAAAGGTTGTAAGAGTATTTTGTTTATAAAAATTAACAGTGGTATCAGAGCGGTGTTGATCTTTTGGAATCTGTGAGTGTGTTTTCTTTCAGAAAAAGTGAGAATGAAATGGATCAGAATGTTGGTGTTGGTGTGACTCTGTCCGTTCTGGTGTTTGATGGTGAGAATTACCAAGTCTGAGTTGTGAAGGTTAAAGCGTTTTTGAATGGTTCGGATCTCTGGGAAGCCGTAGAAGAGGACTATGAAGTTACTCCATTGGGTGCTAATTGATCACATCATTTTTATATGCATTTTCTTGGCGACAATTGATGCATTTACTACTAACTTTATGCATGTAGAGACCATCTAGGGATAGAGTATGCCTTTGTTTCTATGTTGTGCAGAACTAGGTGTTAGATGGAGCTTTTGGAGGTGAAAAACGAGCGTTACAAGCTGAAAGCAACGAGTACAAACAGAACAGAAGAATCGAGCTACAGCCCGATTAATCCAGCTAGCCGCCCAGATTTTCTGCCATGTCGAAAATTCCGAGCTACCACTCCCTTATACGGGCTACCGCCTATTTTAGGCCTGACGAAAATCTACTCAGATTTGGCCCACTTTAGAAGCTCATCTGCAGAAAACAAAAGAAGTTTTTTAGGGTTTTTCACAAAAGAGGAAAGAGGGGGAGAAAGAAGCCACTTTTGGACACTTTGAAATGAGCCACTTTTGAGGAGAGGAGAACTTGGGGAGCAAGGGAAGACTTGGAGAAGGAGAAGAAGAAGAGATCATCACCATTGAAGACCACACTAAGCCTTTCTTTCTCTTCTCTACCATGCTTTTCTTTGTTTCTTTTTGTTTCCCTCTTTTGAACATGGAGTAGAAACTTAGTTGTGGGTGAGGGATCCCCACTTTTGTAATGGATTCATATGCTTAACTATGGTGTTTATGAGTTCTTTTCCATGGGTTTGGTGTTTTGTACTTCATGCTTCCAACTTTGGCGAAATCTTAGTTGGTATGATATTAGAACACATTGATCATAGGGATATGGGAGTGTTGTTTGGAACTAAGCACCAAATAGGTGAGACATTCACATTGGGAAATGGTTTTGCTTGCCTAGGGTTTGTGATAGAGAGCATTCATGCATCTAAGGGTCATTTAGATCATTGGGAGATGGGTAAATTGATTCCTTGGGTAAGTTTAAGCTTGGGAGAGACAAATTCTATTTAAGATGCTTGAAATCCCTCATTTGGAAATGAACATCATAGACATCATATAATCTTTAACTATCCATGCAAATCAAAAGGGGATCCCGAACCTACAACGCTTGAATCATTGATTGTTAACCGTTTATTCCTATTTGCTTACATTTAGTTTAGTTCACATCATCACCATCATCATTTTAACCCCATTTCCATCATCAACCTAGCCTTAAGATAGATTAATATCACCTAGTCCTCGTGATCGACTCCGGTACTACAACTACCGTATACTTGCGGTTAGTGGTACGAATCGGGTTACAAATTTAGAACTCGGTGCGTGCGCATCAAGTTTTTGGCGCCGTTGCCGGGGACTAGGCAATTTCGGTGTTAATATAGATTTTTGCTAGGTCACCATTTCGTGGGTTACTACTTGGGATCGCTTTGCGTTATTGCTTTCTTTTCATTGCTCTTGGCCCGTTCTTGTTTCCTTTGTGCTAGGTGCTTTGGTGTATGACTAGAAGCACAACCGACAAAGATAGACTTATCTTCGACTCAGAAATCGAAAGGACCACACGTTTCAACCGAAAGCAACAAAGGATAAGAAGAATGGCCGAAGAAGCCTTGAGAGGAGACAATGCTCAAAGGGATCAGCCCCAAGAGGCCCCTAGGACGCTTCGAACATACACACAACCGAAGCACACACAACTACTCTCTTGCATTAACAAGGACCCGTTGGAGGACTTCGAACTCCAACCACAATGCATCCAAATGCTCAATAATATGAGTTTTCGGGGTAGGCCCAATGAGGATCCAAATGCTCACCTTACAAACTTCAAGATGAATTGTAAGGCGATAAAGAAAGGGCCGGGCATAACTACGGATGATGTGCTCCTTGAAGCCTTTCCCTATTCCTTAATAGAGAGTGCACGAGATTGGCTCTACACCCTCGAGCCAAACTCCATCTCGTCATGGGATGAGATGGAGGAACAATTCCTAATGCAATATTACTCGCCCACCAAGACTCAACATGCGAGGAACCGGATAAATTCTTTTGTACAAGAAGATGGAGAGAATCTACATGATGCTTGGGAACGCTTTAAAGAGTACCAAAGGATGTGCCCCCACCACGGAATGGAGCGAGATTATCTACTATCCATCTTTATCCATGGGTTGAAAGATGACACGAGATCATGGATTGATGCGGCGTGTGGGGGTGACATCTATGACAACCCCTTTCAAGAGTTGGAAGCAACGATTGCGAAACTAGCTAAGGGACGCAGTCACACATCAAATGAGTTTAGTAGAAAGAGCTCAACAAAGGGAGATATCGGAGAAAGCATTGCACTCAAAGCAGTCTTGTCACAACTTGAGGAGATGGAATGTCCTCTTGGGTAGCGGGCATTTAGTTTGAGAGATTAAATCCCGATCTTTATCTTAGAATCCCCAATTTCAAAGGAAGTATGAAATAGATTCTCAATATTTAACACATCCCGCATGTTGGTGAACCCCGAAATCCATAACCCTTGGCCATTTGTTTTTCATCAAGGAATGGAGGAAGCAAACTATGTTGGCCCGAACCAATACAATCATCCTTCGAACCTCTATCATCCCAGGCTAAGAAACCACCCGAACTTCTCTTACAAGAATCCGGCGAATGCATTGAGCACTCAGCCGGGGTTTCAACGAAACAACCAAGGACCCCTAGGATTCCAATCTAAGTTCCAGCAACAATCCCAAGACAATCAAGGTTATCAAGGAACTTCAAACTTCAGAATGCAACAATCACAATCCAAGGAGCAAGATCCTGAAATTAAAGATATGCTCATGCAAATTCTTCAAGGCCAAAAATCACAAGGTATTTCCATTGGGAACATTGAGACTGAACAAGTTGCATTCAAGAAGCAAATGGATGGAGTACAAGCTCATTTGAAGATCTTGGATAATCAAGTGGCACAACTTGCCTCATCCTCTTCATCAAGGCAGCAAGGAACTCTCCCGGGAAAGAACGAAACAAATCCTCGGGAGCATATTAATGCGGTGGAGCTAAGGAGTGAAAAGCAACTTCCCGAAATCACCCCTCCTATGGCCGAAAGGGGACAACACCACGGCTAACAAGGGAGGAGAAAGGCAAAGCGATAGAGGAGAACAATCCTAAGGTGGCCGAACAAGAGAAAGAACCCGTCTACATTCCACCGCCACCTAAGGTACCTCCAATCCCTTTTCCTTCTCGTTTAAAGAAATTCAATGAGGAAAGTCAATTCGGGAAGTTTGCGGAGATGTTAAAGAAGATGGAGATTACAATGCCCTTTCACGAGGCAATTCTCCAAATGCCCTCCTACGCAAAGTTTTTGAAAGATATTTTGACGAAGAAAAGGGTTGTGGAGAAAGAAACAATAGCTCTTAGTACCGAGATTAGTGCCGCAATCACGAAGCATGAACTTCCCCCGAAGATGGCTGATCCGGGAAGTTTCTCTATCCCTTGCAAGTTGGGAAATATTGAGATAGATCGAGCCTTATGCGATCTTGGAGCAAGCGTGAGTTTAATGCCCTTGTCAATCTACAAGAAGTTGAATATTGGTGAGCTAAAACCTACAAGAATGGCGTTGCAATTAGCGGATCGATCGGTCAAGTATCCAGCGGGGATACTAGAGGATGTACCTTTGAAGATTGGTGGGTTCTATGTGCCGGTTGATTTCGTTGTGCTTGACATGGATGAAGATTCCAAGGTCCCGATCATTTTAGGCCGACCATTTTTAAGTACTGCGGATGCGGTGGTGCATGTCCGAGCGGGGAGATTAACCATGAAGATTGGGGATGAGACCGTAGAGTTCACCCTCGATCAAAATTTGAAGAAACCTTCCACCGATGATTCAATTTGTTTTGTTGATATTTTGGAAGCAATGGCCGAGAGGTAATGGAAGAATTCCGCGAAGTTGACCCCTTGGAGATATCACTTATGGCTGCGGGAGAAAGCTTATACAACAATTGGGAAAAGATTGAGGTGATCAAACGAGCATTAGACGAAGGAAAGGAGCCAGAAAATGAGGAACAAACTTTACGGGCGCCCAGCTCGATTTTTCGGGCCACCAACTCATTTTGCCTGAGTAAAACACAACTTTGCTCAGAGAATTCAGGCTATCCGCCCAATTTTTCCAACTATAGCCCGAAAAATTCTGATGAAGAACAAAGTTGCGGTGACTCGGACTTGACCATTTGTGCCTTCAATGACATACCTCGAGAACCAAGGAAGACGTCTTCTACCGATTGGGACCCTGAACAAGCCCCGAAGTTGGAGTTAAAGCCCTTACCACAAGGGCTTAGGTACATATATCTTGGCTCTAACTCTACATACCCAATCATTGTCAATGATGCATTAACCGAAACTCAACTCGAGAAATTGACAACATTGCTCAAGCAATATAGAAGAGTCCTAGGGTATACGTTAGAGGATATCAAGGGTCTTAGTCCTTCACTATGCATGCACCGCATTCACTTAGAAGATGAAGCTAAGTCATCCGTGGAACATCAACGTAGGCTAAACCCTATCATGAATGAGGTTGTCAAAAAGGAAGTCTTGAAATTGCTAGATGCAGGGATTATCTATCCGATTTCCGATGGTGCATGGGTTAGCCCGGTACAAGTCGTGCCCAAAAAGGGAGGTATCACGGTCGTTCCTAATGAGAACGATGAACTCATACCAACAAGGACAATTACGGGATGGAGGATGTGCATTGACTATCGCAAGCTAAAGAAAAACACCCGTAAAGACCACTTCCCTTTACCATTCATTGATCAAATGTTAGAAAGACTTGCATTGCATTCATATTTTTGCTTTCTCGATGGCTATTCCAGATTCTTCCAAATTCCAATTCATCCTAGCGATCAAGAAAAGACAACATTCACGTGCCCCTACGGTACATTTGCATATAGACGGATGCCATTCGGATTATGCAATGCACCAGCTACATTTCAAAGATGCATGATGGCTATTTTTTCTGATGTGATTGAAGATATCATGGAGGTGTTCATGGACGATTTTTCGGTCCATGGACCCTCCTTTGATGCGTGTCTAACCAACCTTCATCGAGTGTTAAACAGGTGCAGCAAGGCAAACTTGGTTTTAAATTTGGAAAAATACCACTTTATGGTGCAAGAGGGCATCGTGCTTGGTCATAGGATTTCAGATAAAGGGATTGAGGTTGATAGAGCAAAGGTGGAAGTTATTGAGAAGCTTCCTCCCCCGACGAACGTGAAAGGAATCCGAAGTTTCCTCGGACATGCGGGGTTTTATAGGCGTTTCGTAAAAGACTTCTCGAAGATTTCAAGACCCCTAACCACTCTTTTGGGAAAAGATGTGCCATTTGAGTTTGACAAAGAGTGTCATCAAGCCTTTGAAACACTCAAAAAGACATTGGTAACACCTCCAATCATCCAACCCCCGGATTGGGATCTTCCTTTTGAACTCATGTGTGATGCTAGCGACTACGCAGTGGGCGCAGTTTTGGGACAGAAAAAAGATGGAAAACATCATGCAATTTACTACGCTAGTAAGACGCTAGACGACACCCAAATGAACTACTCAACTACGGAGAAGGAGCTCCTTGCGGTGGTATTTGCATTTGAGAAATTCCGATCCTACTTGGTTGGATCGAAGGTCATCGTTTACACGAATCACGCAGCCTTGCGATATCTACTCACGAAGAAAGACGCCAAGCCGCGGTTGATTAGATGGATATTGCTTCTACAAGAGTTTGACTTAGAAATTCAAGATCGCAAGGGAACGGAAAATACAGTGGCCGATCATTTGTCAAGACTAGAAGTACCCAACGAGATGCCGATCAACGATTCACTACGAGAGGAGCAAATTTTAGCATTAGAGGTTAGTTCCGATGTCCCTTGGTATGTGGATTTTGTCAATTATTTGGTTACCAAGGTGATTCCACCGGAGTTGAGCTATAATGGAAAGAAAAAATTCCTCCACGATGTTCGGGACTACTTTTGGGACGAACCATTTCTCTTCAAACGAGGAAAAGATGGGTTGTTTAGAAGATGCATCCCCAAAGAGGAAGTGCAACAAGTGATCCACCATTGTCATGCGTCGGATTATGCGGGTCATTTTGCATCGTCCAAGACTTCCGCAAAGGTTTTGCAAGCGGGTTTTTATTGGCCGACTCTCTTTAAGGATGTCCACCGTTTTGTGAGCTCTTGTGACGCTTGCCAAAGAACGGGAAATATTTCGCGTCGGAATGAGATGCCACAAAATTATATCTTAGAAGTGGAACCATTCGATGTGTGGGGAATCGACTTCATGGGTCCGTTCCCAACATCTTGTGGGAACTTGTATATCCTTGTGGCTGTGGATTATGTGACAAAATGGGTGGAGGTATTAGCAAGCCTGAAGAACGACTCTAACACAGTGGCAAAAATGTTCAAAAGGACGATATTTTCGAGGTTTGGGGTACCTAGAGTGGTGATAAGCGATGGAGGGGCTCATTTCGTCAATAGTGTTATTCAAAACCTTTTGATAAAATATGGTGTTCACCATAGAGTAGCCACTGCTTACCACCCGCAAACAAGTGGGCAAGTTGAAGTTTCAAACCGAGAGATCAAGTCCATCCTAGAGAAAACAGTGGCTAAGTCAAGAAAGGATTGGTCGTTGAAGTTAGAAGATGCGGTATGGGCTTATAGGACTGCCTTTAAGACCCCGATAGGAATGACTCCGTTCCAACTCGTGTATGGCAAGGCGTGCCACTTACCGGTTGAGTTGGAG
>NW_010964972.1:50117-53164 GCF_000463585.1 Tarenaya hassleriana
CTTCACCACTTGGAGGAGATACGGTTGAATGCTTACGAGAACGCACGAATCTACAAGGAGAGAGCGAAGAAATGGCATGACCGCCACATTCTTCCACGCACATTCAAGGAGGGCGATCAGGTTCTTCTTTTCAACTCTAGACTACGCCTCTTTCCAGGTAAGTTAAAATCTCGCTGGTCTGGTCCTTTTACGATTAAGAAAGTCATGACTCACGGTGTCGTAGAACTCTATAATGGAAATGATGGTTCGTTCATGGTTAACGCTCAACGGGTGAAACTCTATAACCCAGGAAACGAGTCAGAATCAAGAGGTAATCTGAACCTCTTGAACCCATCCAACGAATAAAGTGAGTCCATGGTCCAGCTGAGACCGAAAACCAGCGTTCTCAGGAGATATCCCGAGATTGTACATATTTCCCGTTTTCCTTTTTCGTTGACTTTCGACTCTATGCCTACTCCTAAAAATTCATTTTTGCTACTGCTCCTCCCTTGTTGAATCGGACGGTTAATCCGCGAAAACTTGAGCTCGGTTGAAAAAAATAAAAAGTGATAAAAGGTACAGAAAATTCAGGCTACTCGCCTGAATAACCGAGCTACCGCCCTGAAACGGACGAACAAAATGCTGATTTTGACAGGGAATTCGGGCTACCAGCCCGAATAAGCAAGCTACGGCCTGATTTGCTATGTCTAGGGTTTCCATCAAAACTGTCTTTACCATTTTACCCCTTCCTCTTTCCTAGCATCAAGCCACTGCCGTTTTTCACCCATTCCAAACAAGAAAGAAAAAAAAAAAGTGAGAGAGGTACCGAGAAAGGAGGAGCAAACACCAAGTCCGGTGGATCTCTGCTCGGACCGACCTCGCGACCGTCGTCCACCGCTCCACCAACTCTCCTGCTCTCCCTACGAGTTTCCGATGGCGGTGAGGTATGCACTGACTGCTCCTTGCTTCGTCTCCTTCGATTCTCCTTGGGTTTTCGAAAACCCAAGCTCCCTAGACTGATTTCGGCCTCTCATTTCGTTTCATGGGTCCGGAAATGAAACTTTCGGCACCCTTAACTCGATTAGAGATCGAATCCCTAGGTGTATGGATATGTGTGCCTGATTTCGAAGGAGATACGGAGATTCAGAAATTCCAAGCGGTCGCTCTATTTTTCGAGCGCCCCGCCGGAATTTTCTGAGCTAGTCTCGCCCCATTTTCTCCAAAAACTGAACCCCCCGTCGAATCTCTATCGGTGTTGAACTCTTAAGCATGTTATGCTATTATCTAGCGATCTCTTGATGGACTTTTAAAGTTGCGATAGTGTTAGTGTGGTTTGACAAATTGAAACAGGAGATGGCTATAAGAAGGCACAATGGACAGATTTTCAACAGAAAAATCGGGCCACCAGCTCGTTTTACTGAACTAACGCCCAGAAAACGGAAAAGACTTTGAGGAGCGAATTTTGAGCTGGAGCCTGATTTTATGGATGCTAGCTTGACTTTTCTGGAGATTTTCAACAAACATTTTTTCCGGACAGTAGCTTAAATTTTTGAGCTACCCGCTCGAATTTTCTGTGGATAATGTGAAAATCAAAATTTCCGAGCGATAGCCTAGTTTTTCAGGCATCCAGCCCACTTTTTCTGTAAAAATTGTATCCTCTCTTTTCTTTACAGATGGCTTCAAGCAAGGTAAACCTATCAGTTGCAGCATGAACCTTGAGAGGAAACACCGACATCACAAGGGGATCACGACAAGTTTAACCTCGACTACCATAAGATGGCTTCAAGCAAGGCAAACCTATCAGTTGCAGCATGAACCTTGAGAAGCGGAAACACCGACATCACAAGGGGATCACGACAAGTTTAACCTCGACTACCATAAGGTCAATCACTCGATCCTTACTCATATGATTGCATAATTAACATGTTCATCTTGCACCCCCGATGAAAGTCAACACCGAGGACAGTGTTTGGCTCAAGTTTGGGGGGGTTGTGCAACCATCATCCATTGAACCATCAACCATCACACGTAAATCATGATTGCATGAGTATAGTTGGTTGTACATAGATGTCCATGCATAGCATTTGCATACAGACTAGTTGCACATCGGGTGATCATCACGTACACAACCATTCCGTTTGATTTGATGCTGGGCTAATAATGGAATGATAAAGTATGTTTTCTTGAAATAGTCTTAGGAACTAGACTTAGGAAATCCTAAGAGTACGGATGGATTGTCGAGAGAGGCGGAAATAGCGAGTATGGTTTTGAGAAACCCGAGATGCATGTGAGATGAGTCGTTGTTTAGGAATCGACCGGAATATAAGTAAGAATTATACGCCCATGAATCTCCATTTACTTTATTTAAAAAATATATATATATATATAAGAAAAAAAAACAGAGAGAAAAAAAAAGAAAAAAAAAGAAGGAGAAAAATCATCCCGCCACTCCTCTGTCATTGTCTCGTTAATGAAAATCATTCGAGGACATGAGTGCACTAACATAGGTGGCTCGGGTCTAAGTTGTGAGGCACGAAAGCTCAAATAAAGGGCCGTGTCAATTTCAACGTCCTAGAAGAACGGGATAAATACATAAAAAGGGAAAATTCTGTTAAAAGGGCACATCGAGAGATTTACGCATATGTTTCGAGTCGAGCACTATTCATTGATAGAAATCTCATTGTTTGATAGGAGACCTCATAACCATACAAGCTAGAGTACAATAAGCTCGATTTCATCCCTAGTAATTTGGACTAGATCAAGCGAACCACTTTTGACTTCCATTAGCACCCCGAACGTATCTAACCCAAAAACATTCTTTGCTCGAGGACGAACAAAAGTTCAAGTTTGGGGGGGTTTGATCACATCATTTTTATATGCATTTTCTTGGCGACATTTGATGCATTTACTACTAACTTTATGCATGTAGAGACCATCTAGGGGTAGAGTATGCCTTTGTTTCTATGTTGTGCAGAACTAGGTGTTAGATGGAGCTTTTGGAGGTGAAAAACGAGCGTTACAAGCTGAAAGCAACGAGTACAAACAGAACAGAAGAATCGAGCTACAGC